>NC_137884.1:29322274-29392274 GCF_963924005.1 Protomyctophum bolini | reverse complement strand
GGGTGACCCTCCTATGAACAGCTGTTCAGGGTGAGTGTGACCCTCCTATGAACAGCTGTTCAGGGTGAGTGTGACCCTCCTATGAACAGCTGTTCAGGGTGAGTGTGACCCTCCTATGAACAGCTGTTCAGGGTGAGTGTGACCCTCCTATGAGCAGCTTTTCAGGGTGAGTGTTACCCTCCTATCAGCAGCTGTTCAGGGTGAGTGTGACCCTCCTGTGAGCAGCTGTTCAGGGTGAGTGTGACCCTCCTGTGAGCAGCTGTTCAGGGTGAGTGTGACCCTCCTGTGAACAGCTGTTCAGGGTGAGGGTGACCCTCCTATGAACAGCTGTTCAGGGTGAGGGTGACCCTCCTATGAACAGCTGTTCAGGGTGAGTGTGACCCTCCTATGAACAGCTGTTCAGGGTGAGTGTGACCCTCCTATGAACAGCTGTTCAGGGTGAGGGTGACCCTCCTATGAACAGCTGTTCAGGGTGAGGGTGACCCTCCTATGAACAGCTGTTCAGGGTGAGTGTGACCCTCCTATGAACAGCTGTTCAGGGTGAGTGTGACCCTCCTATGAACAGCTGTTCAGGGTGAGGGTGACCCTCCTATGAACAGCTGTTCAGGGTGAGTGTGACCCTCCTATGAACAGCTGTTCAGGGTGAGTTTGACCCTCCTATGAACAGCTGTTCAGGGTGAGTGTGACCAGAACGCAAACATTGAAGCTAAAAGTGAGGGCAGAAAGACGGAAACGGTGAGGACACAACATTGCGATTGGCCGGAATGACATTCCGGATGATTTGATTGGTTGAACACGGAAAGTGACGTATGATGAATGATAAGAGCGCCCCTCACTTCACACGGGTGTGATTTTTCTTTTTCCTAACCCATTTTGGCCGGACGTCGAAATTTGAAAAATGTCTTAAAAATCCTGTGTGCTCAATATTTCATGTCAAGGACCCCAAAATAATATGTAATTGGCCACCGACCCCCCTCTGAAAACATGTTGTTCCAGGGACCCCTCAGAAGGAAAGACTTGAGTTAAAATGTTCACTCTGTAATAATATATATTCAAACATTTTCACCATTTTTCAAAAGTAGCAGATCTACAAGCTCATGGCGGTGCCGCGCTATGAGCTTGTATAGATCTGCTATTTTTCAATAGCTAAAGTATAACATAATAGTTTAATGAAAGATGTTCTACTTCCAGATGACTTCCATGTGTAACCATCATACCAGGCGTTGTTACACTTTAAACTCCAGCTTCTCGCTCAAAGGTTTTCAACAACACTTTTCAGAGCAATGTTTGATTATAATAAACATAAACATTGTTCAGCTGTAAATGAACATTGCGTGTGTGTTTTACGTCGTGGCTGTCATGCTGGAAACGGCAGTAAATCAAGCGGGCGCAGCTGGTGCTCCGAAGCTTTGATTAGGCATCGGTCTGTGTTACGGTTACGTAAGAACTTATTTCTTACGGTCCGTAAGAACTTAATCACACCCGTGTGAAGTGAGGGGCGCTAATATATTAAAGTAATCAAAACTCATGTTGATTATATAGGTGATGTAAAACAAACATTACATTCTCTTTATTGTTTTTTTTAATACTGTTTTTATTAGGCATTTTTGTAAGACAATTTCAGATTTAGACAATGATAATAAGTAATTCAGTTAATTAAAAATGAAAAAAATAACAGGCAATGTAAATGTTCCACATACAGTATAATAAAAAAGACATAAGTGTAAAACAAAAAAACAGTTAAACAATGACAAGTGTGAACAGACAAACAAAACAGACAACAGGACAGACACTCTTGCTCTCAAACTTCCAACATGTTGTGAATTAAGTAAGTTTAGACATTCTTTTTTAAATAATAAAAAATACTCAGTTCCTTTTCTTTCTTTCCAATTTTCTATTGTGCTATCTATTGTGTTGGAGGGGCTAGCGTGCACCTATTAAAATATTCAATAAAGGGTTGCCATGTCTGGTAGAACCTATCTTCACTCCCTCTCAATTCAAATTTAATCTTTTCCAATTGTAAGTAATGCATAACATCCTTCATAAGTGAAGTGTGAGTTGGAACCTGTGCTTGTTTCCAATTCAACAGTATCAGTCTGCGAGCCAGTAGAGTCACATATTTTACCATGTTATATTGGAAAGTAGACAGTTTGACCCCGGGCCCTGTGACTCCCATAATTGCTGTTAGTGGATCCGGGTCAAAAGGTCTTTCAACAATGTCTGACAGTGATTTAAATATACTTTGCCAATATGATCTTAGTTTTGTGCAATGCCAGAACATAATATGAGCTAGAGTGGCCGGCGACTGGCCACATCTGTCGCAGGCTGGATTCACATTTGGCATTCTCTTTATTGTTAATGGCATTTAATGTTTGTGTTTAGGGACAAGATGACGTACATTTTCCCTTCGTTGTCAAGGGTTAGGGTTAGTGGCGTTAGTACTAATGGCGTTTTTAAAACAAACACTGAACTAAAAACAAACATTAAACCTGTATGTACTCACAAACAGACCTGCTGAATTCAGCCATTGACCAATCAGAATCAAGCATTCAACCAAGCCATGTAATAAGCGATACTATAGGCCAGTGGTTCGGCACCGGCTTGTAAATCTGTTATTTTTCAATAGCTAAAGCTAAAGTATATCGTAATGCTAGTTAAAACACCAAAACCACGTAAGCCCAATTAAAAAAACTGTGAAAAAATACTATAGCCGATCTACAAATCGGCTATTTTAAATATTTATTTAAACATGTCTTTAATATTTATTTAAATATATATATATATATATATAGATGTTGTAGGAAACAGACACAAATGAGGCAGATTTAATCTAATTTTGGGAAAGACTGATTTAACCAGCACAATCATTACTCACTCTCTGGTTACAGTAAAAATCCTCAATGTTAATTGAAATCTAACTGTACAAATGTAACCGAAAGGGGTCCATTTGGTTATATTTGTGCACTCTGATGAATTAAATAAACACTGAGGATTTTACTGTGTTAATTGCTAGAAACGTATAATCCACATATACAGGAACCCTGGCATCCCAATTCACATTACAACAGGCGAACATCCAGCTAAAAACAGTCAATCTACACTACAGGGTCTCAGATATTGTGTCTAAAAACAGTCAATCTACACTACAGGGTCTCAGATATGTGTCTAAAAACAGTCAATCTACACTACAGGGTCTCAGATATGTGTCTAAAAACAGTCAATCTACACTACAGGGTCTCAGATATGTGTCTAAAAACAGTCAATCTACACTACAGCGTCTCAGATATGTGTCTAAAAACAGTCAATCTACACTACAGGGTCTCAGATATGTGTCTAAAAACAGTCAATCTACACTACAGGGTCTCAGATATGTGTCTAAAAACAGTCAATCTACACTACAGGGTCTCAGATATGTGTCTAAAAACAGTCAATCTACACTACAGGGTCTCAGATATGTGTCTAAAAACAGTCAATCTACACTACAGCGTCTCAGATATGTGTCTAAAAACAGTCAATCTACACTACAGGGTCTCAGATATGTGTCTAAAAACAGTCAATCTACACTACAGGGTCTCAGATATGTGTCTAAAAACAGTCAATCTACACTACAGGGTCTCAGATATGTGTCTAAAAACAGTAAATCTTTTTTTTAAAAGTGAAATATCCCTTTAAAGTTTAAACAATCTGTGCTGTTTGTTGTCAGGCTTGGCTACAGGTTGCAACTGCAGGCTCTCTCCACATGAGGGCAGCATAGGGACGGCTGCTTTCTGTCAAGCCTCAACCTTCACAAACATTTCTCTGTGTCAAAACGCTGCTGTTTCCGAGCTGTCCCAAACAAACAGAACTATAGACTACATGCGTTCATTTGTAGTCTCCTACTGCGGAGAATGAGATATACAAGCTCACGTAGTTTCACTGTATAGTCGCCTACTGCGGAGAATGAGATATACAAGCTCACAACGTAGTTCCACATTGATTTATATCTTAATTATTGAGTCGCCCGGGCCATGTTGGAAAGCCAGGTGACGCGAGGCTATAGTAATTAGTAGTCGGTCGCCCACACACAGAGGCAGCACAGCAGTTTGATTTAGAAAGATACAGTTCTGTGTGAGACTGTCTGAGACACAACAATACAAAGGTAAGAAATAATAACATTAAGAAGCACCATTGATAATACAAAAGCATACACGAAATGATACAAGCTCTCCTGCACTATATCAACAACACCATGGTTACACTACACTACAGTCACGTTTACTTTCATTACGCCAGCTGGCGCATGTACATATGGGGCAGCAACACTGTCTTCTCTATTATTATGGTTCTGCTTCTCTATCCTGCTATACGCATGTCATTCTACTGATTCTAGGGCCGATCCCTAAACCGCTATTTGCAACTCTAGATTTGTTTTATAATGGGATTAATCTAGAGTTGCAATACGGTCCCCTCCATTGACTCCCCATTTCATCCAATTGCGTTTGCGATCTGCTTGTCTTTAAACGACGTTAAACTCACCAACATTGCAGCTGTAGGGCAAGCTTGAATTATCCTCTTTCAATCTGCCGAGCTTGTTTTTCATGAAAATTAGACATGTTATGAGATACTTTCTGTCAAGACATCCTTTGCAGGTGATTCTTTTTCTAAGTGTTGCAGTTTGGAAGCACTCGTTTTTGTTAACGGGTCGCGCCGCTGCCTCCTGCATTATGTGCAAATTCGAAACAGGTGTTACGCAGGGCCGTTCAGTGACATACGACGAGTGCTTCCAAACTCTTGCACAGCATTTCTTGACGGAAAGTATCTCATAACAACAATGTCTACGGGGGATTGTTATGAAAAACAAGCTCGGCAGATTGAAAGAGGATAATTCAAGCTTGCCCTACAGCTGCAATGTTGGTGAGTTTAACGTCGTTTAAGAGTGGGGAGACAATGGAGGGTATTGCAACTCTAGATTCATTCATCCCATTATTATAACAAATCTAGAGTTGCAAATTGCGGCTAGGCCGATCCCTTTCTTTCTCTTGGCTTCATGGTTCTGGGTCTGGGGTCCAGATAGCTCTGGACCAGAGCTAGGGTCCAGACAGTCTACTCTTGTGGTTGTTGTTCCATTCTGAGTTCTGAGGACGTGATGCATTGCCACCCAGGCAGGTCCATATACCCGTTTATTGATTAACTAGCCTATAATGTATGCAGTGCAGTGCATGTCATCTTGTTGGGTGATTGAGGAGGTTGTTGTTTGATTGATTGAAATATTTATTTACAGTTTGCAGAATTACAGTAGGCCTACATTTCAAGCACAACTCGATACAAAGACTGTTGTTTGTGATGGTCTTGGCCCTCTTGGGTCAGAATATGTGCAGCATGAAATATGTGGATAATTTATGGATGTCGATTTCTGTAGTTTTCCATTTACAGTCTGTGCCAGTGGAGTAAAACCAAACCAGTAAAACAAATTACATAATTACTCAAATTCATCTACTGTCTACACTATACTTTTTTCTTTTTGTGAAAATGTACTGCTGGTTTTATGTCCTTCCAGGACCTCGAGTACTGCTGGTTTTATGTCCTTCCAGGACCTCGAGTACTGCTGGTTTTATGTCCTTCCATCAATATTCCAATTGCTCAATTCAACAGACCCATTCAGGATTCTAAAAACGCCTTCTCAATCCTGACCTAAGTTTTAAGGCCCTCATTTATCAATCGAGTGTAAAATCTGCCACAGATTCGAGTGCAGGTTTCGTAGTACACCCACGTCGCCACGGCATTTATAAAGTGATCGCAAACAGCTGATCCTTCCTTAATTTCGTTCTGACGTTAATAATTGTGACGGCTGAAATCTATCTGGCACGCCCTATGAAATCAAGCCTCGCCCTCGTTTTTGCGACTGAACACATGAAATACGACCTGTGGGAACCATGGAAACCATGGAAAAAAGGTTTCTCCCGTGCCTTGCTGCCCGCCTCACCCACCTCTGTCACACACACACACACACACACACACACACACACACACACACACACACACACACACACTTGTTAAATAAATAAAGAACGAACACCTGCATGAATTAAATAAAGTTGTAGGCCTACCCTGTCTGTTTCCCTCTCACCTCGCTTGCCTTGCTGTCATGTCCACGCACGCACCTGCATGACACGTACATCGACATCGCATTGCCATGAATGGAATTAGTTTGTAGGCTGGCCTATATACATTTTACCCATTCGTGCGCAGTGCACGGCGAAGGCGTGATACTGCGCACTGCTGTGATATTAAAGTCCTGTGGGTGACTCAGTGATGCCTGCATGAGAGATAGGCTATCATGTCGTCAAGGCAGTCATAATCAACGTTTATGTAGTGATTTGATCATTGATGAACGAATCATAAACATATGGATGAAGGCTTGCCGCTTGCATGTGTGCTGGTATGTGTTGGCGACGCACGTCCCGTCCTCCCGACCCCCGAAAATGATCTCGCTTTTATCTGAACTGTCAAAACTGTCAAAACCTGTCTAAGCACTTATTTAAATGGTGAATGATTAAGCCCCTTACGCCTATAGCCTGCTAGTACTTACTACAAATAGGCAAGCTGTATGCTTGTCATTGTCACTTGGAAATAAAGGCGTGCAGTCCATTTATGCCTTTTTTTAATAATATCATAATCACATATGCCGCATCACCGCATGCGCTCCAAAATCACTTGCATAACAAGGCCAGTAAAGCACTGTTTGATTAAGCACAAACTAATACATTGTAAACATGTTATATTGTTTTTAATTGCGCGATTTTAATTACTTGTAAAGTTGGAAATCTCTCCCTTTTTTTTTTTTACATACACATACCGTTTTATATTAACATTTTAGGAGTGAAAATATAAGTTTAGATGCCTGTGACAGCGTGTCAGCAGTTCAGACAATGCTGCTCCGCTTGTGTAAGACAGAAAAACAGCCAAGGAAAAAGCGTACGCCAGCTGCGGAGCAGACGTGGATTTTGAACGTTGTCAAGTTCAATTTCATGCTTTGCCGGAAATGGGAAATGTCGAAAATGTCTGCAATTTCGTCGTGCACCCATATTTTGGCGTACGCACGGTTGATAAATGAGGGCCTAAGTGTTTAGAGAGGCACTTGTCTTTATCTCCTTGGGCAAATCATTCCATTGCACCGTTTGTACTACATGGAATACAAGCTACTGTTATGCTAATTAATGTCTGTTATTTACTTAGTATTATTTCTAGTAGTATTATTCACTGTCTCTGTTGTTTATGTATTGTTATTTCTGTCTGTATGATTCCAGAAGTGTCCACCACAGAGCAGAGTCTCCAACTCCCAGCCTTCTGTCTGTGAAGAGTGACCTGTCTAAAGGAAAACCTCCTGACTTCAGTAACGAACCTGGACCTCCTGATTCACAGTATGTCAACCCTCCTATAAATATATACAACACTATGGGCCTGATTCATTAAAAAGAAATACGCCACCGTTACACTGTGGCGGAAACAGATATCGTATTTATCCGTCCGATCAAGCTACGTTGAGATGACGTGTTATTCAGAGAAGCTGGTGTAATCACTTCATTTATGCGGATCGCTGAGTGTATCCTTTCCGCATTTTCCCCAAGCGATTCGCCTGTTGTCGCCTGGATAGTTGGAACATCCACGCCCATTCTACACCATATAAGGCAACAGGAAATCTCGAAATATGTCATCATAGGCGGCACAGAGGATTCCCAAACTTTAAATTCTATACAACAGCGCGATGAGCTTGTAGAGTAGTTAATTTTGACAGGAGGTTCTCTGCACGGACAGATCTTCAAGCAAACAGCGCGAGTTATATGTATATAATTATAAACGAAACTTGCCAACTTGGCACGCATTGCTTCACTCGATCCTTAAATGTCAGAGTTAACTGATATGTTACAGTTACTTTCACATAATGAGAAATAAGTTAATTTGTACTGTTCACCACACGACCAAATGCTATATTACAACTCGGCAATGATAAGCCCTTACTGATGAATGCACTGCAGGGTTATAAAAAAAGAAAGAACACTCGCCTGCAGAAGTAAAATAGATATCCGATGTATCAGATGTAAATTCATTTCATGATGTCGTCATATTAAAATGATTCGCGGGACACGGCAAACTTGATTCATCTCATGATGAGATCAATGTAGTAGCCTACAGCATATAGCCTACACAGCTACAACGTTGCCCATATTATAATTAATTAAGGTGAGCTGGTTTAAAACTGACTGGCCAAATTGCACGCGCTGATGCCATAATGTGGATTTATAGCCCTCGTCGTGACTGCTGTCTGTCTGTCAGACCGGCATGTCTGTGAACCATAGAATGCCATAGATAAACCATATAACAGTCGGGCCGGGCCGTGTTCTGTCCTTGCCGGGCTCACCGCGTCGTTATATTAATTTTCCAATGTAAATTTCACCCAGATTGGACTCGGTTCAGGCCGCATGCTGCTGTCCCCCCCCCCCACACACACACACACACACACACACACACACCGACAGTCAGAGAACTGACTCACTAAACAACACTAACACATACTAAACAACGTTGGATTCGTACGGTGCAGAATGCAGATAAGTGTAGGCCTATGTTCTTATTATAATTGTGAGTTTGTTTTTTAACATGCAGCGCGAGTCCACGGGAGCCGATCTACAAGCTCACAACGCGTTGCACTGCGAGTAGCCTAGAGAAGGCTGTCAAGTGAGCAGCGCAATCGCGCATGCTATAGAAATATCCTAATAAATAAATAAAAATGTGTCGCTTGCAGGGGCAGTTTCCTTATGGGACTTGCCTCTAGAATGCATGCATATGCATACAAGTGCAAGTGCACTCGGCTTTTATATATAATTTTGCTGTTGTGCTGAACAATGTTATAGGGTCGGGACACATGCCTACATATTTTATCTGCGATTTGGGAACTATTTATTGATTCAGCATGAAGACTAAAGCCTTCTGAATATATCCGTAAATTCGCCCGCCACCTAAAGAGGTCCCGTAGGATTTTACAGAGTTTCCGACCAACCTACGTGAGCGTCAAGTTCACGGCCATTTCCATGAATTACAAATGAATGTGGGAAATCCACGTAAATGCCTTTCCGCTAGCTTCACGTCATTATATCAGCGTAAACGCGTTGAAGAATCAGGCCCTATAACACTATACAATATACACTATAACATATTTTATAGTGCCGGTGAGAAGGCGGGCAGCTGTGTTCTGCACTAGCTGTAAACGCCTGAGTGATGCCTAGTCGATGCCAATATACAAAGAGTTGCAATAATCTATTCTTGATGAAATCAAAGCATGGATAACCATCTCCAGCTGTTTTTAGGGGGAGGTAGGATTTGACCGTGGCGATGATTGGAAGAAGAGACTTTTAACGACGGAGCTGATTTGTTTATTAAGTTTAAAATCTTTATCAAAAATAAAACCAAGAGGGGGACAGTGGCACAGTCTGTAGTGTTGTCGCCTCACAGCTAGAAGGTCCTGGGTTCGATTCCCGCTTTGGGCGCTGGGGGCGTGTTCTCTCCTCTGCGTCATCAGAGCCCATACCCGAGGCGGGGTTGGCGAAACGGCCTTTCTGTGTGGAGTTTGTATGTTCTCCCCGTGTCCCCTAGGGTAGGTACCCTCACATGTTCTCCCCATGTCCCCTAGGGTAGGTACCCTCACATGTTCTCCCCGTGTCCCCTAGGGTAGGTACCCTCACATGTTCTTCCCGTGTCCCCTAGGGTAGGTACCCTCACATGTTCTCCCCGTGTCCCCTAGGGTACCCTCACAAAAGCATGAAGTAATCCTGGTACGAATGTGTTAAGGAAATAACTGTTACAATTAATCAATTCAACAGACCCATTCAGGATTCTAAAAACGCCTTCTCAATCCTGACCTAAGTTTTAAGTGTTTAGAGAGGCACTTGTCTTTATCTCCTTGGGCAAATCGTTCCATTGCACCGTTTGTACTACATGGAATACAAGCTACTGTTATGCTAATTACTGTCTGTTATTTACTTAGTATTATTTCTAGTAGTATTATTCACTGTCTCTGTTGTTTATGTATTGTTATTTCTGTCTGTATGATTCCAGAAGTGTCCACCACAGAGCAGAGTCTCCAACTCCCAGCCTTCTGTCTGTGAAGAGTGACTGGTCTAAAGGAAATCCTCCTGACTTCAGTAACGAACCTGGACCTCCTGATTCACAGTATGTCAACCCTCCTATAAATATATACAACACTATGACACTGTAACACTATACAATATACACTATAACACTATACAATATACACTAACATATTTTATAGTGCCGGTGAGAAGGCGGGCAGCTGTGTTCTGCACTAGCTGTAAACGCCTGAGGGACGCCTGGTCGATGCCAATATATAAAGAGTTGCAATAATCTATTCTTGATGAAATCAAAGCATGGATAACCATCTCCAGCTGTTTTTAGGGGGAGGTAGGATTTGACCGTGGCGATGATTGGAAGAAGAGAGTTTTAACGACGGAGCTGATTTGTTTATTAAGTTTAAAATCTTTATCAAAAATAAAACCAAGAGGGGGACAGTGGTACAGTCTGTAGTGTTGTCGCCTCACAGCTAGAAGGTCCTGGGTTCGATTCCCGCTGTGGGCGCTGGTGGCGTGTTCTCTCCTCTGCGTCATCAGAGCCCATACCCGAGGCGGGGTTGGCGAAAGGGCCTTTCTGTGTGGAGTTTGTATGTTCTCCCCGTTTCCCTTAGGGTATAGTACCCTCACATGTTCTCCCCGTGTCCCCTAGGGTAGGTATCCTCACATGTGCTCCCTGTGTCCCCTAGGGTAGGTAGTAGGTACCCTCACATGTTCTCCCCGTGTCCCCTAGGGTAGGTACCCTCACATGTTCTCCCCGTGTCCCCTAGGGTAGGTACCCTCACATGTTCTCCTCGTGTCCCCTAGGGTAGGTACCCTCACAAAAACATGCAGTAATCCTGGTAGGAATGTGTTAAGGAGATAACTGTTACAACTGCTCAATTCAACAGACCCATTCAGGATTCTAAAAACGCCTTCTCAATCCTGACCTAAGTTTTAAGTGTTTAGAGAGGCACTTGTCTTTATCTCCTTGGGCAAATCATTCCATTGCACCGTTTGTACTACATGGAATACAAGCTACTGTTATGCTAATTAATGTCTGTTATTTACTTAGTATTATTTCTAGTAGTATTATTCACTGTCTCTGTTGTTTATGTATTGTTATTTCTGTCTGTATGATTCCAGAAGTGTCCACCACAGAGCAGAGTCTCCAACTCCCAGCCTTCTGTCTGTGAAGAGTGACTGGTCTAAAGGAAATCCTCCTGACTTCAGTAACGAACCTGGACCTCCTGATTCACAGTATGTCAACCCTCCTATAAATATATACAACACTATGACACTGTAACACTATACAATATACACTATTACACTATAACATATTTTATAGTGCCGGTGAGAAGGCGGGCAGCTGTGTTCTGCACTAGCTGTAAACGCCTGAGTGATGCCTGCTCGATGCCAATATACAAAGAGTTGCAATCAGTGAATTTGAGCAGTCTTGACTGTAAAAATAGAGAATTAGTATGTTCCAGATAGCTGACCTTATGAATGATTCTTATTGCTCTTTTCTGTAGAATGACTATATAGCGACTGAACTGAATTCTTATAGTTATTTCCATATAATGAAAATATGGCAATACTAATTTAATTGAACAGTAGAGAGTGTGAAGTGACTTGGGATCGAGAACCTGCTTTGCCTTATTTATGACTGCTATACTTCTAGCCACTTTGTACTTGACGTTAGTAATGTGTGGTTTCCAGCTAAGCCTGTCATCTATTGTCACGCCCAGAAATGTATTTCCATGAACCCGGTCAATAGCAATCCCATCAATATGTATATTATAATGTGCCTGTGTGTTAGTCCTGTGATTACCAAATAGTATAAACTTTGTCTTGCTCACATTCAAAGATAATTTTGTATTTACTTAATTCTTCATTGATGTCAACCTGCAGTTTATCCAGATTATCACCAGAGCAAAATACATTAGTGTCGTCTGCAGAAAGTACTATAGTGACAGCAGCTTTGATACTTTGTAAATATCATCGATCTAAAGAATAAATAGTTTGGACCCCAGTACTGACCCCTGGGGGACACCACAAGTCATTTCCAGACAACTTGAGCAATAGGTGCCCAGTTTCTCAAACTGTTGCCGTCTGTCCAAGTAACTTTTAATCCAGTTTATTGCAATGCCTCTGATACCAGTTTTCTCCAGTTTAATTACTAATGTGTTGTGTTGTGATGGATAGTGTCAAAAGCTTTTTTGAGGTAAATGAATATTCCTATTGCATACTGGCGATTATCAATGGCGTCTGTGATTCCATCAATGCCTGAGATGTTGATCTGTTCTTTCTGAAACCATATTGACTCTCTGAGAGTATATTAAATCTGTCAAAGAATGAATCTATGAAGTCTGCTGTTAAAACGTTTCTCCAATATCTCTGAGAATTGTGGCAGTAATGAGACAGGTCTGTACAGTTTGTGAAGTGGTGTTTGCTCCCATTTTTATACAGTGGAATGACCTTTGCTATTTTCATTTATTGGTCTGGAAATGAACCTGTTTGGAATGATACATTAGGCCTACATATGTGTGTAAATGGCCTAAAAATCCCCCCAATGACCTGTTTGACCAGTGACATGTCAATATCATTATAGTCGGTAGATGTTTTGTTATGACTGTTTTTGACTATGTCCAAAATGTCAATTTCCTTCAATTCACTCAAGAACATTGAGCAAGGATTTCTATCAACCATTCCCCCCCACATGTTCTCCCCGTGTCCCCTAGGGTAGGTACCCTCACATGTTCTCCCCGTGTCCCCTAGGGTAGGTACCCTCACATGTTCTCCTCGTGTCCCCTAGGGTAGGTACCCTCACAAAAACATGCAGTAATCCTGGTAGGAATGTGTTAAGGAGATAACTGTTACAATTGCTCAATTCAACAGACCCATTCAGGATTCTAAAAACGCCTTCTCAATCCTGACCTAAGTTTTAAGTGTTTAGAGAGGCACTTGTCTTTATCTCCTTGGGCAAATCATTCCATTGCACCGTTTGTACTACATGGAATACAAGCTACTGTTATGCTAATTAATGTCTGTTATTTACTTAGTATTATTTCTAGTAGTATTATTCACTGTCTCTGTTGTTTATGTATTGTTATTTCTGTCTGTATGATTCCAGAAGTGTCCACCACAGAGCAGAGTCTCCAACTCCCAGCCTTCTGTCTGTGAAGAGTGACTGGTCTAAAGGAAATCCTCCTGACTTCAGTAACGAACCTGGACCTCCTGATTCACAGTATGTCAACCCTCCTATAAATATATACAACACTATGACACTGTAACACTATACAATATACACTATTACACTATAACATATTTTATAGTGCCGGTGAGAAGGCGGGCAGCTGTGTTCTGCACTAGCTGTAAACGCCTGAGTGATGCCTGCTCGATGCCAATATACAAAGAGTTGCAATCAGTGAATTTGAGCAGTCTTGACTGTAAAAATAGAGAATTAGTATGTTCCAGATAGCTGACCTTATGAATGATTCTTATTGCTCTTTTCTGTAGAATGACTATATAGCGACTGAACTGAATTCTTATAGTTATTTCCATATAATGAAAATATGGCAATACTAATTTAATTGAACAGTAGAGAGTGTGAAGTGACTTGGGATCGAGAACCTGCTTTGCCTTATTTATGACTGCTATACTTCTAGCCACTTTGTACTTGACGTTAGTAATGTGTGGTTTCCAGCTAAGCCTGTCATCTATTGTCACGCCCAGAAATGTATTTCCATGAACCCGGTCAATAGCAATCCCATCAATATGTATATTATAATGTGCCTGTGTGTTAGTCCTGTGATTACCAAATAGTATAAACTTTGTCTTGCTCACATTCAAAGATAATTTTTTATTTACTTAATTCTTCATTGATGTCAACCTGCAGTTTATCCAGATTATCACCAGAGCAAAATACATTAGTGTCGTCTGCAGAAAGTACTATAGTGACAGCAGCTTTGATACTTTGTAAATATCATCGATCTAAAGAATAAATAGTTTGGACCCCAGTACTGACCCCTGGGGGACACCACAAGTCATTTCCAGACAACTTGAGCAATAGGTGCCCAGTTTCTCAAACTGTTGCCGTCTGTCCAAGTAACTTTTAATCCAGTTTATTGCAATGCCTCTGATACCAGTTTTCTCCAGTTTAATTACTAATGTGTTGTGTTGTGATGGATAGTGTCAAAAGCTTTTTTGAGGTAAATGAATATTCCTATTGCATACTGGCGATTATCAATGGCGTCTGTGATTCCATCAATGCCTGAGATGTTGATCTGTTCTTTCTGAAACCATATTGAATCTCTGAGAGTATATTAAATCTGTCAAAGAATGAATCTATGAAGTCTGCTGTTAAAACGTTTCTCCAATATCTCTGAGAATTGTGGCAGTAATGAGACAGGTCTGTACAGTTTGTGAAGTGGTGTTTGCTCCCATTTTTATACAGTGGAATGACCTTTGCTATTTTCATTTATTGGTCTGGAAATGAACCTGTTTGGAATGATACATTAGGCCTACATATGTGTGTAAATGGCCTAAAAATCCCCCCAATGACCTGTTTGACCAGTGACATGTCAATATCATTATAGTCGGTAGATGTTTTGTTATGACTGTTTTTGACTATGTCCAAAATGTCAATTTCCTTCAATTCACTCAAGAACATTGAGCAAGGATTTCTATCAACCATTCCCCCCCACATGTTCTCCCCGTGTCCCCTAGGGTAGGTACCCTCACATGTTCTCCCCGTGTCCCCTAGGGTAGGTACCCTCACATGTTCTCCTCGTGTCCCCTAGGGTAGGTACCCTCACAAAAACATGCAGTAATCCTGGTAGGAATGTGTTAAGGAGATAACTGTTACAATTGCTCAATTCAACAGACCCATTCAGGATTCTAAAAACGCCTTCTCAATCCTGACCTAAGTTTTAAGTGTTTAGAGAGGCACTTGTCTTTATCTCCTTGGGCAAATCATTCCATTGCACCGTTTGTACTACATGGAATACAAGCTACTGTTATGCTAATTAATGTCTGTTATTTACTTAGTATTATTTCTAGTAGTATTATTCACTGTCTCTGTTGTTTATGTATTGTTATTTCTGTCTGTATGATTCCAGAAGTGTCCACCACAGAGCAGAGTCTCCAACTCCCAGCCTTCTGTCTGTGAAGAGTGACTGGTCTAAAGGAAATCCTCCTGACTTCAGTAACGAACCTGGACCTCCTGATTCACAGTATGTCAACCCTCCTATAAATATATACAACACTATGACACTGTAACACTATACAATATACACTATTACACTATAACATATTTTATAGTGCCGGTGAGAAGGCGGGCAGCTGTGTTCTGCACTAGCTGTAAACGCCTGAGTGATGCCTGCTCGATGCCAATATACAAAGAGTTGCAATCAGTGAATTTGAGCAGTCTTGACTGTAAAAATAGAGAATTAGTATGTTCCAGATAGCTGACCTTATGAATGATTCTTATTGCTCTTTTCTGTAGAATGACTATATAGCGACTGAACTGAATTCTTATAGTTATTTCCATATAATGAAAATATGGCAATACTAATTTAATTGAACAGTAGAGAGTGTGAAGTGACTTGGGATCGAGAACCTGCTTTGCCTTATTTATGACTGCTATACTTCTAGCCACTTTGTACTTGACGTTAGTAATGTGTGGTTTCCAGCTAAGCCTGTCATCTATTGTCACGCCCAGAAATGTATTTCCATGAACCCGGTCAATAGCAATCCCATCAATATGTATATTATAATGTGCCTGTGTGTTAGTCCTGTGATTACCAAATAGTATAAACTTTGTCTTGCTCACATTCAAAGATAATTTTTTATTTACTTAATTCTTCATTGATATCAAACTGCAGTTTATCCAGATTATCACCAGAGCAAAATACATTAGTGTCGTCTGCAGAAAGTACTATAGTGACAGCAGCTTTGATACTTTGTAAATATCATCGATCTAAAGAATAAATAGTTTGGACCCCAGTACTGACCCCTGGGGGACACCACAAGTCATTTCCAGACAACTTGAGCAATAGGTGCCCAGTTTCTCAAACTGTTGCCGTCTGTCCAAGTAACTTTTAATCCAGTTTATTGCAATGCCTCTGATACCAGTTTTCTCCAGTTTAATTACTAATGTGTTGTGTTGTGATGGATAGTGTCAAAAGCTTTTTTGAGGTAAATGAATATTCCTATTGCATACTGGCGATTAATGGAGTTGGAACAACTAAGGTTCGGGAGGTTTGGCCAAGCAGAAGACAACCCACCTGCCTGCCATCTCCACCCTTGCCAACCAAACTCCACCCTTGCCAACCATGCAAACCACTCACCCACCTCCAACTAACCTGGCCACTCCTACCTCGCCCATAACTGTGGGTACTTAAACTCAAGTGTCAAAAATGCCTTGTGCCAGTTTCTTGTAAACACGCACACCCTAACGTTACACTTGAACAAAATCGCGCATTTTCTCAAGTTTAGCATAGCACAGCATAACCAGCATCTTTCTCAGCATTCAGCATCACCAGCATCATCAGCTCAGCTTGGCAGCCCTGCCCAAACCTGAACTTTTTCAACATTCACGCCTAGTTCACCAGCCCAGAATGGCCTCTCTGCCCAACGCCGCCGCCGAGCACAGACCCGGTGTATCAGATTTGGATGAAATCAGATCAAAATGAAATGACATCATCCGTCGCCGTGGAAACGGCGTCTTCGGCGCAGATGTTCTAACGGCGACAGAACGCGTAGCTGTCCTCGCAAATGAAACTAGGGGCTACTAATATATACTATTCTCTGCCTATCGGGACATAACTCGGACGGCGCTGAGTCGGGTCTGGTGGCCGTCGCAACGCTCGGCACGGCGACTCGCTCGGCTAGCGCCTCGCTCGGCGGTGCCTTACGTGGCTCAAGGCCACCAGACACGGCGCGCCTCCGTCGCGAGGCGAGGCGATTTCAAGTTGATCTGCTCTCACGTTAAACCGGCTCACCGGTTCCCACCACCGAGCTAGACCCGCTACTCACCAGGACGCCGATCCAGACGCCGTGCCCGACACTCAACCGGACCAGCAGGGCTCCAGGTCAGCAGCCGAAGCACCTCCTCGTCCCGCCGCGTTCGACTCTAACCGGACTCCCCGGGAGTTTCGCGAGGGTCCACGTCCCTCCCCAGCCGGACAGCAGAACCATCCTGCCGCCTCCCCGCGCAGCTCCAACAACTCCGCACCAACCATCGCGTCGGACTGGACCGTCGTCGGACTACAACGAGCGCTCATCGCCAAAGGCATCCCTTTCAGCAGGTCCGCCAGGAAACTCAGCTTGTTCACTCTGCTCACGACCACCCGCATCGCACAACAATCCAACAGCACCACAACAACAACAACAACACCAGCCTCGCCAGCCAGCACGGGTCCGTCGCACCGTCGTGACGTCACGCGTCGTCCTCCCGGCCCAGGAGAAGCCCAGCAGGCGCCCGTTCGGCCGAGAGGTGGCGTTGTAACGCGGCAGGCCGCTCTGCCACGCCGCGGTAAGAGGAAGGCTGCCACAGTGACATTCAGAGGCAGCCTTTTTCCCCAGACGTCCACCAACCCTCTGAAAGAGCTCCAGCCACCTCAGCTCTCCCTACCCCCCACACTGCTAGTGTTTTCCAGCCTCCACACATCTCTCCATTACATCATCCACCTGGGTCTTTCCCCCATGCCCAACCTGTTCCTCCCCCCCACTTCCAGCAGGCCACAGCACCCCACCCCACCTCCTCCCCCTCCCCGTACTATTTCCAAGCTCCACCTCCCCTAGGTTTTCCCCCAGCAGCAACCAGCGCCCCACACAACAACTTGTCTTCTCTTCCCCCCCACCCAGTGTTCCCCAACCGCCCCCCCCCTTCCTTCTCCCTCTTCACAGCCACGCCAGCACCCATCCCGCCATCAGCCATCGCCCTCAACGCCCCCATGGTCCCATCACACCTCCGGTCACAGATTCTCCAAGGCATGGACATTGACCTCTCATCCCTCATACGCCCCTCTGCTAGCACAGCCCAACACCGGTCAGTAGACCTCGGAGGAGTCTCCATCACCCTCCGTGACCTCACCCCATCCACTTCCTCCGTCCTCACACCCAATGAGTTCGTCCTCGCCTTCTCCATTTTCCGGGATATCATATGCACCTCCTTCCCTTCCCGCCGCCAAGAATTGGATGACCACCTGTACCTGTGCATGGACCTATGCACGCGCTTCGGAGGCAGCCTATTCTACGAGTACCACCGCCAGTTCTCCGCCAGGGCCGCCTCAAGACTCCAACATTTTAATATCACAACCTACTGGGGCTCCCTCGAGCTAGAACTATACTGCAGGATCTTCGCTGGCAAGACATCGGAAGCGTGCAATCTCTGCAGCTGCCCCACCCATCCCACCACTCACTGCACCTTCCGAGCTCCAGAACCCCGCCCCCACGCCACACACCAATCCAGCTACATCCCCCCCCCCCTCCTGAGCGCCACCACCTCCAGCCAGGTTTTCCCCGCCTCCTCCAAAGCGAAAGACAGGCGTGGCCGCCCGCTCGTCTTTGTCGGCAGCAAAATGATCTGCAATAACTTTAACGACGGAGGCTGTGATCTGTCTTCATGCAAACTACTACACATCTGCACCTTCTGTGGCAGCTCCCACTCCCGCCCCAACTGCACTGACCAACAAGCAAAACGCCCATCTCCCCAACACCAACCCCCCATACCTTAACCCTCAACAGCTACATCCTCCGCACCGGCTTCAGGCCCCCCCACCAATGCCACGCGCTAAGCCCAGTTCTACTGTCTTGTTCTTTTTGGGCTTCCCATCTCCAACATCTTCCTCAACCTTTCTAACCACTCACTCACCCGACACGCCCAGCACGCACGGCATCGGGTTCGTAACAACAGCGGTTCAGTCGCCACCCGCTCCTGGTTCCATTCCTACCTCCGCATGGTCCCCACCGATCAGGACACTCCCCGGAACACTCCTTCGGCCACTCCTCCAGAACTGGAGCTGCGTCCACAGCTCCAACAAGGGAGTTCCCGACCACACAACCCAGACCCTCGGCCCGACGGCCTTCCCAGGCTCATCACAGCACGTCTGCTCCAACGCGCCTGACCTCCACGACACCCACCGTTCCAGGGTCTGGTAAATTCCGTTAAGATACTTTTGGGGTTCTACTATACCACTCAGGCTCACGCCTCGACCCCTAAGCCAAAGTATCTGGGTCCGCCCCCTCGAACCTCTGGTCCCACCATGTATTCTAAGCCTTGGCCGTTTATGATGCGCACTCCATGCTGCGCATGCGGCGCATCCATAGACGACCATGCTACCTCTCCATGTATTCCATGCCCTGGCCGTCCATGCCTCGAGTCCCGTGCTTCGCATGCGACGCGTCCATGGGCGACCACGCTGGCTCCACCATGTATTTAAGCCTTGGCCGTTTATGATGCGCTTCCATGCTGCGCATGCGGCGCATCTATAGACGACCATGCTGCTTCACCATGTATTCTATGCCTGGCCATCCCTCGCGTCCCGTGCTTCGCATGCGACGCGTCCATGGGAGACCATGCAGGCTCCACCATGTATTTTAAGCCTTGGCCGTTTATGATGCGCTTCCATGCTGCGCATGCGGCGCATCTATAGACGACCATGCTGCTTCACCATGTATTCCATGACATGGCCGTTTATGCTGCGCACTCCATGCTGCGCATGCGGCGCACCATAGACGACCATACCCCGCATGCATACTTCAAGCCTCTGCTTTCGTGAGCCTTCAATTCACTCAAGAACATTGAGCAAGGATTTCTATCAACCATCCCCCCCCACATGTTCACCATCTGATCCTCGGTCCTGAATTCTACTGCCTAGATCAGGGCCCACATTAACAAAACACTGCAGGTAAGCTGTTTTGTGTGACACCATCTCTTATAATACTGTTTAATAGTTTCCATATCTCTTTAATATTGTTTTGGTTCTCATCTAATTTATTCTTAACGTATTCTTTCTTGCTTATCCTTATAATACTAGTTAACTTATTTTTGCATTTTTTATATTTATCTTCTGCCACTTTGGACCATGGGCTATAGCCCATATCGTACGGCATACTATAGCACGCCGTTTTTCATCATTTTTGAGGATTTTAAAAAAATGGAAAAATCGATGGGTTATAGCCCATGTTTTTTGAACTTTTGAAAAAAAAGGTTATCCTGGTTTCTCATCATTTTGGACCATGGGCTATAGCCCATATCGTACGGCATACTATAGCACGCCGTTTTTCATCATTTTTGAGGATTTGGAAAAAACGGTGGGTTATAGCCCATGTTTTTTTAAATTTTGAAAAAAAAAGTTATTCTCGTTTCTCATCATTTTAGACCATGGGCTATAAGCCCATATCGTACGGCATACTATAGCACGCCGTTTTTCATCATTTTTGAGGATTTGGAAAAAATGAAAAAAACGATGGGTTATAGCCCATGTTTTTTGAAATTTTGAAAAAAAAAGTTAGCCTCGTTTCTCATCATTTTGGACCATGGGCTATAGCCCATATCGTACGGCATACTATAGCACGCCGTTTTTCATCTTTTTGGAGGATTTAAAAAAAATAAAAAAATTAAAAAACGATGGGTTATAGCCCATGTTTTTTGAAATTTTGTCCCATTCAAAATTCAAAAAAATATGGCTTTTAAGCAATCGTTTTTTCCGCAATTTCGCAATTTTTCAAAAAATTTAAAAAACAATTGGCTATAACCCATCGTTTTTTTTTAAACACTACGCAATTTGCTAATGTTTCCCATCCTACGCAATTTGCTAATGTTTCCCATCCTTTCCGGTAAATACAACACATTGAGTAGGGCACTGCAGGGAGTTGAACCCCGTTCCGGTAAACCAGAAGTCCGACACCAGTGCCTTAGTTTTTGTGTTGTTCATTTATAGGTCCAGGTGTGCATACGCATGTGCGCCTGTGTGTGTGTAGGTGCACGCTTCAATATAACCCATCGTTTTTTTCATTTTTTCCAAATCCTCAAAAATGATGAAAAACGGCGTGCTATAGTATGCCGTACCATATGGGCTATAGCCCATGGTCCAAAATGATGAGAAACGAGGATAACTTTTTTTTTTTTAATAAAAAAAAACATGGGCTATAACCCATTGTTTTTTCCGCAATTTCCGCAATTTCGCAATTTTTAAAAAAAATTCAAAATTCAAAATTCCGCAATTTCCGCAATTTTTTAAAAAATTAAAAAAAAACATGGGCTATAACCCATCGTTTTTTTCATTTTTTTCAAATCCTCAAAAATGATGAAAAACGGCGTGCTATAGTATGACGTACGATATGGGCTATAGCCCATGGTCCAAAATTATGAGAAACGAGGATAACTTTTTTTTTTAAATTAAAAAAAACATGGGCTATAACACATTGTTTTTTTTCATTTTTTCATTTTTTTCAAATCCTCAAAAATGATGAAAAACGGCGTGCTATAGTATGCCGTACGATATAGGCTATAGCCCATGGTCCAAAATGATGAGAAACGAGGATAACTTTTTTTTTCAAAATTTAAAAAAACATGGGCTATAACCCATCTTTAAAAAAAAAAAATTCAAATCCTCAAAAATGATGAAAAAAGATGGGTTATAGCCCATGTTTTTTGAAATTTTGAAAAAAAAAGTTATCCTCTTTTCTCATCATTTTGGACCATGGGCTATAGCCTATATCGTACGGCATACTATAGCGCGCCGTTTTTCATCATTTTTGATGATTTGACAAAAATGAAAAAATGAAAAAAACGATGGGTTATAGCCCATGTTTTTTGAAATTTTGAAAAAAAAAGTTATCCTCGTTTCTCATCATTTTGGACCATGGGCTATAGCCTATATCGTACGGCATACTATAGCGTGCCGTTTTTCATCATTTTTGATGATTTGACAAAATTGAAAAAATGAAAAAAACGATAGGTTATAGCCCATGTTTTTTGAAATTTTGATAAAAAAAGTTATCCTCGTTTCTCATCATTTTGGACCATGGGCTATAGCCTATATCGTACGGCATACTATAGCGCACCGTTTTTCATCATTTTTGATGATTTGAAAGAAATGAAAAAAACGATGGGTTATAGCCCATGTTTTTTGAAATTTTGGAAAAAAAAGTTATCCTCGTTTCTCATCATTTTGGACCATGGGCTATAGCCTATATCGTACGGCATACTATAGCGCGCCGTTTTTCATCATTTTTGATGATTTGACAAAAATGAAAAAATAAAAAAACGATGAGTTATAGCATGTTTTTTGAAATTTTGAAATATAAAAGTTATCCTCGTTTCTCATCATTTTGGACCATGGGCTATAGCCTATATCGTACGGCATACTATAGCGCGCCGTTTTTCATCCTTTTTGATGATTTGACAAAAATTTAAAAATGAAAAAAACGATTGGTTATAGCCCATGTTTTTTGAAATTTTGAAAATAAAAGTTATCCTCGTTTCTCATCATTTTGGACCATGGGCTATAGCCTATATCGTACGGCATACTATAGCGCGCCGTTTTTCATCATTTTTGATGATTAGACAAAAATGAAAAAAACGATGGGTTATAGCCCATGTTTTTTGAAATTTTGAAACAACCAAAAGTGTCAAATAATAGTTAGATGGTTAGAAGCTGTTTTTCAACAACCAAAAGTGTCAAATAATGTTTAGAGAAAGTTTAAAAAATCAAAGCAAGTACAGGTAATTCGAAAATGTTATTTTTGTACTTTTGTGTTTCTCTTCTTTATATATTACTTTACTGTTGAAATGTAAAATTTACATTTCAATGAAAGGACCTGTAAATGACAACACAAAAATTAAGGCACTGGTGTCGTACTTCTGGTTTACCGGAACGGGGTGCAACTCCCTGCAGTGCCCTGCTCAATTTGTTGTATTTACATGGTTCATTGGTCCATGGTCTCAGAGGTCATCGCTATAGTCTTCATCATTGTTGAGGATTTAAAACACGACATGGCATACTATAGCACGCCGTTTTTCATCATTTTTGAGGATTTGGAAAAAATAAAAAAAACGATGGGTTATATTGAAGCGTGCATGCGCATGCACACCTGGACCTGTAAATGAACAACACAAAAACTAAGGCACTGGTGTCGGACTTCTGGTTTACCGGAACGGGGTTCAACTCCCTGCAGTGCCCTGCTCAATGTGTTGTATTTACATGGTTCATTGGTCCATGGTCTCAGGTCATTGAGCGGCGCGCTATATAGACAACGCTATATACTGTTATTTTTCATGTTGGTGTTCCCTATATCTTTTCGTCCTGGGCATGACGTTAAACTGTTCCGTTTGAGAGGACCGGCGACCCTCGAATGTAAACAGCCACGAAAGGAGTTGTTATTTAGGGCTGTGTCGACCAATTTGGTGTGACGTGATCGGCTCCAGCTTGAGCAGGCATACTCTGCTGTAGAGAAAGACAGGGCCATGGCAGTTGCACTGATTGTTTGTGGGTCTGCGTCCCACTTGGAGTTCACTAGTTCACAGGATGTTATTGTGGGTGTTGACCGTGGCTTTTGTGTTCTCCAGGTGTTTTTTTTTTGAAGAGTTTGTGATGCTCAGTTCTTTTTTTTGCGTCTCGGTTCCTCAGGTGGAAGCTGCATAGTTGGGTTTTTGATGGGTTGGGTTTCAGGTGGTTGTATTGTAGTAGCTTGACATTTCTTGGAGGGTACTTTCAAGGACAGACTCAATCTTCTGGAAGTCTGTTTGTTGGATGGTAATGCAGAGGTCGTCGGCGTAGATGAAAAGCTGGCATTCTGTGGGTAGTGGCTGGTCGTTTGTGTAGATATTGAAAAGGAGGGGGGCGAGCACGCTACCTTGTGGGAGGCCGTTCTTTTGGGCTTTCCATTTACTCCTCTGGTCATTTAACTGGACATAGAAGCGACCTGTTGTTGAGGAGGCTTTTCCTGACCATTGTGCGGTGTTGGACAGTGTCGTAGGCAGCAGAGAGATCTCTGAATTAGAGATGCCAAACGACTCATATGTGGCCAATCGACGAATCGAGGCCTAAAATCGATGTGTCGAACGACTCTTTTCCTTTTTATTTTCCTCATTTTTATATTTTTGTTGTTGCTGCGCAGCAGTTGAGGAGAACGCAACTATGCATTCCTTTAAGCAACACAACTTCTGCAGCTGCATCCATATGTTTAGAATTTGCATCAATGATCAAATCCCAATAATAAAAAATATTATAACAACGAAAACTGAAGGAGCAGGCGCTATCGGCTAGTAGTCCCAACTAAAGTGTCTGCAGCCTGTCACGAGCCCCGTAATGAACTGATACGGGACGCACGTTGTTCCGTATTTTAATGTCGGGTCGGAGAATAAATACAGTATGAATGACGGCGGGATTTATTTGACAACTCTGTCCTGCTTTCTTCACGAGAAGAGAAGAGCGCTCACTGCTGCTAATATGGTAGCAGCCCTGTGGCTGTCAGTTTACTTTACGGCATGTGTAGTGTAGATGATATGTGAACCTGGGTCTGGGAAGCTCAGAGCTGCAGCCATTGGCTCATGATACGAGCACACGACCAATGGGACAGATCATTCAGTGTTGCTAAGATACCACCCCCCACCACACACACGCACACACACCCTTGGACGATGGGGTCTATTCTCAAACTCAGAGCCACAGTGCTCTGCTCAAAATTAATTTGCATGTGAGGAGCGGCACTGACAGCCAGGCACAGCACGGCAGTGTCACACAGACAAACACGTACCTCTCCCATTTGGAAAACATTTGAAACAGCAACGTTTATAACGTTTTACATTATAAAAAAATAATAATACAAATAAAAACGATTTCTCGACTCATAAATTTTGAGTCGTGGGAGGCATGAGTCGATAATCGAGTCGATTTTCAACTTTTTTCAACATCCCTACTCTGAATGCTGCTCCAGTTATTTGTTTTCCCTCAAACCCATCCTCAATGTGTTGGGTGAGGTTGAGCTATGTCCAGCACAGGAGCGGCCGGGACGGAAACGAGCTTGGTCTTTAGTCAGCTTGGTGTCTATGAGTGGCATGAGGCGTTGGAGTAGCAGCCTCTCTTGTAGGTGATGCAGAGGAGGGAAATGGGTCGGTAGCTCTTTGGGGATAATGGGTCTTTGCCAGGTTTAGGGATTGCAATCACTTTGGCCTTTTTCCAGACAGAAGGGATGGTTTTCTGTGCTATGCATGTGTTCAGCATCCCCACAAGCCAGGTCTTTGCGTTGGGTCCCAGGTGCTGTATCATTTATGCCAGTATGTCATCAATCCCTGCTGCTTTTCCGGGTTTCAACTTTCCCATTGCAGTTTCAAGTTCTTCTAGGTCGAAGGGTTTGGTTTGAGGGCTGGCTGATTGTGGTTGGTCTGATACCACTGTGCGGTGGTATTCTCCTGTCCGTCGGTGGTGGTGTTGGTCACAACTGGTAGCCAACAGTCGTAACCAACACCGCCACCGACCCACATGTCCGACATGTCCTGTTCTCTAGGTATGGTACACATGTCCTGTTCTCTAGGTATGGTACACATGTCCTGTTCTCTAGGTATGGTACACATGTCCTGTTCTCTAGGTATGGTACACATGTCCTGTTCTCTAGGTATGGTACACATGTCCTGTTCTCTAGGTATGGTACACATGTCCTGTTCTCTAGGTATGGTACACATGTCCTGTTCTCTAGGTATGGTACACATGTCCTGTTCTCTAGGTAGTGGTACACATGTCCTGTTCTCTAGGTATGGTAAACATGTCCTGTTCTCTAGGTAGTGGTACACATGTCCTGTTCTCTAGGTATGGTACACATGTCCTGTTCTCTAGGTATGGTACACATGTCCTGTTCTCTAGGTATGGTAAACATGTCCTGTTCTCTAGGTAGTGGTACACATGTCCTGTTCTCTAGGTATGGTACACATGTCCTGTTCTCTAGGTATGGTACACATGTCCTGTTCTCTAGGTATGGTACACATGTCCTGTTCTCTAGGTAGTGGTACACATGTCCTGTTCTCTAGGTATGGTACACATGTCCTGTTCTCTAGGTAGTGGTACACATGTCCTGTTCTCTAGGTATGGTACACATGTCCTGTTCTCTAGGTATGGTACACATGTCCATGGTCACGGACCGCATACTGGTCAAGGTCATTTATACTGGTGAAGATAATTTATACTGGTGAAGATCATTTACTAGTCTTATGAAGGTCATTTATACTGGTCAAGGTAATTTACTAGTCTCATGAAGGTCATTTGTACTTGTCAAGGTCATTTGTACTTGTCAAGGTCATTTATACTGGTCAAGGTCATTTACTAGTCTTATTGAAGGTCATTTATACTGCTCAAGGTCATTGATATTGGTCAAGGTAATTAAGTGGCACGCTATAGTGCACGATTCTTCATCATTGTTGAGGATTTGAAAAAAGGTTAAATCGCAGAAAAGCGAAAGGCTAAAGTCCATGGTCACGGAGGGCATACTATAGTATGTTGTTTTTCACGATTTGGTGGTGTGCGGGCTCCATCCAATACCTACACCAGTTGTGATGCAATAGAGTTTGCTGTGACCGTTGTGAATTATGGGTGGTGTGGTCTTTGCCAAGACGGTGGATTGTGGCCCATGCCTTCCTGCTGTTATTTGTCATGTTGGTGTTCTCTATATCTTTTCGTCCTGGGCATGACGTTAAACTGTTCCGTTCGAGAGGACCGGCGAGTCGGCGACCCTCGGATGTAAACAGCCACGAAAGGAAACTATGTGTGTGAGGTGTTCTCTATCATTTCATTCCAGACTTTCCTTCATTCATCCCTAACTTCACTGTCTATCTCCTGTGTTCTCCATTCATCTTGAGCGATACACAGTCGTCTGATGTGCGGGGGGAGGTGCCGGCTAGCGCATAAAGGCACGGGACAGGTGTTGTCTTGACGCATCCTGTGATGATGCGACAGGTGTCATTTAGGGCTGTGTCAACCAATTTGGTGTGACGTGATCGGCTCCAGCTTGAGCAGGCATACTCTGCTGTAGAGAAAGACAGGGCCATGGCAGTTGCACGGATTGTTTGTGGGTCTGCGCCCCACTTCGAGTTCACTAGTTTTCACAGGATGTTATTGTGGGTGTTGACTGTTGACTGTGGCTTTTGTGTTCTCCATGTGTTTTTTGAAGAAGAGTGTCCTGTCCAGTGTAACTCCAAGATACATGGGGTGGGTATGGTTGGAGAGTTTGTGACCATCCCAAGTGACGCTCGGTTATATTTTTCACGTCTCGGTTCCTCAGGTGGAAGCTGCATAGTTGGGAATGGAAAAAGTTGGAAAAAATGAAAAAAACGATGGGTTATAGCCCATGTTTTTTGAAATTTTGAAAAAAAAAGTTATCCTCGTTTCTCATCATTTAGGACCATGGGCTTTAGCCCATATCGTACGGCATACTATAGCACGCCGTTTTTCATCATTTTGGAGGATTTGAAAAAAATGAAAAAATAAAAAAACGATGGGTTATAGCCCATGTTTTTTGAAATTTTGAAAAAAAAGGTTAGCCTCGTTTCTCATCATTTTGGACCATGGGCTATAGCCCATATCGTACGGCATACTATAGCACGCCGTTTTTCATCATTTTGGAGGATTTGAAAAAAATGAAAAAATAAAAAAACGATGGGTTATAGCCCATGTTTTTTGAAATTTTGAAAAAAAAAGTTAGTCTCGTTTCTCATCATTTTAGCCCATATCGTACGGCATACTATAGCACGCCGTTTTTCATCATTTTGGAGGATTTGAAAAAAATGAAAAAATAAAAAAATGATGGGTTATAGCCCATGTTTTTTTTTATTTTGAAAAAATGTTTTGCCTCGTTTCTCATCATTTTGGACCATGGGCTATAGCCCATATCGTACGGCATACTATAGCACGCCGTTTTTCATCATTTTGGAGGATTTGAAAAAAATAAAAAAACGATGGGTTATAGCCCATGTTTTTTGAAATTTTGAAAAAAAAAATTGCCTCGTTTCTCATAATTTTGGACCATGGGCTA
The DNA here is from genome assembly GCF_963924005.1 of Protomyctophum bolini. Lineage (NCBI taxonomy): Eukaryota > Metazoa > Chordata > Actinopteri > Myctophiformes > Myctophidae > Protomyctophum > Protomyctophum bolini. The sequence goes on along the minus strand of NC_137884.1, from coordinate 29,364,141 downwards.
TAGCCCATATCGTACGGCATACTATAGCACGCCGTTTTTCATCATTTTGGAGGATTTGAAAAAAATGAAAAAATAAAAAAACGATGGGTTATAGCCCATGTTTTTTGAAATTTTGAAAAACAAAGTTAGCCTCGTTTCTCATCATTTTGGACCATGGGCTATAGCCCATATCGTACGGCATACTATAGCACGCCATTTTCATCATTTTGGAGGATTTGAAAAAAATATATATATAAAAAAACGATGGGTTATAGCCCATGTTTTTTGAAATTTTGAAAAAAAAAGTTAGCCTCGTTTCTCATTATTTTGGACCATGGGCTATAGCCCATATCGTACGGCATACTATAGCACGCCGTTTTTTATCATTTTGGAGGATTTGAAAAAAATGAAAAAATAAAAAAACGATGGGTTATAGCCCATGTTTTTTGAAATTTAGAAAAAAAAAGTTAGCCTCGTTTCTCATCATTTTGGACCATGGGCTATAGCCCATATCGTACGGCATACTATGGCACGCCGTTTTTCATCATTTTTGAGGATTTGAAGAAAATTCAAAATTTCAAAAAACATGGGTTATAGCCCATCGTTTTTTTAATTTTTGAAAAAAATGTTATCATCATTTTTGAACATGGGCTATAGCCCCTACCGTACGGCATACTATAGCACGCCGTTTTTCATCATTTTTGAGGATTTGAAGAAAATTCAAAATTTCAAAAAACATGGGTTATAGCCCATCGTTTTTTGAATTTTTCAAAAAAATGTTATCCTCATTTTTCATCATTTTTGAACATGGGCTATAGCCCCTACCGTACGGCATACTATAGCACGCCGTTTTTCATCATTTTTGAGGATTTGAAGAAATTTCAAAATTTCAAAAAACAGGGGTTATAGCCCATCGTTTTTTGAATTTTTGAAAAAAATGTTATCCTCATTTTTCATCATTTTTGAACATGGGCTATAGCCCCTACCGTACGGCATACTATAGCACGCCGTTTTTCATCATTTTTGAGGATTTGAAGAAAATTCAAAATTTCAAAAAACATGGGTTATAGCCCATTGTTTTTTGAATTTTTGAAAAAAATGTTATCCTCCTTTTTCATCATTTTTGAACATGGGCTATAGCCCCTACCGTACGGCATACTATAGCACGCAGTTTTTCATCATTTTTGAGGATTTGAAGAAAATTCAAAATTTCAAAAAACATGGGTTATAGCCCATCGTTTTTTGAATTTTTGAAAAAAATGTTATCCTTCTTTTTCATCATTTTTGAACATGGGCTATAGCCCCTACCGTACGGCATACTATAGCACGCCGTTTTTTATCATTTTTGAGGATTTGAAGAAAAATTCAAAATTTCAAAAAACATGGGTTATAGCCCATCGTTTTTTGAATTTTTGAAAAAAATGTTATCCTCCTTTTTCATCATTTTTGAACATGGGCTATAGCCCCTACCGTACGGCATACTATAGCACGCCGTTTTTCATCATTTTTGAGGATTTGAAGAAAATTCAAAATTTCAAAAAACATGGGTTATAGCCCATCGTTTTTTGATTTTTTGAAAAAAATGTTATCCTCATTTTTTATCATTTTTGAACATGGGCTATAGCCCCTACCGTACGGCATACTATAGCACGCCGTTTTTCATCATTTTTGAGGATTTGGAGAAAATTCAAAATTTCAAAAAACATGGGTTATAGCCCATTGTTTTTTGAATTTTTGAAAAAAATGTTATCCTCATTTTTCATCATTTTTGAACATGGGCTATAGCCCCTACCGTACGGCATACTATAGCACGCCATTTTTCATCATTTTTGAGGATTTGAAGAAAATTCAAAATTTCAAAAAACATGGGTTATAGCCCATCGTTTTTTGAATTTTTGAAAAAAATGTTATCCTCATTTTTCATCATTTTTGAACATGGGCTATAGCCCCTACTGTACGGCATACTATAGCACGCCGTTTTTCATCGTTTTTGAGGATTTGAAGAAAATTCAAAATTTCAAAAAACATGGGTTATAGCCCATCGTTTTTTGAATTTTTGAAAAAAATGTTATCCTCATTTTTCATCATTTTTGAACATGGGCTATAGCCCCTACCGTACGGCATACTATAGCACGCCGTTTTTCATCATTTTTGAGGATTTGAAGGAAATTCAAAATTTCAAAAAACATGGGTTATAGCCTATCGTTTTTTGAATTTTTGAAAAAAATGTTATCCTCATTTTTCATCATTTTTGAACATGGGCTATAGCCCCTACCGTACGGCATACTATAGCACGCCGTTTTTCATCATTTTTGAGGATTTGAAGAAAATTCAAAATTTCAAAAAACATGGGTTATAGCCCATCGTTTTTTGAATTTTTGAAAAAAATGTTATCCTCATTTTTCATCATTTTTGAACATGGGCTATAGCCCCTACCGTACGGCATACTATAGCACGCCGTTTTTCATCATTTTTGAGGATTTGAAGAAAATTCAAAATTTCAAAAAACATGGGTTATAGCCCATCGTTTTTTGAATTTTTGAAAAAAATGTTATCCTCATTTTTCATCATTTTTGAACATGGGCTATAGCCCCTACCGTACGGCATACTATAGCACGCCGTTTTTCATCATTTTTGAGGATTTGAAGAAAATTCAAAATTTCAAAAAACATGGGTTATAGCCCATCGTTTTTTGAATTTTTGAAAAAAATGTTATCCTCATTTTTCATCATTTTTGAACATGGGCTATAGCCCCTACCGTACGGCATACTATAGCACGCCGTTTTTCATCATTTTTGAGGATTTGAAGAAAATTCAAAATTTCAAAAAACATGGGTTATAGCCCATCGTTTTTTGAATTTTTGAAAAAAATGTTATCCTCCTTTTTCATCATTTTTGAACATGGGCTATAGCCCCTACCGTACGGCATACTATAGCACGCCGTTTTTCATCATTTTTGAGGATTTGAAGAAAATTCAAAATTTCAAAAAACATGGGTTATAGCCCATCGTTTTTTGATTTTTTGAAAAAAATGTTATCCTCATTTTTTATCATTTTTGAACATGGGCTATAGCCCCTACCGTACGGCATACTATAGCACGCCGTTTTTCATCATTTTTGAGGATTTGGAGAAAATTCAAAATTTCAAAAAACATGGGTTATAGCCCATTGTTTTTTGAATTTTTGAAAAAAATGTTATCCTCATTTTTCATCATTTTTGAACATGGGCTATAGCCCCTACCGTACGGCATACTATAGCACGCCATTTTTCATCATTTTTGAGGATTTGAAGAAAATTCAAAATTTCAAAAAACATGGGTTATAGCCCATCGTTTTTTGAATTTTTGAAAAAAATGTTATCCTCCTTTTTCATCATTTTTGAACATGGGCTATAGCCCCTACTGTACGGCATACTATAGCACGCCGTTTTTCATCATTTTTGAGGATTTGAAGAAAATTCAAAATTTCAAAAAACATGGGTTATAGCCCATCGTTTTTTGAATTTTTGAAAAAAATGTTATCCTCATTTTTCATCATTTTTGAACATGGGCTATAGCCCCTACCGTACGGCATACTATAGCACGCCGTTTTTCATCATTTTTGAGGATTTGAAGGAAATTCAAAATTTCAAAAAACATGGGTTATAGCCTATCGTTTTTTGAATTTTTGAAAAAAATGTTATCCTCATTTTTCATCATTTTTGAACATGGGCTATAGCCCCTACCGTACGGCATACTATAGCACGCCGTTTTTCATCATTTTTGAGGATTTGAAGAAAATTCAAAATTTCAAAAAACATGGGTTATAGCCCATCGTTTTTTGAATTTTTGAAAAAAATGTTATCCTCATTTTTCATCATTTTTGAACATGGGCTATAGCCCCTACCGTACGGCATACTATAGCACGCCGTTTTTCATCATTTTTGAGGATTTGAAGAAAATTCAAAATTTCAAAAAACATGGGTTATAGCCCATCGTTTTTTGAATTTTTGAAAAAAATGTTATCCTCATTTTTCATCATTTTTGAACATGGGCTATAGCCCCTACCGTACGGCATACTATAGCACGCCGTTTTTCATCATTTTTGAGGATTTGAAGAAAATTCAAAATTTCAAAAAACATGGGTTATAGCCCATCGTTTTTTGAATTTTTGAAAAAAATGTTATCCTCCTTTTTCATCATTTTTGAACATGGGCTATAGCCCCTACCGTACGGCATACTATAGCACGCCGTTTTTCATCATTTTTGAGGATTTGAAGAAAATTCAAAATTTCAAAAAACATGGGTTATAGCCCATCGTTTTTTGATTTTTTGAAAAAAATGTTATCCTCATTTTTTATCATTTTTGAACATGGGCTATAGCCCCTACCGTACGGCATACTATAGCACGCCGTTTTTCATCATTTTTGAGGATTTGGAGAAAATTCAAAATTTCAAAAAACATGGGTTATAGCCCATTGTTTTTTGAATTTTTGAAAAAAATGTTATCCTCATTTTTCATCATTTTTGAACATGGGCTATAGCCCCTACCGTACGGCATACTATAGCACGCCATTTTTCATCATTTTTGAGGATTTGAAGAAAATTCAAAATTTCAAAAAACATGGGTTATAGCCCATCGTTTTTTGAATTTTTGAAAAAAATGTTATCCTCCTTTTTCATCATTTTTGAACATGGGCTATAGCCCCTACTGTACGGCATACTATAGCACGCCGTTTTTCATCATTTTTGAGGATTTGAAGAAAATTCAAAATTTCAAAAAACATGGGTTATAGCCCATCGTTTTTTGAATTTTTGAAAAAAATGTTATCCTCATTTTTCATCATTTTTGAACATGGGCTATAGCCCCTACCGTACGGCATACTATAGCACGCCGTTTTTCATCATTTTTGAGGATTTGAAGGAAATTCAAAATTTCAAAAAACATGGGTTATAGCCTATCGTTTTTTGAATTTTTGAAAAAAATGTTATCCTCATTTTTCATCATTTTTGAACATGGGCTATAGCCCCTACCGTACGGCATACTATAGCACGCCGTTTTTCATCATTTTTGAGGATTTGAAGAAAATTCAAAATTTCAAAAAACATGGGTTATAGCCCATCGTTTTTTGAATTTTTGAAAAAAATGTTATCCTCATTTTTCATCATTTTTGAACATGGGCTATAGCCCCTACCGTACGGCATACTATAGCACGCCGTTTTTCATCATTTTTGAGGATTTGAAGAAAATTCAAAATTTCAAAAAACATGGGTTATAGCCCATCGTTTTTTGAATTTTTGAAAAAAATGTTATCCTCATTTTTCATCATTTTTGAACATGGGCTATAGCCCCTACCGTACGGCATACTATAGCACGCCGTTTTTCATCATTTTTGAGGATTTGAAGAAAATTCAAAATTTCAAAAAACATGGGTTATAGCCCATCGTTTTTTGAATTTTTGAAAAAAATGTTATCCTCCTTTTTCATCATTTTTGAACATGGGCTATAGCCCCTACCGTACGGCATACTATAGCACGCCGTTTTTCATCATTTTTGAGGATTTGAAGAAAATTCAAAATTTCAAAAAACATGGGTTATAGCCCATCGTTTTTTGAATTTTTGAAAAAAAAATTATCCTCATTTTTCATCATTTTTGAACATGGGCTATAGCCCCTACCGTACGGCATACTATAGCACGCCGTTTTTCATCATTTTTGAGGATTTGAAGAAAATTCAAAATTTCAAAAAACATGGGTTATAGCCCATCGTTTTTTGAATTTTTGAAAAAAATGTTATCCTCCTTTTTCATCATTTTTGAACATGGGCTATAGCCCCTACCGTACGGCATACTATAGCACGCCGTTTTTCATCATTTTTGAGGATTTGAAGAAAATTCAAAATTTCAAAAAACATGGGTTATAGCCCATTGTTTTTTGAATTTTTGAAAAAAATGTTATCCTCATTTTTCATCATTTTTGAACATGGGCTATAGCCCCTACCGTACGGCATACTATAGCACGCCGTTTTTCATCATTTTTGAGGATTTGAAGAAAATTCAAAATTTCAAAAAACATGGGTTATAGCCCATCGTTTTTTGAATTTTTGAAAAAAATGTTATCCTCATTTTTCATCATTTTTGAACATGGGCTATAGCCCCTACCGTACGGCATACTATAGCACGCCGTTTTTCATCATTTTTGAGGATTTGAAGAAATTTCAAAATTTCAAAAAACATGGGTTATAGCCCATCGTTTTTTGAATTTTTGAAAAAAATGTTATCCTCCTTTTTCATCATTTTTGAACATGGGCTATAGCCCCTACCGTACGGCATACTATAGCACGCCGTTTTTCATCATTTTTGAGGATTTGAAGAAAATTCAAAATTTAAAAAAACATGGGTTATAGCCCATCGTTTTTTGAATTTTTGAAAAAAATGTTATCCTCCTTTTTCATCATTTTTGAACATGGGCTATAGCCCCTACCGTACGGCATACTATAGCACGCCGTTTTTCATCATTTTTGAGGATTTGAAGAAAATTCAAAATTTCTAAAAACATGGGTTATAGCCCATCGTTTTTTGAATTTTTGAAAAAAATGTTATCCTCATTTTTCATCATTTTTGAACATGGGCTATAGCCCCTACCGTACGGCATACTTTAGCACGCCGTTTTTCATCATTTTTGAGGATTTGAAGAAAATTAAAAATTTCTAAAAACATGGGTTATAGCCCATCGTTTTTTGAATTTTTGAAAAAAATGTTATCCTCATTTTTCATCATTTTTGAACATGGGCTATAGCCCCTACCGTACGGCATACTTTAGCACGCCGTTTTTCATCATTTTTGAGGATTTGAAGAAAATTCAAAATTTAAAAAAACATGGGTTATAGCCCATCGTTTTTTGAATTTTTGAAAAAAAAAATATCCTCATTTTTCATCATTTTTGAACATGGGCTATAGCCCCTACCGTACGGCATACTATAGCACGCCGTTTTTCATCATTTTTGAGGATTTGAAGAAAATTCAAAATTTCAAAAAACATGGGTTATAGCCCATCGTTTTTTGAATTTTTGAAAAAAATGTTATCCTCATTTTTCATCATTTTTGAACATGGGCTATAGCCCCTACCGTACGGCATACTATAGCACGCCGTTTTTCATCATTTTTGAGGATTTGAAGAAAATTCAAAATTTCAAAAAACATGGGTTATAGCCCATCGTTTTTTGAATTTTTGAAAAAAATGTTATCCTCATTTTTCATCATTTTTGAACATGGGCTATAGCCCCTACCGTACGGCATACTATAGCACGCCGTTTTTCATCATTTTTGAGGATTTGAAGAAAATTCAAAATTTCAAAAAACATGGGTTATAGCCCATCGTTTTTTGAATTTAAAAAAAAAATGTTATCCTCCTTTTTCATCATTTTTGAACATGGGCTATAGCCCCTACCGTACGGCATACTATAGCACGCCGTTTTTCATCATTTTTGAGGATTTGAAGAAAATTCAAAATTTCAAAAAACATGGGTTATAGCCCATCGTTTTTTGAATTTTTGAAAAAAATGTTATCCTCATTTTTCATCATTTTTGAACATGGGCTATAGCCCCTACCGTACGGCATACTATAGCACGCCGTTTTTCATCATTTTTGAGGATTTGAAGAAAATTCAAAATTTCAAAAAACATGGGTTATAGCCCATCGTTTTTTGAATTTTTGAAAAAAATGTTATCCTCCTTTTTCATCATTTTTGAACATGGGCTATAGCCCCTACCGTACGGCATACTATAGCACGCCGTTTTTCATCATTTTTGAGGATTTGAAGAAAATTCAAAATTTCAAAAAACATGGGTTATAGCCCATCGTTTTTTGAATTTTTGAAAAAAGATTTATCCTCATTTTTCATCATTTTTGAACATGGGCTATAGCCCCTACCGTACGGCATACTATAGCACGCCGTTTTTCATCATTTTTGAGGATTTGAAGAAAATTCTAAATTTCAAAAAACATGGGTTATAGCCCATCGTTTTTTGAATTTTTGAAAAAAATGTTATCCTCATTTTTCATCATTTTTGAACATGGGCTATAGCCCCTACCGTACGGCATACTATAGCACGCCGTTTTTCATCATTTTTGAGGATTTGAAGGAAATTCAAAATTTCAAAAAACGTGGGTTATAGCCTATCGTTTTTTGAATTTTTGAAAAAAATGTTATCCTCATTTTTCATCATTTTTGAACATGGGCTATAGCCCCTACCGTACGGCATACTTTAGCACGCCGTTTTTCATCATTTTTGAGGATTTGAAGAAAATTAAAAATTTCTAAAAACATGGGTTATAGCCCATCGTTTTTTTAATTTTTGAAAAAAATGTTTTCCTCATTTTTCATCATTTTTGAACATGGGCTATAGCCCCTACCGTACGGCATACTTTAGCACGCCGTTTTTCATCATTTTTGAGGATTTGAAGAAAATTCAAAATTTAAAAAAACATGGGTTATAGCCCATCGTTTTTTGAATTTTTGAAAAAAAAATTATCCTCATTTTTCATCATTTTTGAACATGGGCTATAGCCCCTACCGTACGGCATATTATAGCACGCCGTTTTTCATCATTTTTGAGGATTTGAAGAAAATTCAAAATTTCAAAAAACATGGGTTATAGCACATCGTTTTTTGAATTTTTGAAAAAAATGTTATCCTTATTTTTCATCATTTTTGAACATGGGCTATAGCCCCTACCGTACGGCATACTATAGCACGCCGTTTTTCATCATTTTTGAGGATTTGAAGAAAATTCAAAATTTCAAAAAACATGGGTTATAGCCCATCGTTTTTTGAATTTTTGAAAAAAATGTTATCCTCATTTTTCATCATTTTTGAACATGGGCTATAGCCCCTACCGTACGGCATACTATAGCACGCCGTTTTTCATCATTTTTGAGGATTTGAAGAAAATTCAAAATTTCAAAAAACATGGGTTATAGCCCATCGTTTTTTGAATTTAAAAAAAAAATGTTATCCTCCTTTTTCATCATTTTTGAACATGGGCTATAGCCCCTACCGTACGGCATACTATAGCACGCCGTTTTTCATCATTTTTGAGGATTTGAAGAAAATTCAAAATTTCAAAAAACATGGGTTATAGCCCATCGTTTTTTGAATTTTTGAAAAAAATGTTATCCTCATTTTTCATCATTTTTGAACATGGGCTATAGCCCCTACCGTACGGCATACTATAGCACGCCGTTTTTCATCATTTTTGAGGATTTGAAGAAAATTCAAAATTTCAAAAAACATGGGTTATAGCCCATCGTTTTTTGAATTTTTGAAAAAAATGTTATCCTCCTTTTTCATCATTTTTGAACATGGGCTATAGCCCCTACCGTACGGCATACTATAGCACGCCGTTTTTCATCATTTTTGAGGATTTGAAGAAAATTCTAAATTTCAAAAAACATGGGTTATAGCCCATCGTTTTTTGAATTTTTGAAAAAAGATTTATCCTCATTTTTCATCATTTTTGAACATGGGCTATAGCCCCTACCGTACGGCATACTATAGCACGCCGTTTTTCATCATTTTTGAGGATTTGAAGAAAATTCAAAATTTCAAAAACATGGGTTATAGCCCATCGTTTTTTGAATTTTTGAAAAAAATGTTATCCTCATTTTTCATCATTTTTGAACATGGGCTATAGCCCCTACCGTACGGCATACTATAGCACGCCGTTTTTCATCATTTTTGAGGATTTGAAGGAAATTCAAAATTTCAAAAAACATGGGTTATAGCCTATCGTTTTTTGAATTTTTGAAAAAAATGTTATCCTCATTTTTCATCATTTTTCATGATTTTTGAACATGGGCTATAGCCCCTACCGTACGGCATACTATAGCACGCCGTTTTTCATCATTTTTGAGGATTTGAAGAAAATTCAAAATTTCAAAAAACATGGGTTATAGCCCATCGTTTTTTGAATTTTTGAAAAAAATGTTATCCTCATTTTTCATCATTTTTGAACATGGGCTATAGCCCCTACCGTACGGCATACTATAGCACGCCGTTTTTCATCATTTTTGAGGATTTGAAGAAAATTCAAAATTTCAAAAAACATGGGTTATAGCCCATCGTTTTTTGAATTTTTGAAAAAAATGTTATCCTCATTTTTCATCATTTTTGAACATGGGCTATAGCCCCTACCGTACGGCATACTATAGCACGCCGTTTTTCATCATTTTTGAGGATTTGACAATATTGAAAAAATTAAAAAAACGATGGGTTATATTGAAGCGTGCACATGCGTATGCACACCTGGACCTGTAAATGAACAACACAAAAACTAAGGCACTGGTGTCGGACTTCTGGTTTACCGGAACGGGGTTCAACTCCCTGCAGTGCCCTGCTCAATGTGTTGTATTTACCGGAAAGGATGGGAAACATTAGCAAATTGCGGAGTGTTAGAAAAAAAAGGATGGCTTATAGCCCATGTTTTTTTCATTTTCCGCAATTTCCGCAATTTCCGGATAACTTTTTTTTTAAAAATTCAAAATTCCGCAATTTCCGCAATTTTTGAAATTTTGAAAAAAAAAGTTATCCGGAAATTGCGGAAATTGCGGAAATTGTGGAAATGGTAATTGCGGAAATGGTGGAAATGGTGGAAATGGATATTGTATTTTATTTTACTCAGCCATAACAATTTATTTTCTGTTAACCAACTTGCTGGCTGGCAGGCAGGCAGACAGCTACTCATAGACAGGCAGACAGACAGACAGCTACTCATGGAGAATTGGACAATATTGAAAAAATGAAAAAAACGATTGGTTATATTGAAGCGTGCACCTACACATGCACAGGCGCACATGTATATGCACACCTGGACCTGTAAATGAACAACACAAAAACTAAGGCACTGGTGTCGGACTTCTGGTTTACCGGAACGGGGTTCAACTCCCTGCAGTGCCCTGCTCAATGTGTTGTATTTACCGGAAAGGATGGGAAACATTAGCAAATTGCGGAGTGTTAGAAAAAAAAGGATGGCTTATAGCCCATGTTTTTTTCATTTTCCGCAATTTCCGCAATTTCCGGATAACTTTTTTTTTCAAAATTCAAAATTCCGCAATTTCCGCAATTTTTGAAATTTTGAAAAAAAAAGTTATCCGGAAATTGCGGAAATTGCGGAAATTGTGGAAATGGTAATTGCGGAAATGGTGGAAATGGTGGAAATGGATATTGTATTTTATTTTACTCAGCCATAACAATTTATTTTCTGTTAACCAACTTGCTGGCTGGCAGGCAGGCAGACAGCTACTCATAGACAGGCAGACAGACAGACAGCTACTCATGGAGAATTGGACAATATTGAAAAAATGAAATGGGTTATATTGAAGCGTGCACCTACACACGCACAGGCGCACATGTATATGCACACCTGGACCTGTAAATGAACAACACAAAAACTAAGGCACTGGTGTCGGACTTCTGGTTTACCGGAACGGGGTTCAACTCCCTGCAGTGCCCTGCTCAATGTGTTGTATTTACCGGAAAGGATGGGAAACATTAGCAAATTGCGGAGTGTTAGAAAAAAAAGGATGGCTTATAGCCCATGTTTTTTTCATTTTCCGCAATTTCCGCAATTTCCGGATAACTTTTTTTTTCAAAATTCAAAATTCCGCAATTTCCGCAATTTTTGAAATTTTGAAAAAAAAAGTTATCCGGAAATTGCGGAAATTGCGGAAATTGTGGAAATGGTAATTGCGGAAATGGTGGAAATGGTGGAAATGGATATTGTATTTTATTTTACTCAGCCATAACAATTTATTTTCTGTTAACCAACTTGCTGGCTGGCAGGCAGGCAGACAGCTACTCATAGACAGGCAGACAGACAGACAGCTACTCATGGAGAATTGGACAATATTGAAAAAATGAAAAAAACGATGGGTTATATTGAAGCGTGCACCTACACACGCACAGGCGCACATGTATATGCACACCTGGACCTGTAAATGAACAACACAAAAACTAAGGCACTGGTGTCGGACTTCTGGTTTACCGGAACGGGGTTCAACTCCCTGCAGTGCCCTGCTCAATGTGTTGTATTTACCGGAAAGGATGGGAAACATTAGCAAATTGCGGAGTGTTAGAAAAAAAAGGATGGCTTATAGCCCATGTTTTTTTCATTTTCCGCAATTTCCGCAATTTCCGGATAACTTTTCTTTTCAAAATTCAAAATTCCGCAATTTCCGCAATTTTTGAAATTTTGAAAAAAAAAGTTATCCGGAAATTGCGGAAATTGCGGAAATTGTGGAAATGGTAATTGCGGAAATGGTGGAAATGGTGGAAATGGATATTGTATTTTATTTTACTCAGCCATAACAATTTATTTTCTGTTAACCAACTTGCTGGCTGGCAGGCAGGCAGACAGCTACTCATAGACAGGCAGACAGACAGACAGCTACTCATGGAGAATTGGACAATATTGAAAAAATGAAATGGGTTATATTGAAGCGTGCACCTACACACGCACAGGCGCACATGTATATGCACACCTGGACCTGTAAATGAACAACACAAAAACTAAGGCACTGGTGTCGGACTTCTGGTTTACCGGAACGGGGTTCAACTCCCTGCAGTGCCCTGCTCAATGTGTTGTATTTACCGGAAAGGATGGGAAACATTAGCAAATTGCGGAGTGTTAGAAAAAAAAGGATGGGTTATATCCCATGTTTTTTTCATTTTCCGCAATTTCCGCAATTTCCGGATAACTTTTATTTTCAAAATTCAAAATTCCGCAATTTCCGCAATTTTTGAAATTTTGAAAAAAAAAGTTATCCGGAAATTGCGGAAATTGCGGAAATTGTGGAAATGGTAATTGCGGAAATGGTGGAAATGGTGGAAATGGATATTGTATTTTATTTTACTCAGCCATAACAATTTATTTTCTGTTAACCAACTTGCTGGCTGGCAGGCAGGCAGACAGCTACTCATAGACAGGCAGACAGACAGACAGCTACTCATGGAGAATTGGACAATATTGAAAAAATGAAAAAAACGATGGGTTATATTGAAGCGTGCACCTACACACGCACAGGCGCACATGTATATGCACACCTGGACCTGTAAATGAACAACACAAAAACTAAGGCACTGGTGTCGGACTTCTGGTTTACCGGAACGGGGTTCAACTCCCTGCAGTGCCCTGCTCAATGTGTTGTATTTACCGGAAAGGATGGGAAACATTAGCAAATTGCGGAGTGTTAGAAAAAAAAGGATGGCTTATAGCCCATGTTTTTTTCATTTTCCGCAATTTCCGCAATTTCCGGATAACTTTTTTTTTCAAAATTCAAAATTCCGCAATTTCCGCAATTTTTGAAATTTTGAAAAAAAAAGTTATCCGGAAATTGCGGAAATTGCGGAAATTGTGGAAATGGTAATTGCGGAAATGGTGGAAATGGTGGAAATGGATATTGTATTTTATTTTACTCAGCCATAACAATTTATTTTCTGTTAACCAACTTGCTGGCTGGCAGGCAGGCAGACAGCTACTCATAGACAGGCAGACAGACAGACAGCTACTCATGGAGAATTGGACAATATTGAAAAAATGAAATGGGTTATATTGAAGCGTGCACCTACACACGCACAGGCGCACATGTATATGCACACCTGGACCTGTAAATGAACAACACAAAAACTAAGGCACTGGTGTCGGACTTCTGGTTTACCGGAACGGGGTTCAACTCCCTGCAGTGCCCTGCTCAATGTGTTGTATTTACCGGAAAGGATGGGAAACATTAGCAAATTGCGGAGTGTTAGAAAAAAAAGGATGGCTTATAGCCCATGTTTTTTTCATTTTCCGCAATTTCCGCAATTTCCGGATAACTTTTTTTTTCAAAATTCAAAATTCCGCAATTTCCGCAATTTTTGAAATTTTGAAAAAAAAAGTTATCCGGAAATTGCGGAAATTGCGGAAATTGTGGAAATGGTAATTGCGGAAATGGTGGAAATGGTGGAAATGGATATTGTATTTTATTTTACTCAGCCATAACAATTTATTTTCTGTTAACCAACTTGCTGGCTGGCAGGCAGGCAGACAGCTACTCATAGACAGGCAGACAGACAGACAGCTACTCATGGAGAATTGGACAATATTGAAAAAATGAAAAAAACGATGGGTTATATTGAAGCGTGCACCTACACACGCACAGGCGCACATGTATATGCACACCTGGACCTGTAAATGAACAACACAAAAACTAAGGCACTGGTGTCGGACTTCTGGTTTACCGGAACGGGGTTCAACTCCCTGCAGTGCCCTGCTCAATGTGTTGTATTTACCGGAAAGGATGGGAAACATTAGCAAATTGCGGAGTGTTAGAAAAAAAAGGATGGCTTATAGCCCATGTTTTTTTCATTTTCCGCAATTTCCGCAATTTCCGGATAACTTTTTTTTTCAAAATTCAAAATTCCGCAATTTCCGCAATTTTTGAAATTTTGAAAAAAAAAGTTATCCGGAAATTGCGGAAATTGCGGAAATTGTGGAAATGGTAATTGCGGAAATGGTGGAAATGGTGGAAATGGATATTGTATTTTATTTTACTCAGCCATAACAATTTATTTTCTGTTAACCAACTTGCTGGCTGGCAGGCAGGCAGACAGCTACTCATAGACAGGCAGACAGACAGACAGCTACTCATGGAGAATTGGACAATATTGAAAAAATGAAAAAAACGATGGGTTATATTGAAGCGTGCACCTACACACGCACAGGCGCACATGTATATGCACACCTGGACCTGTAAATGAACAACACAAAAACTAAGGCACTGGTGTCGGACTTCTGGTTTACCGGAACGGGGTTCAACTCCCTGCAGTGCCCTGCTCAATGTGTTGTATTTACCGGAAAGGATGGGAAACATTAGCAAATTGCGGAGTGTTAGAAAAAAAAGGATGGCTTATAGCCCATGTTTTTTTCATTTTCCGCAATTTCCGCAATTTCCGGATAACTTTTTTTTTCAAAATTTCAAAAATTGCGAAATTGCGGAAAATTGCGCAATTTCGCAATTTTTCAAAAAAATTCAAAATTCCGCAATTTCCGCAATTTTTATAATTTTGAAAAAAAAAGTTATCCGGAAATTGCGGAAATTGCGGAAATTGCGGAAATTGTGGAAATGGTAATTGCGGAAATGGTGGAAATGGTGGAAATGGAAATTGCGGAAATGGAAATTGAGGAAATTGCGGAAATTGCGGAAATGGTAATTGCGGAAATTGCGGAAATTGCTCTTCACTTATAGCTATCTATTTTCAGGTAGATTGTTTTATTTTACTCAGTCAGCCATATCACTACTAATTTTTTTTCATGAAAAAGGTCATAGCTGGGTAATCTATTTTCAGGCAAATTGTGTTTATTGTACTTTATTTTACTCAGCCATAACAATTTATTTTCTGTTAACCAACTTGCTGGCTGGCAGGCAGGCAGACAGCTACTCATAGACAGGCAGACAGACAGACAGACAGCTACTCATGGAGAATTGGACAGGCAGGCAGTCAGACAGCTACTCATAGACAGGCAGACAGACAGCTACTCATGGAGAATTGGACAGGCAGGCAGATAGCTATGAAAAAACATGGGCTATAACCCATCCTTTTTTTTCTAACACTCGCAAATTGCTAATGTTTCCCATCCTTTCCGGTAAATACAACACATTGAGCAGGGCACTGCAGGGAGTTGAACCCCGTTCCGGTAAACCAGAAGTCCGACACCAGTGCCTTAGTTTTTGTGTTGTTCATTTACAGGTCCAGGTGTGCATACGCATGTGCACGCTTCAATATAACCCATCGTTTTTTTAATTTTTTCAATATTGTCAAATCCTCAAAAATGATGAAAAACGGCGTGCTATAGTATGCCGTACGGTAGGGGCTATAGCCCATGTTCAAAAATGATGAAAAATGAGGATAACATTTTTTTCAAAAATTCAAAAAACGATGGGCTATAACCCATGTTTTTTGAAATTTTGAATTTGCTTCAAATCCTCAAAAATGATGAAAAACGGCGTGCTATAGTATGCCGTACGGTAGGGGCTATAGCCCATGTTCAAAAATGATGAAAAATGAGGATAACATTTTTTTCAAAAATTCAAAAAACGATGGGCTATAACCCATGTTTTTTGAAATTTTGAATTTTCTTCAAATCCTCAAAAATTATGAAAAACGGCGTGCTATAGTATGCCGTACGGTAGGGGCTATAGCCCATGTTCAAAAATGATGAAAAAGGAGGATAACATTTTTTTCAAAAATTCAAAAAACGATGGGCTATAACCCATGTTTTTTGAAATTTTGAATTTTCTTCAAATCCTCAAAAATGATGAAAAACGGCGTGCTATAGTATGCCGTACGGTAGGGGCTATAGCCCATGTTCAAAAATGATGAAAAATGATGAAAAATGAGGATAACATTTTTTTCAAAAATTCAAAAAACGATAGGCTATAACCCATGTTTTTTGAAATTTTGAATTTCCTTCAAATCCTCAAAAATGATGAAAAACGGCGTGCTATAGTATGCCGTACGGTAGGGGCTATAGCCCATGTTCAAAAATGATGAAAAATGAGGATAACATTTTTTTCAAAAATTCAAAAAACGATGGGCTATAACCCATGTTTTTTGAAATTTTGAATTTGCTTCAAATCCTCAAAAATGATGAAAAACGGCGTGCTATAGTATGCCGTACGGTAGGGGCTATAGCCCATGTTCAAAAATGATGAAAAATGAGGATAAATCTTTTTTCAAAAATTCAAAAAACGATGGGCTATAACCCATGTTTTTTGAAATTTTGAATTTTCTTCAAATCCTCAAAAATGATGAAAAACGGCGTGCTATAGTATGCCGTACGGTAGGGGCTATAGCCCATGTTCAAAAATGATGAAAAAGGAGGATAACATTTTTTTTTTAAATTCAAAAAACGATGGGCTATAACCCATGTTTTTTGAAATTTTGAATTTTCTTCAAATCCTCAAAAATGATGAAAAACGGCGTGCTATAGTATGCCGTACGGTAGGGGCTATAGCCCATGTTCAAAAATGATGAAAAAGGAGGATAACATTTTTTTCAAAAATTCAAAAAACGATGGGCTATAACCCATGTTTTTTGAAATTTTGAATTTTCTTCAAATCCTCAAAAATGATGAAAAACGGCGTGCTATAGTATGCCGTACGGTAGGGGCTATAGCCCATGTTCAAAAATGATGAAAAATGAGGATAACATTTTTTTCAAAAATTCAAAAAACGATGGGCTATAACCCATGTTTTTTGAAATTTTGAATTTTCTTCAAATCCTCAAAAATGATGAAAAACGGCGTGCTATAGTATGCCGTACGGTAGGGGCTATAGCCCATGTTCAAAAATGATGAAAAAGGAGGATAACATTTTTTTTTTAAATTCAAAAAACGATGGGCTATAACCCATGTTTTTTGAAATTTTGAATTTTCTTCAAATCCTCAAAAATGATGAAAAACGGCGTGCTATAGTATGCCGTACGGTAGGGGCTATAGCCCATGTTCAAAAATGATGAAAAAGGAGGATAACATTTTTTTCAAAAATTCAAAAAACGATGGGCTATAACCCATGTTTTTTGAAATTTTGAATTTTCTTCAAATCCTCAAAAATGATGAAAAACGGCGTGCTATAGTATGCCGTACGGTAGGGGCTATAGCCCATGTTCAAAAATGATGAAAAATGAGGATAACATTTTTTTCAAAAATTCAAAAAACGATGGGCTATAACCCATGTTTTTTGAAATTTTGAATTTTCTTCAAATCCTCAAAAATGATGAAAAACGGCGTGCTATAGTATGCCGTACGGTAGGGGCTATAGCCCATGTTCAAAAATGATGAAAAAGGAGGATAACATTTTTTTTTTAAATTCAAAAAACGATGGGCTATAACCCATGTTTTTTGAAATTTTGAATTTTCTTCAAATCCTCAAAAATGATGAAAAACGGCGTGCTATAGTATGCCGTACGGTAGGGGCTATAGCCCATGTTCAAAAATGATGAAAAATGAGGATAACATTTTTTTCAAAAATTCAAAAAACAATGGGCTATAACCCATGTTTTTTGAAATTTTGAATTTTCTTCAAATCCTCAAAAATGATGAAAAACGGCGTACTATAGTATGCCGTACGGTAGGGGCTATAGCCCATGTTCAAAAATGATGAAAAATGAGGATAACATTTTTTTCAAAAATTCAAAAAACGATGGGCTATAACCCATGTTTTTTGAAATTTTGAATTTTCTTCAAATCCTCAAAAATGATGAAAAACGGCGTGCTATAGTATGCCGTACGGTAGGGGCTATAGCCCATGTTCAAAAATGATGAAAAATGAGGATAAATCTTTTTTCAAAAATTCAAAAAACGATGGGCTATAACCCATGTTTTTTGAAATTTTGAATTTTCTTCAAATCCTCAAAAATGATGAAAAACGGCGTGCTATAGTATGCCGTACGGTAGGGGCTATAGCCCATGTTAAAAAATGATGAAAAATGAGGATAATTTTTTTTTCAAAAATTCAAAAAACGATGGGCTATAACCCATGTTTTTTGAAATTTTGAATTTTCTTCAAATCCTCAAAAATGATGAAAAACGGCGTGCTATAGTATGCCGTACGGTAGGGGCTATAGCCCATGTTCAAAAATGATGAAAAAGGAGGATAACATTTTTTTCAAAAATTCAAAAAACGATGGGCTATAACCCATGTTTTTTGAAATTTTGAATTTTCTTCAAATCCTCAAAAATGATGAAAAACGGCGTGCTATAGTATGCCGTACGGTAGGGGCTATAGCCCATGTTCAAAAATGATGAAAAATGAGGATAACATTTTTTTCAAAAATTCAAAAAACGATGGGCTATAACCCATGTTTTTTGAAATTTTTAATTTTCTTCAAATCCTCAAAAATGATGAAAAACGGCGTGCTATAGTATGCCGTACGGTAGGGGCTATAGCCCATGTTCAAAAATGATGAAAAAGGAGGATAACATTTTTTTTTTAAATTCAAAAAACGATGGGCTATAACCCATGTTTTTTGAAATTTTGAATTTTCTTCAAATCCTCAAAAATGATGAAAAACGGCGTGCTATAGTATGCCGTACGGTAGGGGCTATAGCCCATGTTCAAAAATGATGAAAAATGAGGATAACATTTTTTTCAAAAATTCAAAAAACAATGGGCTATAACCCATGTTTTTTGAAATTTTGAATTTTCTTCAAATCCTCAAAAATGATGAAAAACGGCGTACTATAGTATGCCGTACGGTAGGGGCTATAGCCCATGTTCAAAAATGATGAAAAATGAGGATAACATTTTTTTCAAAAATTCAAAAAACGATGGGCTATAACCCATCGTTTTTTTTATTTTTTCATTTTCTTCAAATCCTCAAAAATGATGAAAAACGGCGTGCTATAGTATGCCGTACGGTAGGGGCTATAGCCCATGTTCAAAAATGATGAAAAATGAGGATAACATTTTTTTCAAAAATTCAAAAAACGATGGGCTATAACCCCTGTTTTTTGAAATTTTGAATTTTCTTCAAATCCTCAAAAATGATGAAAAACGGCGTGCTATAGTATGCCGTACGATATGGGCTATAGCCCATGGTCCAAAATGATGAGAAACGAGGCTAACTTTTTTTTTCAAAATTTCAAAAAACATGGGCTATAACCCATCGTTTTTTTATATATATATTTTTTTCAAATCCTCCAAAACGATGAAAAACGGCGTGCTATAGTATGCCGTACGATATGGGCTATAGCCCATGGTCCAAAATGATGAGAAACGAGGCTAACTTTGTTTTTCAAAATTTCAAAAAACATGGGCTATAACCCATCGTTTTTTTATTTTTTCAAATCCTCCAAAATGATGAAAAACGGCGTGCTATAGTATGCCGTACGATATGGGCTATAGCCCATGGTCCAAAATGATGAGAAACGAGGCAAACCTTTTTTTTCAAAATTTCAAAAAACATGGGCTATATAACCCATCGTTTTTTTATTTTTTCATTTTTTTCAAATCCTCCAAAATGATGAAAAACGGCGTGCTATAGTATGCCGTACGATATGGGCTATAGCCCATGGTCCAAAATGATGAGAAACGAGGCTAACTTTTTTTTTCAAAATTTAAAAAAACATGGGCTATAACCCATCGTTTTTTTATATATATTTTTTTTTCAAATCCTCCAAAATGATGAAAAACGGCGTGCTATAGTATGCCGTACGATATGGGCCAAAATGATGAGAAACGAGGCTAACTTTTTTTTTTCAAAATTTCAAAAAACATGGGCTATAACCCATCGTTTTTTTATTTTTTCATTTTTTTCAAATCCTCCAAAATGATGAAAAACGGCGTGCTATAGTATGCCGTACGATATGGGCTATAGCCCATGGTCCAAAATGATGAGAAACGAGGCTAACTTTTTTTTTCAAAATTTCAAAAAACATGGGCTATAACCCATCGTTTTTTTTTTTTTTCGTTTTTTTTTTATCCTCCAAAATGATGAAAAACGGCGTGCTATAGTATGCCGTACGATATGGGCTATAGCCCATGGTCCAAAATGATGAGAAACGAGGATAACTTTTTTTTTCAAAATTTCAAAAAACATGGGCTATAACCCATCGTTTTTTGAAATTTTGAATTTTCTTCAAATCCTCAAAAATGATGAAAAACGGCGTGCTATAGTATGCCGTACGGTAGGGGCTATAGCCCATGTTCAAAAATGATGAAAAATGAGGATAAATCTTTTTTCAAAAATTCAAAAAACGATGGGCTATAACCCATGTTTTTTGAAATTTTGAATTTTCTTAACCCCCTTATGGCCAACGACGTGTTTTTTGACGTGGTATCAACAAATCCCTCATGGCCAAGGACGTTGTGGACGTGGTAGACAATAATTCCAAAAAAAATTAATAAAATTATCATTTTTTTCCGATTTTTTTGCATTTTATTTTTTATTTTTATGTAATCTACTAAAAACCGGCCGAAATCCGCGCGATCGTGCACTATCGTGCACGCGCGCCGTCTCTATGTGAATCGCGGCAAAAAATCTGATATTTTGGGACTTTCTGGGCTAGATTTGGGTGATTTTAGACTAACTTATGATGAAGCTATTGTTAGCCTAGCATTCCGAAGGAGTGAGGCTATCTTGTAGAGGACAATCTTTCATTGGTTGTTTACGTCATTTTGAACCGGAAGTGTTATACCAGTTTACACATTAAAGAGATTTTCAGCATAATGGTACGTTCCCGCCATCTGGTGGAAACCGTGGGGTACTACTTGGAAATGCCGTTAAAAGATGGTGTGATTGTATTTTAACGCAGACGTTTATTTTTGCATAAAAATGATGAATTAAGAAATGGGGCTTTGGCCAGAATTGGCTGGCGTTGGCCAGCAATCTAATGGCAATCTAAAAATGTGAGATGTGACCACAATGTCACAGATTGTCTCATTTTGAAGCTGCAAGTCTGTAGTTTACAATGATATAAGAATCTTCTTTCTAGCATATACCATTATTTATTAATAAGCATTTTAATACACCTTGGTTTCAGTGAACTAAAATGCTTCATTTTTGCTATAAGTGCTATAAGTAAACGATGGAACATGCTAGAGAAATGGTTCTTATTTCTTTGTAAAGTGAAGAAATGCAGCTTGAAAATGAGATATTTGGTGACATTGTGCTCATATCGCACATATTTCTATTGTCATTCAAAAAGTCGCCAAATCTGGCCTAAGCCACAAAAAGATGTGATTTAAGGCTGGTAATAAGAGGGTATCCTCAAAAATGATGAAAAACGGCGTGCTATAGTATGCCGTACGGTAGGGGCTATAGCCCATGTTCAAAAATGATGAAAAAGGAGGATAACATTTTTTTCAAAAATTCAAAAAACGATGGGCTATAACCCATGTTTTTTGAAATTTTGAATTTTCTTCAAATCCTCAAAAATGATGAAAAACGGCGTGCTATAGTATGCCGTACGGTAGGGGCTATAGCCCATGTTCAAAAATGATGAAAAATGAGGATAACATTTTTTTCAAAAATTCAAAAAACGATGGGCTATAACCCATGTTTTTTGAAATTTTGAATTTTCTTCAAATCCTCAAAAATGATGAAAAACGGCGTGCTATAGTATGCCGTACGGTAGGGGCTATAGCCCATGTTCAAAAATGATGAAAAAGGAGGATAACATTTTTTTTTTAAATTCAAAAAACGATGGGCTATAACCCATGTTTTTTGAAATTTTGAATTTTCTTCAAATCCTCAAAAATGATGAAAAACGGCGTACTATAGTATGCCGTACGGTAGGGGCTATAGCCCATGTTCAAAAATGATGAAAAATGAGGATAACATTTTTTTCAAAAATTCAAAAAACGATGGGCTATAACCCATGTTTTTTGAAATTTTGAATTTTCTTCAAATCCTCAAAAATGATGAAAAACGGCGTGCTATAGTATGCCGTACGGTAGGGGCTATAGCCCATGTTCAAAAATGATGAAAAATGAGGATAAATCTTTTTTCAAAAATTCAAAAAACGATGGGCTATAACCCATGTTTTTTGAAATTTTGAATTTTCTTCAAATCCTCAAAAATGATGAAAAACGGCGTGCTATAGTATGCCGTACGGTAGGGGCTATAGCCCATGTTCAAAAATGATGAAAAATGAGGATAAATCTTTTTTCAAAAATTCAAAAAACGATGGGCTATAACCCATGTTTTTTGAAATTTTGAATTTTCTTCAAATCCTCAAAAATGATGAAAAACGGCGTGCTATAGTATGCCGTACGGTAGGGGCTATAGCCCATGTTCAAAAATGATGAAAAATGAGGATAATTTTTTTTTCAAAAATTCAAAAAACGATGGGCTATAACCCATGTTTTTTGAAATTTTGAATTTTCTTCAAATCCTCAAAAATGATGAAAAACGGCGTGCTATAGTATGCCGTACGGTAGGGGCTATAGCCCATGTTCAAAAATGATGAAAAAGGAGGATAACATTTTTTTCAAAAATTCAAAAAACGATGGGCTATAACCCATGTTTTTTGAAATTTTGAATTTTCTTCAAATCCTCAAAAATGATGAAAAACGGCGTGCTATAGTATGCCGTACGGTAGGGGCTATAGCCCATGTTCAAAAATGATGAAAAAGGAGGATAACATTTTTTTTTAAATTCAAAAAACGATGGGCTATAACCCATGTTTTTTGAAATTTTGAATTTTCTTCAAATCCTCAAAAATGATGAAAAACGGCGTGCTATAGTATGCCGTACGGTAGGGGCTATAGCCCATGTTCAAAAATGATGAAAAATGAGGATAACATTTTTTTCAAAAATTCAAAAAACAATGGGCTATAACCCATGTTTTTTGAAATTTTGAATTTTCTTCAAATCCTCAAAAATGATGAAAAACGGCGTACTATAGTATGCCGTACGGTAGGGGCTATAGCCCATGTTCAAAAATGATGAAAAATGAGGATAACATTTTTTTCAAAAATTCAAAAAACTTTGGGCTATAACCCATGTTTTTTTAAATTTTTAATTTTCTTCAAATCCTCAAAAATGATGAAAAACGGCATGCTATAGTATGCCGTACGGTAGGGGCTATAGCCCATGTTCAAAAATGATGAAAAAGGAGGATAACATTTTTTTCAAAAATTCAAAAAACGATGGGCTATAACCCATGTTTTTTTTTATTTTGAATTTTCTTCAAATCCTCAAAAATGATGAAAAACGGCGTGCTATAGTATGCCGTACGGTAGGAGCTATAGCCCATATTCAAAAATGATGATAACATGTTTTTCAAAAATTCAAAAAACGATGGGCTATAACCCCTGTTTTTTGAAATTTTGAATTTTCTTCAAATCCTCAAAAATGATGAAAAACGGCGTGCTATAGTATGCCGTACGATATGGGCTATAGCCCATGGTCCAAAATGATGAGAAACGAGGCTTTCTTTTTTTTTCAAAATTTCAAAAAACATGGGCTATATAACCCATCGTTTTTTTATTTTTTCATTTTTTTCAAATCCTCCAAAATTATGAAAAACGGCGTGCTATAGTATGCCGTACGATATGGGCTATAGCCCATGGTCCAAAATGATGAGAAACGAGGCTAACTTTTTTTTTCAAAATTTCAAAAAACATGGGCTATAACCCATCGTTTTTTTATATATATATTTTTTTCAAATCCTCCAAAATGATGAAAAACGGCGTGCTATAGTATGCCGTACGATATGGGCCAAAATGATGAGAAACGAGGCTAACTTTTTTTTTTCAAAATTTCAAAAAACATGGGCTATAACCCATCGTTTTTTTATTTTTTCATTTTTTTCAAATCCTCCAAAATGATGAAAAACGGCGTGCTATAGTATGCCGTACGATATGGGCTATAGCCCATGGTCCAAAATGATGAGAAACGAGGCTAACTTTTTTTTTCAAAATTTCAAAAAACATGGGCTATAACCCATCGTTTTTTTTTTTTTTCGTTTTTTTTTAATCCTCCAAAATGATGAAAAACGGCGTGCTATAGTATGCCGTACGATATGGGCTATAGCCCATGGTCCAAAATGATGAGAAACGAGGATAACTTTTTTTTTCAAAATTTCAAAAAACATGGGCTATAACCCATCGTTTTTTTCATTTTTTCCAACTTTTTCCATTCCCAACTATGCAGCTTCCACCTGAGGAACCGAGACGTGAAAAATATAACCGAGCGTCACTTGGGATGGTCACAATCTCTCCAACCATACCCACCCCATGTATCTTGGAGTTACACTGGACAGGACACTCTTCTTCAAAAAACACATGGAGAACACAAAAGCCACGGTCAACACCCACAATAACATCCTGTGAAAACTAGTGAACTCCAAGTGGGGCGCAGACCCACAAACAATCCGTGCAACTGCCATGGCCCTGTCTTTCTCTACAGCAGAGTATGCCTGCTCAAGCTGGAGCCGATCACGTCACACCAAATTGGTTGACACAGCCCTAAATGACACCTGTCGCATCATCACAGGATGCGTCAAGACAACACCTGTCCCGTGCCTTTATGCGCTAGCCGGCACCTCCCCCCGCACATCAGACGACTGTGTATCGCTCAAGATGAATGGAGAACACAGGAGATAGACAGTGAAGTTAGGGATGAATGAAGGAAAGTCTGGAATGAAATGATAGAGAACACCTCACACACATAGTTTCCTTTCGTGGCTGTTTACATCCGAGGGTCGCCGACTCGCCGGTCCTCTCGAACGGAACAGTTTAACGTCATGCCCAGGACGAAAAGATATAGAGAACACCAACATGACAAATAACAGCAGGAAGGCATGGGCCACAATCCACCGTCTTGGCAAAGACCACACCACCCATAATTCACAACGGTCACAGCAAACTCTATTGCATCACAACTGGTGTAGGTATTGGATGGAGCCCGCACACCACCAAATCGTGAAAAACAACATACTATAGTATGCCCTCCGTGACCATGGACTTTAGCCTTTCGCTTTTCTGCGATTTAACCTTTTTTCAAATCCTCAACAATGATGAAGAATCGTGCACTATAGCGTGCCACTTAATTACCTTGACCAATATCAATGACCTTGAGCAGTATAAATGACCTTCAATAAGACTAGTAAATTACCTTGACCAGTATAAATGACTTTGACAAGTACAAATGACCTTGACCAGTATAAATGACCTTCATGAGACTAGTAAATTACCTTGACCAGTATAAATGACCTTCATAAGACTAGTAAATGATCTTCACCAGTATAAATGACCTTGACCAGTATGCGGTCCGTGACCATGGACATGTGTACCATACCTAGAGAACAGGACATGTGTACCATACCTAGAGAACAGGACATGTGTACCACTACCTAGAGAACAGGACATGTGTACCATACCTAGAGAACAGGACATGTGTACCACTACCTAGAGAACAGGACATGTGTACCATACCTAGAGAACAGGACATGTGTACCATACCTAGAGAACAGGACATGTGTACCATACCTAGAGAACAGGACATGTGTACCACTACCTAGAGAACAGGACATGTTTACCATACCTAGAGAACAGGACATGTGTACCATACCTAGAGAACAGGACATGTGTACCATACCTAGAGAACAGGACATGTGTACCACTACCTAGAGAACAGGACATGTTTACCATACCTAGAGAACAGGACATGTGTACCACTACCTAGAGAACAGGACATGTGTACCATACCTAGAGAACAGGACATGTGTACCATACCTAGAGAACAGGACATGTGTACCATACCTAGAGAACAGGACATGTGTACCATACCTAGAGAACAGGACATGTGTACCATACCTAGAGAACAGGACATGTGTACCATACCTAGAGAACAGGACATGTCGGACATGTGGGTCGGTGGCGGTGTTGGTTACGACTGTTGGCTACCAGTTGTGACCAACACCACCACCGACCCACAGGAGAATACCACCGCACAGTGGTATCAGACCAACCACAATCAGCCAGCCCTCAAACCAAACCCTTCGACCTAGAAGAACTTGAAACTGCAATGGGAAAGTTGAAACCCGGAAAAGCAGCAGGGATTGATGACATACTGGCAGAAATGATACAGCACCTGGGACACAAACGCAAAGACCTGGCTTGTGGGGATGCTGAACACATGCATAGCACAGAAAACCATCCCTTCTGTCTGGAAAAAGGCCAAAGTGATTGCAATCCCTAAACCTGGCAAAGACCCATTATCCCCAAAGAGCTACCGACCCATTTCCCTCCTCTGCATCACCTACAAGAGAGGCTGCTACTCCAACGCCTCATGCCACTCATAGACACCAAGCTGACTAAAGACCAAGCTCGTTTCCGTCCCGGCCGCTCCTGTGCTGGACATAGCTCAACCTCACCCAACACATTGAGGATGGGTTTGAGGGAAAACAAATAACTGGAGCAGCATTCAGAGTAGGGATGTTGAAAAAAGTTGAAAATCGACTCGATTATCGACTCATGCCTCCCACGACTCAAAATTTATGAGTCGAGAAATCGTTTTTATTTGTATTTTTTTTTTTTTATAATGTAAAACGTTATAAACGTTGCTGTTTCAAATGTTTTCCAAATGGGAGAGGTACGTGTTTGTCTGTGTGACACTGCCGTGCTGTGCCTGGCTGTCAGTGCCGCTCCTCACATGCAAATTAATTTTGAGCAGAGCACTGTGGCTCTGAGTTTGAGAATAGACCCCATCGTCCAAGGGTGTGTGTGCGTGTGTGTGGTGGGGGGTGGTATCTTAGCAACACTGAATGATCTGTCCCATTGGTCGTGTGCTCGTATCATGAGCCAATGGCTGCAGCTCTGAGCTTCCCAGACCCAGGTTCACATATCATCTACACTACACATGCCGTAAAGTAAACTGACAGCCACAGGGCTGCTACCATATTAGCAGCAGTGAGCGCTCTTCTCTTCTCGTGAAGAAAGCAGGACAGAGTTGTCAAATAAATCCCGCCGTCATTCATACTGTATTTATTCTCCGACCCGACATTAAAATACGGAACAACGTGCGTCCCGTATCAGTTCATTACGGGGCTCGTGACAGGCTGCAGACACTTTAGTTGGGACTACTAGCCGATAGCGCCTGCTCCTTCAGTTTTTGTTGTTATAATATTTTTTATTATTGGGATTTGATCATTGATGCAAATTCTAAACATATGGATGCAGCTGCAGAAGTTGTGTTGCTTAAAGGAATGCATAGTTGCGTTCTCCTCAACTGCTGCGCAGCAACAACAAAAATATAAAAATGAGGAAAAAAAAGGAAAAGAGTCGTTCGACACGTCGATTTTAGGCCTCGATTCGTCGATTGGCCACATATGAGTCGTTTGGCATCTCTAATTCAGAGATCTCTCTGCTGCCTACGACACTGTCCAACACCGCACAATGGTCAGGAAAAGCCTCCTCAACAACAGGTCGCTTCTATGTCCAGTTAAATGACCAGAGGAGTAAATGGAAAGCCCAAAAGAACGGCCTCCCACAAGGTAGCGTGCTCGCCCCCCTCCTTTTCAATATCTACACAAACGACCAGCCACTACCCACAGAATGCCAGCTTTTCATCTACGCCGACGACCTCTGCATTACCATCCAACAAACAGACTTCCAGAAGTACCCTCCAAGAAATGTCAAGCTACTACAATACAACCACCTGAAACCCAACCCATCAAAAACCCAACTATGCAGCTTCCACCTGAGGAACCGAGACGCAAAAAAAAAGAACTGAGCATCACAAACTCTCAAAAAAACAAACACCTGGAGAACACAAAAGCCACGGTCAACACCCACAATAACATCCTGTGAAAACTAGTGAACTCCAAGTGGGACGCAGACCCACAAACAATCAGTGCAACTGCCATGGCCCTGTCTTTCTCTACAGCAGAGTATGCCTGCTCAAGCTGGAGCCGATCACGTCACACCAAATTGGTCGACACAGCCCTAAATAACAACTCCTTTCGTGGCTGTTTACATTCGAGGGTCGCCGGTCCTCTCAAACGGAACAGTTTAACGTCATGCCCAGGACGAAAAGATATAGGGAACACCAACATGAAAAATAACAGTATATAGCGTTGTCTATATAGCGCGCCGCTCAATGACCTGAGACCATGGACCAATGAACCATGTAAATACAACACATTGAGCAGGGCACTGCAGGGAGTTGAACCCCGTTCCGGTAAACCAGAAGTACGACACCAGTGCCTTAGTTTTTGTGTTGTCATTTATAGGTCCTTTCGTTGAAATGTAAATTTTACATTTCAACAGTAAAGTAATATATAAAGAAGAGAAACACAAAAGTACAAAAATAACATTTTCGAATTACCTGTACTTGCTTTGATTTTTTTAACTTTCTCTAAACATTATTTGACACTTTTGGTTGTTGAAAAACAGCTTCTAACCATCTAACTATTATTTGACACTTTTGGTTGTTTCAAAATTTCAAAAAACATGGGATATAACCCATCGTTTTTTTCATTTTTGTCTAATCATCAAAAATGATGAAAAACGGCGCGCTATAGTATGCCGTACGATATAGGCTATAGCCCATGGTCCAAAATGATGAGAAACGAGGATAACTTTTATTTTCAAAATTTCAAAAAACATGGGCTATAACCCATCGTTTTTTTTATTTTTTAATTTTTGTCAAATCATCAAAAAGGATGAAAAACGGCGCGCTATAGTATGCCGTACGATATAGGCTATAGCCCATGGTCCAAAATGATGAGAAACGAGGATAACTTTTATATTTCAAAATTTCAAAAAAACATGGGCTATAACCCATCGTTTTTTTATTTTTTCATTTTTGTCAAATCATCAAAAATGATGAAAAACGGCGCGCTATAGTATGCCGTACGATATAGGCTATAGCCCATGGTCCAAAATGATGAGAAACGAGGATAACTTTTTTTTTCAAAATTTCAAAAAACATGGGCTATAACCCATCGTTCTTGTCATTTTTTCATTTTTTTCAAATCCTCAAAAATGATGAAAAACGGCGTGCCATAGTATGCCGTACGATATGGGCTATAGCCCATGGTCCAAAATGATGAGAAACGAGGCTAACTTTCTTTTTCTAAATTTCAAAAAACATGGGCTATAACCCATCGTTTTTTTCATTTTTTCAAATCCTCAAAAATGATGAAAAACGGCGTGCCATAGTATGCCGTACGATATGGGCTATAGCCCATGGTCCAAAATGATGAGAAACGAGGATAACTTTTTTTTTTCAAAATTTCAAAACATGGGCTATAACCCATCGTTTTTTTCACCTCAAAGGTTGACACTTGAGTCTCTTCATTCAGACTATATTCATTGTTCCTTTTCTCTCAATTCAATTGCCAAGAAGAAAATGTCTGCACTGTTGCTTTAAGGAGATACACAGACTCAACTTTGGTGCGATATAAACTTAAAAGGCAGTGAACCCTTGTGCTAATTTCTTCAACGAGCTTCCTTGTTTAGCACTGTCCACTTGGCTTGTACTAATCGCAACCTGTCCAAACAGTACCTCCTCGTTCACAGCGTGTGCTGTGTAGCTTTGTCTTCTAGGTGTTCTGTCGACGTCAAGGAGCCTTCACCATCGTAGTGTTGTGTTCTACTGTGCCGCCCATCCATCGCACGAGACTCGGAGTTCTTTTTTTACTGCTGTTTATTAACACCACTGTGCTGTAAAACACCGTAGAACTGACGTACAAAACAAAAGACACAAAACATTTACTTAGGACATATTGTTACATTCAGATAATACATACACCTTCACAAACAAATACAATACTGACCACTTTGCCTGCTTGCACATGAATGGGGGGGGGGGGGGGGGGTCGACTTGGATCTTGGTCTTTTCTCTTCTTTTCTCTATTTTACTTTACTTCATTTCTTGTACTTAACTTAACTTTCTTCTGCTTTACATTTTACAGTTCACTTTACTTCGTTCACAACGGTCCATAGCTAGCTTTCAGACAAAAGCACGTGTTACAAAAAGGTCAATATCTCCAGAATGGAAGATGGTAAAATCAAGATACCTTTTTGAAATTGGAGTAGGATAAGATAAGCTTTCTTTTGAGGTATGCAGTGCGATTCTCACTATAAGAGAACATTTGGTGTGGACCTCGGAAAAGGTCCTTCCTTCAATGCTATCCTCCTCCTCCTGTTCGATGCTGTGAGACTGGGAGCTTTACAGTGGTGGGAGATGTTCCATGCTTTGAGACAGGGGTGGGCAACGTTGACGATAGAGAGGGCCACTGTATTTACACACTCACTCCAGAGGGCCACTATATTTACACACTCACTCCAGAGGGCCACTATAGAGCGCCGCAGTCCCCGCCCCCTTTCAGAAAGCGAGTGGCCCAGGAAGTGAAATCCCCATGCATTCTGCCATCGGCACTTTTAATATAATTTATTTAAAGACGGTTACGCCGCGGACAAAGCCAATTCGGATCGTGACGAATCATGACAATGAACACAATATTTTGGGCCGATCAAATAATTTATAAGACGAAAAATAAAACAAATAGTGTTGTCTCCTGACTTTCTTTTCTTCTTTCTAATGATTTGATCGTCCCAAAATATTGTGTTCATTGTCATGATTCGTCACGATCCGAATTGGCTTTGTCCGCGGCGTAACCGTCTTTAAATAAATTATATTAAAAGTGCCGATGGCAGAATGCATGGGGCTTTCACTTCCTGGGCCACTCGCTTTCTGAAAGGGGGCGGGGACTGCGGCGCTCTATAGTTCCACACTCACTCCAGAGGGCCACTATAGTTCCACACTCACTCCAGAGGGCCACTATAGTTCCACACTCACTCCAGAGGGCCACTATATATATTTCCACACTCACTCCAGAGGGCCACTATAGTTCCACACTCACTCCAGAGGGCCACTATAGTTCCACACTCACTCCAGAGGGCCACTATAGTTCCACACTCACTCCAGAGGGCCACTATAGTTCCACACTCACTCCAGAGGGCCAATATAGTTCCACACTCACTCCAGAGGGCCACTATAGTTCCACACTCACTCCAGAGGGCCACTATAGTTCCACACTCACTCCAGAGGGCCACTATATTTCCACACTCACTCCAGAGGGCCACTATAGTTCCACACTCACTCCAGAGGGCCACTATATTTCCACACTCACTCCAGAGGGCCACTATATCTCCACACTCACTCCAGAGGGCCACTATATCTCCACACTCACTCCAGAGGGCCACTATATTTCCACACTCACTCCAGAGGGCCACTATATTTCCACACTCACTCCAGAGGGCCACTATATTTCCACTCACACCAGAGGGCCACTATATTTCCACACTCACTCCAGAGGGCCACTATATTTCCACACTCACTCCAGAGGGCCACTATATTTCCACACTCACTCCAGAGGGCCACTATATTTCCACACTCACACCAGAGGGCCACTATAGTTCCACACTCACTCCAGAGGTCCACTATATTCAGGGCTGAACATAAGCGGTGCGCCAGTGCGCATGCGTCGTCAAAATTCAAAATGCGCTGTCAATCAAGTGCCGGGAAGCGCTTCTGCGTACCGACAGCTGGGGCCGCCCAGAATGATAATTATGGCCAGAATACCCACTAATAAATTCTGTGGCGAGAGCATTTCCCACCGACTGCCACTCAAAGTGGCTACTGGCCAATCACAGTGGCTACTGGCCAATCACAGTGGCTACTGGCCAATCACAACACGTCTTGCGAGAGTGCACTGGCCATCGTGGCCTTACTCAAACGAGGGAGGGTTCCAAATCCATGCATGCTGTGCTTGCTACTGGGAGGACAGGAGTTTACTACGGACTCGGAGAAAAAGTTACCCGACACATTATTCTTCGGCCCTTTCCCAATTACCCGCTTCGCCTTGGCCCTTAGCCCTTCCCCTTGCTGATGTGCGTTCACGTGAGGAGGAAGTGTTATCTCAATTCTCTTTGGAGCGAGGGTTAGGGCTAGAATCCCCTTCAGACGAAGTGACATCGCGATGGGACTTAAAACTTATTATAATAACCAATATCTTTTTAATGTATTAACAATCTGCGTCGCCAAAAATATCACAATCTCTAGCAAAGGTTAACGTTACCTCACGTGAACTAACGATATGATACGGCGTTGCATTCATACAACGTTACCCATTCATTTGGCGCCGCTTCGGCGCTTTATTATTTTTTATTTATCGCCGGTGCCCCGGTGATACAACTCGGATGCAAGCTAGCTTATTAGTCCGACCCCCCAGACCACGATATGTCAACATTCTGCAGTTTTGGAGCTCTTAAAAGCCGTGAAATAGCCTACTGTACCTACATAACGCTGTCGCTGCATAACGTTGGCTACTCGCTGCAGTGATACCTATGGTTTTATCATGACCAATGTTAAGCTAATCCCCACAAGTTGCAAAACTTACATAACTAATTAGCAATGGTGTCCCCAGGCAAACCAGCTATGGAACAGATTGCAGGCTGCTGTACAGACTGTACATTGGATGGAGATTAATCACGATGGCATTTTCATTGATAGAAAATGACTCTGTTCTTAATGATATTCAAAACAATGAACACAGTGACCACAGCCCCTTCTTTCTATACTGTAAATAGTTTTTCATTTTTCTAACCCTGTATATATATCTGTACCCATGCTATACAAACTGTTAATACAATAATCAATGAATCAGGTACAACTGTTGAGCAGGTGTCAGAATGAGCTATATCTAGCTGAATTACATTCGGCATGGTGGGCTACCAACATGAGACAAAATTACAACATATTGATTTCATCATAACCACAGCAATGTTATATTTACGTTCCATCCCTACAGTTTATGGAAAGTAGTTTCTAAAGTGGGTTATGGGCTAAAAATGATAGTTTGTACAGAGTTAATTAACATTGATTTTACAATATAAATTGGGGGTCCCAGAGGCAGAAATGCCATCAAATGGGGGTCTGCGGGCTAAATTAGTGTCACTTTGGGGTCCTTGACATAAAAAGTTTGGGGACCACTGGCCTGTGTAGTGAGCTTGCAGATCAGCTATTTTCTGAGAACAGGTTGTATATCAATATATTATATCACATATCGATATCTACAAGGGATACGTTCAATATTTAGGGACGTTCCAATTCCTAGGGGGATGATTTATGCCCCTACCCCTTGACACTCATTATGTAGGGACAAGGGGGAGGGGTTAGGGTTAAGAAAGGACCTTACAGTATTACAGCCAAACTCTCGTCAAAATGTCCAAGAAGCAAAGCGCCATTAAGTAACTATGTTGGTGTTCCAGCACCACCTCCGAAGACACGCCAAACGGAACCACCACCTGAATCGCACAGAAAACGTGTGTTTGCGGGAAAAGTGGTTGGATGATGTCGGCTGGCTCCCAAACTAATGCCGAGCGCAGCGAGATCATCCGAGATGTGGTGCAAAATACGTCGTGAGCGTCCCGATCTGGCCGATAAAAACTGCACCTTTTATACAGGGACAAAGAATTTCAGTCACCCAGCTTTTATCGTAAAGTCGGGTAGTGTGAATTATTTATTTAGCACCGAGGAGCCATGTGTGTCTGACTGTCTGACTCTGTGTTGACTCTGTGTTGACTCTGTGTTGACTGTGTGTTGACTGTGTGTTGACTCTGTGTTGACTCTGTGTTGACTGTGTGTTGACTCTGTGTTGACTGTGTGTTGACTGTGTGTTGACTCTGTGTTGATTGTGTGTTGACTGTGTGTTGACTGTGTGTTGACTCTGTGTTGACTCTGTGTTGACTGTGTTGACTGTGTTGACTGTGTGTTGACTCTGTGTTGACTGTGTACGTCGCCTCGGCTAAAAACAAGAGGGAAGCCTGACGTATGCTTCGCCGTACGACGTGTCGTATGTTAATTAATAGCTGATCTGCAGACACACACACACACACACACACACACACTCACACTCACACACACACACACACACACACACACACGGTCTTTACGTTGACTCCCTTTGCCCAGCAGAGGGAGCTCTTGCACTTCAGTCAAGTGGAGAGAGGGTCTGTGAAAAGCTTGTTACCAGCTGTAGTGGAAAGTAACTAAGTACATTTACTCACCACATACTTCAGTAATGTTTTGGGATACTTTACATTTACATTACTGAGTATGTCACTTTTTCAATATTTACTCCACTACATCTTAGAGGCAAATATTGTACTGACCTGTGATCAGATTCTATAAATGTTCTTCTACATCCTGACAGTTTTCTGAAAAAGCTTATGTTTCTCTATGTCAGTCGTTCTTCGATTTTTCAAAAATAGCAGACCTACAAGCTCGTAGCGCGCCACTCGGTGGCGCGCTATGAGCTTGTAGATCTGCTATTTTTCAATAAGCTAAAAGCACAACATAATGCTAACACCAAAAAGGGGTTCCCGTGTGGTTAAGTGGTTATAAGTAATCAATTTGCAGGTGTGGGGTTTGCAATGGCAATCAATGACCCATGAACTGCCAGGCAGAGCCCATGACCCAGAGCCTTTTGGGGCGGTTCTGGAGAACCGTGGGTCCGACCGACCGACTCGATACCGGGCCCTGCCCTCCCTGCGGGGGGGGGGGGGGGGTGGACCGCGCGTGGCGAATGTGAAGTGGGCGGGGCGACCGGTTGTGAAGTTATACGTGCATTACAACCGTACGCACACGCAGAGACGCAGAGTATAGCAGGATGTGACAATTATACACCAGTCTAGCTTCAAATGGTTGGTTAAAGGTATATTCAGTGATTTCACTCAACAAAAAAAAAACCCTTAGGTTTCGTTTTTGGCTGGGAGGCAAAGCCTTTCATCCAATCAGGATAGAGAGCCAAAAAAACCGAAACCTAAGGTTTTTTTTTTTTTACCCCCATGGGGTTAACTGGGGACAGGGAGGAACTCCTTATATGGTCACACGCACGCTCAGTTCAAAGTGATTTCACACGCACGCTCAGTTCAAAGTGATTTCACATGCACGCTCAGTTCAAAGTGATTTCACATGCACTCTCAGTTCAAAGTGATTTCACATGCACTCTCAGTTCAAAGTGATTTCACATGCACGCCCAGTTCAAAGTGATTTCACACGCACTCCCAGTTCAAAGTGATTTCACATGCACGCTCAGTTCAAAGTGATTTCACATGCACGCTCAGTTCAAAGTGATTTCACATGCACGCTCAGTTCAAAGTGATTTCACATGCACGCTCAGTTCAAAGTGATTTCACATGCACGCTCAGTTCAAAGTGATTTCACATGCACTCTCAGTTCAAAGTGATTTCACATGCACGCTCAGTTCAAAGTGATTTCACATGCACGCTCAGTTCAAAGTGATTTCACATGCACGCTCAGTTCAAAGTGATTTCACATGCACGCTCAGTTCAAAGTGATTTCACATGCACTCTCAGTTCAAAGTGATTTCACATGCACGCTCAGTTCAAAGTGATTTCACATGCACGCTCAGTTCAAAGTGATTTCACATGCACGCTCAGTTCAAAGTGATTTCACATGCACGCTCAGTTCAAAGTGATTTCACATGCACGCTCAGTTCAAAGTGATTTCACATGCACGCTCAGTTCAAAGTGATTTCACATGCACGCTCAGTTCAAAGTGATTTCACATGCACGCTCAGTTCAAAGTGATTTCACATGCACGCTTAGTTCAAAGTGATTTCACATGCACGCTCAGTTCAAAGTGATTTCACATGCACGCTCAGTTCAAAGTGATTTCACATGCACGCTCAGTTCAAAGTGATTTCACATGCACTCTCAGTTCAAAGTGATTTCACATGCACTCTCAGTTCAAAGTGATTTCACATGCACGCTCAGTTCAAAGTGATTTCACATGCACGCTCAGTTCAAAGTGATTTCACATGCACTCTCAGTTCAAAGTGATTTCACATGCACGCTCAGTTCAAAGTGATTTCACATGCACGCTCAGTTCAAAGTGATTTCACATGCACGCTCAGTTCAAAGTGATTTCACATGCACGCTCAGTTCAAAGTGATTTCACATGCACGCTCAGTTCAAAGTGATTTCACATGCACGCTCAGTTCAAAGTGATTTCACATGCACGCTCAGTTCAAAGTGATTTCACATGCACGCTCAGTTCAAAGTGATTTCACATGCACGCTTAGTTCAAAGTGATTTCACATGCACGCTCAGTTCAAAGTGATTTCACATGCACGCTCAGTTCAAAGTGATTTCACATGCACGCTCAGTTCAAAGTGATTTCACATGCACTCTCAGTTCAAAGTGATTTCACACACACGCTCAGTTCAAAGTGATTTCACACACACGCTCAGTTCAAAGTGATTTCACATGCACTCTCAGTTCAAAGTGATTTCACATGCACGCTCAGTTCAAAGTGATTTCACATGCACGCTCAGTTCAAAGTGATTTCACACACACGCTCAGTTCAAAGTGATTTCACATGCACGCTCAGTTCAAAGTGATTTCACATGCACGCTTAGTTCAAAGTGATTTCACATGCACGCTCAGTTCAAAGTGATTTCACATGCACGCTCAGTTCAAAGTGATTTCACACACACGCTCAGTTCAAAGTGATTTCACATGCACGCTCAGTTCAAAGTGATTTCACATGCACGCTCAGTTCAAAGTGATTTCACATGCACGCTCAGTTCAAAGTGATTTCACATGCACGCTCAGTTCAAAGTGATTTCACATGCACGCTCAGTTCAAAGTGATTTCACATGCACGCTCAGTTCAAAGTGATTTCACATGCACGCTCAGTTCAAAGTGATTTCACATGCACTCTCAGTTCAAAGTGATTTCACATGCACTCTCAGTTCAAAGTGATTTCACATGCACGCCCAGTTCAAAGTGATTTCACACGCACTCCCAGTTCAAAGTGATTTCACATGCACGCTCAGTTCAAAGTGATTTCACATGCACGCTCAGTTCAAAGTGATTTCACATGCACGCTCAGTTCAAAGTGATTTCACATGCACGCTCAGTTCAAAGTGATTTCACATGCACTCTCAGTTCAAAGTGATTTCACATGCACGCTCAGTTCAAAGTGATTTCACATGCACGCTCAGTTCAAAGTGATTTCACATGCACGCTCAGTTCAAAGTGATTTCACATGCACGCTCAGTTCAAAGTGATTTCACATGCACGCTCAGTTCAAAGTGATTTCACATGCACGCTCAGTTCAAAGTGATTTCACATGCACTCTCAGTTCAAAGTGATTTCACATGCACTCTCAGTTCAAAGTGATTTCACATGCACGCCCAGTTCAAAGTGATTTCACACGCACTCCCAGTTCAAAGTGATTTCACATGCACGCTCAGTTCAAAGTGATTTCACATGCACGCTCAGTTCAAAGTGATTTCACATGCACGCTCAGTTCAAAGTGATTTCACATGCACTCTCAGTTCAAAGTGATTTCACATGCACGCTCAGTTCAAAGTGATTTCACATGCACGCTCAGTTCAAAGTGATTTCACATGCACGCTCAGTTCAAAGTGATTTCACATGCACGCTCAGTTCAAAGTGATTTCACATGCACGCTCAGTTCAAAGTGATTTCACATGCACGCTCAGTTCAAAGTGATTTCACATGCACGCTCAGTTCAAAGTGATTTCACATGCACGCTCAGTTCAAAGTGATTTCACATGCACGCTCAGTTCAAAGTGATTTCACATGCACGCTCAGTTCAAAGTGATTTCACATGCACTCTCAGTTCAAAGTGATTTCACATGCACTCTCAGTTCAAAGTGATTTCACATGCACGCCCAGTTCAAAGTGATTTCACACGCACTCCCAGTTCAAAGTGATTTCACATGCACGCTCAGTTCAAAGTGATTTCACATGCACGCTCAGTTCAAAGTGATTTCACATGCACGCTCAGTTCAAAGTGATTTCACATGCACTCTCAGTTCAAAGTGATTTCACATGCACGCTCAGTTCAAAGTGATTTCACATGCACGCTCAGTTCAAAGTGATTTCACATGCACGCTCAGTTCAAAGTGATTTCACATGCACTCTCAGTTCAAAGTGATTAATTTACTGCTTGATCCAAAAAGAATGGATTCAGTTTTTGGCAGGTGTAAAGATAGCTTGTCATCCGTTAGCCAGGTGCAGATGAATTTAATTTAATTTAATTTAATTTAATTTAATTTAATTTAATTTAATTTAATTTAATTTAATTTAATTTAATTGAACTGTGAAGGTTGTTTTAAAATAAGAACGCCACAGTGTGAAGGTGTTTTAAAATAAGAACGCCACAGTGTGAAGGTGTTTTAATTAAAGGTGTGAAGGTGTTTTAAAATAAGAACGCCACAGTGTGAAGGTGTTTTAATTCAGAACGCCACAGTTTGAAGGTGTTTTAATTCAGAACGCCACAGTTTGAAGGTGTTTTAATTCAGAACGCCACAGTGTGAAGGTGTTTTAATTAAAAGTGTTTTATTAAAGGTGTGAAGGTGTTTTAATTCAAAGTGTTTTAATTAAAGGTGTGAAGGTGTTTTAATTCAGAACGCCACAGTTTGAAGGTGTTTTAATTCAGAACGCCACAGTTTGAAGGTGTTTTAATTCAGAACGCCACAGTTTGAAGGTGTTTTAATTAAAAGTGTTTTATTAAAGGTGTGAAGGTGTTTTAATTAAAAGTGTTTTAATTAAAGGTGTGAAGGTGTTTTAATTCAGAACGCCACAGTGTGAAGGTGTTTTAATTAAAGGTGTGAAGGTGTTTTAATTCAGAACGCCACAGTTTGAAGGTGTTTTCATTCAGAACGCCACAGTTTGAAGGTGTTTTAATTCAGAACGCCACAGTTTGAAGGTGTTTTAATTAAAAGTGTTTTATTAAAGGTGTGAAGGTGTTTTAATTAAAAGTGTTTTAATTAAAGGTGTGAAGGTGTTTTAATTCAGAACTCCACAGTGTGAAGGTGTTTTAATTAAAAGTGTTTTATTAAAGGTGTGAAGGTGTTTTAATTCAAAGTGTTTTAATTAAAGGTGTGAAGGTGTTTTAATTCAGAACGCCACAGTTTGAAGGTGTTTTAATTCAGAACGCCACAGTTTGAAGGTGTTTTAATTCAGAACGCCACAGTTTGAAGGTGTTTTAATTAAAAGTGTTTTATTAAAGGTGTGAAGGTGTTTTAATTAAAAGTGTTTTAATTAAAGGTGTGAAGGTGTTTTAATTCAGAACGCCAGTGTGAAGGTGTTTTAATTAAAGGTGTGAAGGTGTTTTAATTCAGAACGCCACAGTTTGAAGGTGTTTTCATTCAGAACGCCACAGTTTGAAGGTGTTTTAATTAAAAGTGTTTTATTAAAGGTGTGAAGGTGTTTTAATTAAAAGTGTTTTAATTAAAGGTGTGAAGGTGTTTTAATTCAGAACTCCACAGTGTGAAGGTGTTTTAATTAAAGGTGTGAAGGTGTTTTAATTAAAGGTGTGGAGGTATCTTAATTCAAGGTGTTTTAATTGAAGGTGTTTTAAACACATATCCTCCTGGCGTCGCTCGCGTTCATTTTGGAGTTTAATTAACGATCCCTGGGTTGCCAGATAATCGATCCAAAACCCCCCCTTTTTTTTGAAGGCTGCAGTTCAACAAGCTGAAACGATCACTGGAGATAATTGACTTCTGGGTTTGCCAGGTAATCAATAACCCCCCCCCCCCCCTCCAGTAAATGGTGTTTGTGTGTGTGACCCGATCACTGTACCCAGAGTGACATCAATAAAGCCCCCTCCCCCCACCCATTAGCAGGGGAGAAGTTAACCCATTCTGACCTGAGATCAGATTCTAAAAATGTTCTTCTACATCCCGACAGTTTTCTGAAAAAAAAGTCGTGCTTCGGTTATTCCAAAAAAATAGCAGACCTACAAGCTCGTAAGCGCGCCACTCGGTGGCGCGCTTACGAGCTTGTAGATCTGCTATTTTTCAATAGCAGATCACCAAAAGGGGTTCCCATCCAAAATGGGTTAAGGAGGCATATACAGTATATCTACTGTACCCGGAGTGACATCAATAAACCCCCCCCCCCCCCCCCCCCCCCCCCCACCCCACCCATTAGCAGGGGAGAAGTTAAGGAGGTATATATATCTCCTGCCTTATGGGTTAACCAGACCATGCAGTGTGTGTCCAGTGGAAACCTCATATATGAATCTGATCTCAGGTCAGAATGGGTTAACCAGAACATGCAGTGTGTGTCCAGTGGAAACCTCGTATATGAATCTGATCTCAGGTCAGAATGGGTTAATCAGACCAGTGTGTGTCCAGTGGAAACCTTGTATATGAATCTGATCTCAGGTCAGAATGGGTTAACCTTGTATTTGTTCAGGTTTTGTAGCCGTTTGATGGCTAATGACAGCTCATTCCACTCCAGAGGTCCCCTGTGAATGTGAATGAGCGTTATTCTATAGATATATCCCATTCTGACCTGAGATCAGATTAAAAAAAAAAGAAAGTCCTCTACATCCTGACAGTTTCCTGCAATTCGTCTATTAGTACTCAATTGTTACACTTTATACAGCCATTATACATTCCGGGCCATTTGACAATAATAATAATAATAATAATAATAATAATAATAACATATCTACAAGCTCACAATGCGTCGCGATGTGATTTCCAGTGAGCCAACATGCACATTTAATGCATAATTAATGCACAATTAATGCCACAGTTCTCGCTAACGGCCTATAAAAGGTAAACGGTGTGGCCATTTCGCCTCCTGCATGGTTTGCGGAATCATTTTCATTCCATTCATTTTAAAGTCTATGGTTGTTTGACCGGACCTTACACTTAACCCATTCTGACCTGAGATCAGATTCATACGAGGTTTCCACTGGACACACACTGGTCTGATTAACCCATTCTGACCTGAGATCAGATTCTAAAAATGTCAGTCGTTCTTCGATTTTTCAAAAAACAGCAGACCTACAAGCTCGTAGCGCGCCACTCGGTGGCGCGCTATGAGCTTGTAGGTCTGCTATTTTTCAATAGCTAAAGCATAACATGATGCTAAGACCAAAATGGGTTCCCGTTCAGAATGGGTTAATCACCTCAGTAAACATTTTTAAAATGAAATACTTTACGTTTTTTAAGTCTCTAGTTTAAGTACATTTAGCTCCCGTGATTAACCCATTTTGACGTGAGATCAGATTAAAAAAAAAAAAGTCTTCTACATCCTGACAGTTTTCTGGAAAAAGCTATGTTTACTATGTCAGTCGTTCTTCGATTCTTTCGAAAAAATAGCAGACCTACAAGCTCGTAGCGCGCGCTATATATGAGCGCGTATAGGTCTGCTATTTTTCAATAGCTAAAGCGTAGCGTATAATGTTAACACCAGATTCTGCCGGTTCTGTTGAGTAAACGCCACCAGAACCAAAAACGACCAAAACGGCTCTGTGACAAACAACCACAATCAGTG
>NC_137884.1:29320770-29322074 GCF_963924005.1 Protomyctophum bolini | reverse complement strand
GCCCTGCTCATAGAACATTTCATGGTAGGGGTTCAATGCCTTGCTCAAGGGCACTTCAGCGGTGGTCATTTCAACGTGCCGGTCCGGGGATACGAACTATAGCGACCATTCCGATATCAAGACCGCTCCGCAAACCGTTCGGCCACCGCTGCGCCTTAACCCTCTAACACCCGCATTAATTTCTACTTGCAAAAAATAGATTTCAACCTTACTACTACTTTGTACTACTAGGACTGACACAAAAAAATATGTTAAAAAAAATAAAAAAAATAAGTTTGATGAAAATTTTATAATAATTATATAATAATTATATAATAATTATATAAATTAATAATTTACATTTGGGGGATATCTTTCACAATAATGAATAAAACATGTTCTAGACATTCTCTAATGATCACAAAAAAACATATATTACAATTATTGTACCTACTTTTATTAGGGTAAAGGTCAAAAGTCTTAGGTTAAAAAATGTTCAAAATCGCACAGAGTCCAGACATTTTTAATTTGTGTGAATTTCAGCCTCTGTGGGGGGTGTTTATATGCAAATATCATGACCAATGGCATTGAAATGGCATTGCAATGAACATCACTGATGGTGAAAAAAGGTGAAAAAAGGTGAAAAAAAGAACAGAACAAAATAACAATAATTTAGTAATTAATTAAATTAAATTTGTTGCTAAAAAGCAACT
The DNA here is from genome assembly GCF_963924005.1 of Protomyctophum bolini. Classification (NCBI taxonomy): domain Eukaryota; kingdom Metazoa; phylum Chordata; class Actinopteri; order Myctophiformes; family Myctophidae; genus Protomyctophum; species Protomyctophum bolini. Next base: position 29,321,382 of record NC_137884.1, on the reverse strand, counting down.
CTGGGTGCTAGAGGGTTAACCCATTCTGACCGGGCACCCATTTTGGTGTTGGCATCATGTCGTGCTTTAGCTATTGAAAAATAGCAGATCTACAAGCTCATATCGCGCCACCGAGTGGCGCGATACGAGCTTGTAGGTCTGCTATTTTTGAAAAATTCGAAGAACGACTGACATTTTTAGAATCTGATCTCAGGTCAGAATGGGTTCATCAGACCAGTGTGTGTCCCAGTGGAAACCTCGTATGAATCTGATCTCAGGTCAGAATGGGTTAAAGAGCCGAACGGGTGCTGCAATTTGAACACATTTGAAATTCATAATGCAACATGAATTAAATCTATATAGGAGTGGTATGTTTACATGTTTCCATGCCATTCTATTATGATCATTATTAACCCATTCTGACCTGAGATCAGATTCATACGAGGTTTCCACTAGGACACACACTGGTCTGATTAACCCATTCTGACCTGAGATCAGATTCTAAAAATGTCAGTCGTTCTTCGAATTTTTCAAAAATAGCAGACCTACAAGCTCGTATCGCGCCACTCGGTGGCGCGATACGAGCTTGTAGATCTGCTATTTTTCAATAGCTAAATCATAACATGATGCCAA
>NC_137884.1:29305770-29318270 GCF_963924005.1 Protomyctophum bolini | reverse complement strand
AGGCAGAGAAGCATAAAGTAAAGCCTGGTCACAACGTAAGGCAGAGAAGCATAAAGTAAAGCCTGGTCACAACGTAAGGCAGCGAAGCATAAAGTAAAGCCTGGTCACAACGTAAGACAGAGAAGCATAAAGTAAAGCCTGGTCACAACGTAAGACAGAGAAGCATAAAGTGAAGCCTGGTCACAACGTAAGGCAGCGAAGCATAAAGTAAAGCCTGGTCACAACGTAAGGCAGAGAAGCATAAAGTAAAGCCTGGTCACACCGTAAGACAGAGAAGCATAAAGTAAAGCCTGGTCACAACGTAAGACAGAGAAGCATAAAGTAAAGCCTGGTCACAACGTAAGACAGAGAAGCATAAAGTGAAGCCTGGTCACAACGTAAGGCAGAGAAGCATAAAGTAAAGCCTGGTCACAACGTAAGGCAGAGAAGCATAAAGTAAAGCCTGGTCACAACGGATACGATATTTTCCCGACCAATCACAACACTCGTTTCATGCGCGGAGAATGTAAACTGATTTGTAAAGCATCAACGTAATTTCCTTGGGCGACACTTCCGCTAAAATCCCGCAACTTCCGATTAAGTTTTGCCCAGGGTGGACTACGTCAGTTTTCTCCTCTGTTCTACTACGGAGGGGAGGAGGAGGCGGGGTCATATAGGTTGGTGAACCAATAGGAAGTCTGCGTCGGTTTCCTGGTGCTAGTAAAGAGGATAGAGCACGGAGGTGTGGCCAGGGCTCCTGCGGGGAGGTCTGCACATGCTCAGTGTAAACAGGAACTGCGATGATGGGAGTGTTCCAGCAGAGGCGCTAGAGGTGTGACCCTGAACTGAAATAATAAAAAGGATAAAATAAAATAAAGAGAATAGTACAAAGTTGATTTTGTTTTTTTATAATTTATTATACTTTTTAAAAAGTATAATACATTTCACAACTGTGGAAAACATGTTGTGTATAACAAACTGAAAGATAAAGGTTGGGGTCTCGGCTGATTCGCCCCGAGCTAAACCATGAACGCACGGAGTTGCGGTCTGCATCGCTGCAGACATGCGACCACTTTCAATGGTGGAAAACGCCCGGCTTTCAATATTTAAATGAGAGTCGCGGAACCACGTTACAAAATGCCACGCGGGTCGCACATGACCACACGCGTGTTGCCTGGCATGTATGATAAAGTGAGGGCACCAATCACTGAAGGGCTGAGCCGTGCAGATGGGTGGACCTCGAGAGCAACACGGAGTTACATCACCATAACAGCACACTACAGATGGGTGGACCATAACAGCACACTACAGATGGGTGGACCATAACAGCACACTACAGATGGGTGGACCATAACAGCACACTACAGATGGGTGGACCATAACAGCACACTACAGATGGGTGGACCATAACAGCACACTACAGATGGGTGGACCATAACAGCACACTACGACAGTGACACGTGGGAGATGGAAAATGTTGTACTTCAAACACTCCCAATGTGTGAATCTCACACAACACAAGTGACAATTTGTCTAATATCCTGAAGAAAGCTGCATTTGAATGGAAATTAGACAATTATATAGCCCTCAATGCTGAAAAAAAATAGATCGGATCGAACATCGAAGCGAATCATGAGCTTCAAATCACCACCAAATCACCATCACAAATGGGGGTCCGTAGCCTAACGCAGGTCAAACTGGGGGTCCTTGAAATTAAACAGGTTGAGAATCACTGCTAGAGCCGTAAAAATCTTCTCGTATGGGGGTTTCCCTGGCATATCTTTTCAAATGGGGGTCCGCGGGCTAAGTAGTGTCAATTTGGGGGTCCTTGACATGAAACAGTTTGGGAACCCCTGCTTTAGTACGTGTGTCAAACATTTATTTTTGTGAAATGACAAAAGGAACATGGACACTGTTCATTCAAGTGCGCTGTGGATGATACAAAACCTTTGAAAAAGGGAAGGGTGACTGCTGCTGTTTAGTTCTCAACTGTTCTGGATCTCATTATTCACATCACAAGTTATGAGCTTTCTATCTAAGATATTTCTATCAGACAGATATTTAACCAGGGGGGCAGTCAGACAGATATTTAACCAGGGGGGCAGTCAGACAGATATTTAACCAGGGGGCAGTCAGACAGATATTTAACCAGGGGGGCAGTCAGACAGATATTTAACCAGGGGGGCAGTCAGACAGATATTTAACCAGGGGGGCAGTCAGACAGATATTTAACCAGGGGGGCAGTCAGACAGATATTTAACCAGGGGGGCAGTCAGACAGATATTTAACCAGGGGGGCAGTCAGACAGATATTTAACCAGGGGGCAGTCAGACAGATATTTAACCAGGGGGGCAGTCAGACAGATATTTAACCAGGGGGGCAGTCAGACAGATATTTAACCAGGGGGGCAGTCAGACAGATATTTAACCAGGGGGGCAGTCAGACACATATTTAACCAGGGGGGCAGTCAGACACATATTTAACCAGGGGGGCAGTCAGACACATATTTAACCAGGGGGGCAGTCAGACACATATTTAACCAGGGGGGCAGTCAGACAGATATTTAACCAGGGGGGCAGTCAGACAGTCAGACGGAGTCAGCCAATGGGCCAGCTGGGCCCAAACGGATCTAGAAATATGGCGACTTAAAGTGCAAGGAATTACAGGCTTCATTTCACGTCTGTGTTAGACCCGGGGAACGCCTTGTCCATATTTTCTACAGTCTATGATACGCACGCACACTTCTGCAGTCAGTTCTAGTTGGCTTCTTTAAGTGACTGCTGTGACAAAACATTGACGGTTCGTTGGCTCATGTTTGGTTCAAGTTGTTGAAGCGAAGACGCAGCGTGGGGGGGGGGGGGGGCACTAAGACGCAGCATGGGGGGACGACGACACACACACACACACACACTAAGACGCAGCGTGGGTGGGAGGGACACACACACACTAAGACGCAGCGTGGGGGGGGAGGGGGACACACACACTAAGACGCAGCGTGGGTGGGAGGGGGACACACACACACTAAGACGCAGCGTGGGGGGGAGGGGGACACACACACTAAGACGCAGAGTGGGTTGGAGGGACACACACACACTAAGACGCAGAGTGGGTTGGAGGGGGACACACACACTAAGACGCAGAGTGGGTGGGAGGGGGACACACACACTAAGACGCAGAGTGGGGGGGAGGGACACACACACTAAGACGCAGAGTGGGGGGGAGGGGGACACACACACTAAGACGCAGAGTGGGGGGGAGGGACACACACACACTAAGACGCAGAGTGGGGGGGGAGGGACACACACACACTAAGACGCAGAGTGGGGGGGAGGGGGACACACACACTAAGACGCAGCGTGGGGGGGAGGGGGACACACACACTAAGACGCAGTGTGGGGGGGGAGGGGGACACACACACTAAGACGCAGAGTGGGGGGGGGAGGGACACACACACTAAGACGCAGCGTGGGGGGGAGGGACACACACACTAAGACGCAGCGTGGGGGGGAGGGACACACACACTAAGACGCAGAGTGGGTGGGAGGGGGACACACACACTAAGACGCAGCGTGGGGGGGGAGGGGGACACACACACTAAGACGCAGAGTGGGGGGGGAGGGGGACACACACACTAAGACGCAGCGTGGGTGGGAGGGGGACACACACACTAAGACGCAGAGTGGGGGGAGGGGGACACACACACTAAGACGCAGAGTGGGTGGGAGGGGGACACACACACACTAAGACGCAGCGTGGGGGGGGAGGGACACACACACACTAAGACGCAGCGTGGGGGGGAGGGACACACACACTAAGACGCAGCGTGGGGGGGGGAGGGACACACACACACTAAGACGCAGCGTGGGGGGGGAGGGGGACACACACACTAAGACGCAGAGTGGGTGGGAGGGGGACACACACACTAAGACGCAGCGTGGGGGGGAGGGGGACACACACACTAAGACGCAGCGTGGGGGGGAGGGGGACACACACACACTAAGACGCAGCGTGGGGGGGGAGGGACACACACACACACACTAAGACGCAGCGTGGGTGGTAGGGGGACACACACACTAAGACGCAGCGTGGGTGGTAGGGGGACACACACACTAAGACGCAGCGTGGGTGGTAGGGGGACACACACACTAAGACGCAGCGTGGGTGGTAGGGGGACACACACACTAAGACGCAGCGTGGGTGGTAGGGGGACACACACACTAAGACGCAGCGTGGGTGGTAGGGGGACACACACACTAAGACGCAGCGTGGGTGGTAGGGACACACACACACTAAGACGCAGAGTGGGGGGGGAGGGGGACACACACACTAAGACGCAGCGTGGGGGGGGAGGGGGACACACACACTAAGACGCAGCGTGGGGGGGAGGGACACACACACACTAAGACGCAGCGTGGGGGGGAGGGGGACACACACACTAAGACGCAGCGTGGGGGGGAGGGGGACACACACACTAAGACGCAGCGTGGGGGGGAGGGGGACACACACACTAAGACGCAGCGTGGGGGGGAGGGGGACACACACACTAAGACGCAGCGTGGGGGGGAGGGGGACACACACACTAAGACGCAGCGTGGGGGGGAGGGGGACACACACACTAAGACGCAGAGTGGGGGGGAGGGGGACACACACACTAAGACGCAGCGTGCAGAGTTTGAGCTCCGACATTTCACTATATATTATTTACCAATTCATACAAGTACAGTTATTGTGAAACCACTTCTATCTCCATTTACCCTCTCTCTCTCTCTTTGTTCATTTCTCTCTGCCACATTCTCTCTAAGTTCCATTCATCACACGCGCACACGCACACACACACACACACACACACGCACACACACACACACACACACACACACACACACACACACACACACACACACACACACACGCGCACACACACACACACACACACACACACACACACACACAGACGTTATACAGGCACGCACACACACATAATTCACACCATATCTTGTTAAATAAACAATGGAGTCATCCATCAGGCCATGCCATGATAGACTTCTATTTAAACAGGGAAATAACCTAACTTAACCGCGCACACACACACACACACACACACACACACACACACACACACACACACACACACACACACACACACACACACACACACACACACACACACACACACACTTTGCTGACAACAAAGGATTTGTTGTCCTGAGAATAAATGAGTGTGCGTGCGTGCGTGTTACCTTCCTGCACTAATACACGGTGGCTTCCACAGTGTTGGACTACACTTGTAGTAGCCTTTAATTGGTTCATGTACAACAATGAATACATTTGCATATGAACTCTAATCTCTCTATATAGAAATAGAATAATAGAATAAACCCTCAAAAGAGCCTATTTAATCTCTTAACACCAGTCCTGAATTGTGCAATTAATTCCAACTTAATGTAACTCGATTCAAAATACACTTAATGACGCCTAAGAACCCAATTAGACAGCATGACGAATTAACACATTTTGGGCTGGAACCCCTTTTGGTGCGTTAGCATCATGCTATGCTTTAGCTATTGAAAAATAGCAGATCTACAAGCTCGTAGCGCGCCACCGAGTGGCGCGCTGCGAGCTTGTAGGTCTGCTATTTTTTGAAAAATCGAAGAACGACTGACACAGAAACATAGTGTTTTCAGAAACCTGTCAGGATGTGCAGTAGAAGAACATTTTAAGAATCTGATCTCAGGTCAGAATGGGTTAACAGAACACAAATCCTCATGCATGCCTTGTAGTGAAATACAATTAAATCGTCAGCCCGTTTATAGCCAAACCCATTCACCTGTTGAGCCTCGTTTCTCTGGAATTGCCTTCCTACTGTAACCATGGCAACAATATACAGTACCGGTGCACATACACAAAAAAAGAGGAAAAAGTGAATGTGTGTATACGGAATGTGACAAATAGAAAAAGGGTTCAATATATTATTGCACTTATATTACTGTAATTACCGGTACAGGTATATACTTCTGAGGTGTGTTGACATACTGGCTGTTTGTTTTAACCCATTTTGGTGTTAGCACTATTGCTATGCTTTAGCTATTGAAAAATAGCAGATCTACAAGCTCGTAGGTAGCTTGTAGGTCTGCTATATTTTTAAAAATCGAAGAACCACTGACATATAGAAACATAGCTTTTTCAGAAAACTGTCAGGATGTAGAAGACATGTTTAGAATCTGATCTCAGGTCAGAATGGGTTAATATCGTGGCCTATATAAGACACATAATGCTGACGCCAAGTTAACGACATGATATAAGAATGATTGGTCAGTTTAATGAACAGATAGAAGCTGATTGGTTATAAGTTAAGAATGATTGGTCAGTTTAATGAACAGATAGAAGCTGATTGGTTATAAGTTAAGTCAGTTTAATGAACAGATAGAAGCTGATCCGTTATAAGTTAAGTCAGTTTAATGAACAGATAGAAGCTGATCCGTTATAAGTTAAGTCAGTTTAATGAACAGATAGAAGCTGATTGGTTATAAGTTAAGTCAGTTTAATGAACAGATAGAAGCTGATCGGTTATAAGTTAAGTCAGTTTAATGAACAGATAGAAGCTGATCCGTTATAAGTTAAGTCAGTTTAATGAACAGATAGAAGCTGATCGGTTATAAGTTAAGTCAGTTTAATGAACAGATAGAAGCTGATTGGTTATAAGTTAAGTCAGTTTAATGAACAGATAGAAGCTGATTGGTTATAAGTTAAGTCAGTTTAATGAACAGATAGAAGCTGATTGGTTATAAGTTAAGTCAGTTTAATGAACAGATAGAAGCTGATTGGTTATAAGTTAAGTCAGTTTAATGAACAGATAGAAGCTGATTGGTTATAAGTTAAGTCAGTTTAATGAACAGATAGAAGCTGAAAGACTCATTGCCCTAGACCGGAAAATGGATATCACCCTGGAGCGTTTGACCACACTGCAAGGAATTTTGCTGAGGGCTCAACTGAGAGGGGAAGAAGATGAGTAAAAGTTTCGTCTCCTCGCTAAAAAATCCTGATCAACGGGCCATTAAACCGGCTTCCCTTACAGATGGAATAGACAGTTGAGAGAAACCACGCGCACCCGCTCCCCTGCCCCCCCCCCGCCCGCACCCAACACACAGCCAACTGAGGGTGTTTTTGGACTGAGAACCAAGGCCGCAGTCTGCACAGCTAGCTGTGTTTACCTCCCACTATCTGGACTTTGAGACGATGTGACCCTGGGACACAGATCCGGAGCCGCTCAGGATACACGCAAACATAAACAATGAACTAACAAGACATTTCACACACATCCCGCACCACATACCGCCTTCTCCCTATCCACCCCCAACCCGCACCTCACCCCGCGCCCCCCCCCCACCTGCTGCCCGGTTGTGAGAATTTTTTTTCCTGTTTTCAGACAGTGCTTCTTGTGGTGTGATGACCATGAAGCGTTTGTGAAATGTGATGACCATGAAGCCTTGTGTGAACAACAGTGTGTTTTTGTCCTCTGACCTTAAACCCAACCCCCACCCCACCCAAGTTTCCGTGCCTACACAATGCAACTGTATGTGATATGATGTCCTCATCCCCCCCCTCCCTCCCTATCTGTCAATACCCCTCACCCACTCGATGCCTCCCCCACCCCCCCTATCCCTTTCTTTCTTTTCTGAAGATGCAAGTAGGCCCGGGCGCAGCTCATGCTTGCGACCAGCAGCAATAATTTTGGTTTGACTGATGTATTCACATGTTTCAATGCCTTATGACCTGCTGTAAAACCCAATTGCCCTTCGGGGACACTAATAAAATAACCTTGAACCTTGAACCTCTTCTCTGGTGACTTCCTGTTGACTCTCCTCATAGCTCACAGGAAGTAAACACAACTCACAACGTCATAGTCCCAGTGTGTGTGTGTGTGTGTGTGTGTCTGTGTGTCTGTGTCTGTGTCTGTGTGTGTGTGTGTGTGTGTGCGTGCGTGCGTGCGTGTGTGCGTGCGTGTGTGTGTGCGTCCATGTTTGTACAATACTTGTGATAGCTAAATCACAAATAGAATTAGAGAAATAGGCATGGGTCAGGAGTGGACCATGGGGGGTCAGATGGGGGGTCAGGAGTGGACCATGGGGGGTCAGATGGGGGGTCAGGAGTGGACCATGGTCGTAAACACCATTTTCCTTGTCCTCAAGATAAATGGTTTGGCCGGGGTGAGGACTGGGGCTCATAGCCATTTAGAGGTCAGGTGGTTTAGGCCCTAACCCATTCTGACCTGAGATCAGATTCATACGAGGTTTCCACTGGACACACACACTGGTCTGATTAACCCATTCTGACCTGAGATCAGATTCTAAACATGATGCTATAACACCAAAAGGGGTTCCCGTTCAGAATGGGTTAAAACCACCGTAGGGGTTGGAGTTATGGTCTTATTGATAGCCTATAAAAGCTGCTTATGGTTTCTCATGGTGTCACACAATGACAATATTCTACCATCTCTCTCATATTATCGTGTCATACAACTATGTGTACATAATCTACCGTCTCTCTCTCATATTATCGTGTCATAAAAACTATGTGTACAGCCTAACTCAGGCGTCAGGGTGAACATGGCAAAATAAATTGTAACAATGAACAGGGGGTGAAAAAAAAAGCATTCAGACAATTTGTGCTGTGCTGTGCTGTGTGTGTGTGAGTGTGCGTGTGTGTGTGTGTGTACGTGTATGTGTGTGTACGTGTGTGTGTGTGTGTGTATGTGTGCGTGTGTGTGTGGTGTCACACAGATGCGTGTGACAACATCAGTTCAATGTTACACTTCAATGTTTTATGACAGATCGATGTCGTGACCTGTGACCTGTTTGTCTAGCGAATGTTTTCAAGACTATAGATGGAGGTCTGAGGTCATACAATGACCTCAGAGGTCATACAATGACCTCAGAGGTCATACAATGATGTTACAGTGTGAAGCAGAATACCATCATCGTCATAAGCAGCAGCAGCATCATCACATCAGCCGCTTTGAATGTTATCAAGCGATAATCACCACCATGTTCTTATCTGGACCATGCAATGCAGGCACTAATGTACATTTCCATTGTATGCGAAAACATCATGAAAAACAACAGACTTTCGTGGCCGGTTAAGACTGGTACGAGGCTAGGGGACTTTCGTGGCCGGTTAAGACTGGTACGAGGCTAGGGGACTTACGTGGCCGGTTAAGACTGGTACGAGGTTAGGGGACTAACGTGGCCGGTTAAGACTGGTACGAGGTTAGGGGACTAACGTGGCTGGTTAAGACTGGTACGAGGCTAGGGGACTAACGTGGCCGGTTAAGACTGGTACGAGGCTAGGGGACTAACGTGGCCGGTTAAGACTGGTACGAGGCTAGGGGACTAACGTGGCTGGTTAAGACTGATATGAGGTTAGGGGACTTACGTGGCCGGTTAAGACTGAGGTCAAGGTTAGGGTTAGAGTTAGCGTCAGCGCTAGATTTGTCCGTTACGGTTAGTATAGCGGTAATAGTCGGACAATGGCTGACAACGTCAGTATGTATGTGGAAATGTCCATACTGGCTGCATCGCATAGGGATGATGACGGAGGTTAAATGTCCATACTGGCTGCATCGCTTAGGGATGATGACGGAGGTTAAATCATCACATATAACATCCGAAGGTGCTAATTATCATCATCATCATATAACTGTTAACCCTTACCATCATCCGACGTCAAACGGCCAAATGTCGATATAGGGATGATGACGGAGGTTAACCCTCCAAGACCCGCATTCATTTCTACTTGCAAAAAAATGATTTCAACCTCACTACTACTTTGTACTACTAGGACTAAGACTAAAATATATGTTAAAAAAAGAGTTTGATGAAATAATAATTTACATTTTGGGGATATCTTTCACAATAATGAATAAAACAAAGGTCAAAAGTCATAGGTTAAAAAATGTTCAAAATTGCACAGAGTCCAGAAACTTTTAATTTGTGTGAATTTCAGCCTCTGTGGGGGGTATTTATATGCAAATATCATGACCAATGGCATTGAAATGGCATTGCAATGAACATCACTGATGACGTTTAGGTGAAAAAATAACAGGAAAAAAAATTAAGTAATTAATTAAAATATAACTTGTTGCTATAAAGCAACGTTGGGTCTTAGAGGGTTAAATCATCCCATAACATGCTTATAAATATCATCATCATCATCATATAACTGTTAACCCTTACCATCATCCGAGAGTCTCATTTAGAAGTTGGTCCCAAACTGGGGGTCTCCAAAATATCGTTGGGTGTCCCCAGGTTAATGTGCAACGTTATTTTCTCACTCAACAGTAAACAGACCAACATACTGTGCGGTATGAGTGTCTACAGCCTAGGGATAACTGCACATTACTTAAGTGAACATATGTGACCAAAGTTGACCAAACTGAGAGACTGTCATTGGATTTTTTTTTAATTTGTTCATGTCATATGAAAGCATGGAATCATAGCTTCAAATTGACATATTGGTTGTTCAGTTTGACCCACCAGTTGTGGAGATATGGCTTATAGAGTAATGTCTGGCAGAGAAACAGAGTTGAGAAAACAGACTTGAAAGGTTCACTTCTGTGGACTCTAACATTACACTTAGCTATATGCAGCATTTATTTCATATTTACATGTCGATTTCAGCACTTATTTTAGACATGCTCTAGTATGTGAAGAGTCTGCCTGTGCTATTAACTAATTTAAAAAAATAAAAAACGTTTTTCTCCTCTTGCTGGTGAAAGGCTGGAATTTGCGCGCTGGCAGTCTCTCAGTCAAATCTGGTCACATAATATTAAGACTTTGTAGACCTTTATAATATCAAATTGGCCAAAATATCAAATATTTCATAAGAGAGAGGCGAACATTGTGAAAATAAGCCGACGACGTAACGTGTGCTTGTAGCTCAGCTAGCAGAGATCTGTCGTAGAGGGACAGAGGCGGTCGGGAACCCTGGGTGACGTCTGTCAAGCACTGTCCCCGTTAAAGGAGAATTTCTTACCTTTCTTTGTAGTTGTTACGTCCCCACCAAAGAGGTCCAGGTGTTATTTTGTGCAAAAGCTCCTTATTGGCTGTTTCCCCTACCATAAGCCCTACATGAATTGCATTGTATTTAATGGGAATTGAACGGGGCTATGGGGTGTTGTGCAATTTCTTTGTATATATCCTCTCTTCATAATGTAAATAATATCCCAAGCGGCACACTTTACTACTTATTTCGATGGAAATAAGCGAACTAGCATAACACCCCATAGCCCCATTCAATGCAATGCAATTCATTGAGGGCTTATGGTAGGGAAAAATAGCCAATAAGGAGTTTTTGCACAAAAAAACACCTGGACCTCTTTGGTGGGGACGTAATGACTACAAAGAAAGGTAAGAAAGATAAGAAAGCATTCTAGCATGGAATTCTCCTTTAAAACCACTGAAAAACTGCCTTTACTATTATCGTTATTAAATCACATAATGCTGTCATCATTAAAACCATTGGAATACTGTCATTACTATGGCGATTATTATGAAATAATTAGTCTTATAGTTATTGAAACCACTCCAATTGTGTGTCATTAGTATAGTTATTAATTCATTAGTATTGTATAATTATTATTATTAAATTAGACAGCTAACAGGATACAGGGGGGTTATATAAGCAGGCAGGTTATTCAATTCATCATACAGCATGGATCCACTGTACTGTACATCAACACAGTCCATTCGATTCCTCCACGTTCAAGTCCATCAAAAATCCATCACGATTAGAGGCAAAAAGGGTCACTCGGTCGGGTGATGCAGGAGCAAAGTATACCTGCCCACCACTGCGGAGTCAAAGTCTAGGGGTTCAAACCCCACCGCGGGCCGGGGTGTGCATCTGGCTTGGCCGAGCGTCTGTTCTGAGCACAACTCAATCAACTGGCCCGCCGCGTTCGAGGGAGGGATGCCACGGTCACAGAGGGTGATATTATTGTCACTGCATGTATAGGACTCCGATGGGCTGGGGAATGATGAAGAGGACTGGAGAATAGGGCTGAGGCTCCCGGTTCTCTCAGTGGGAACACTCCTCACTGGAGGACTACAGGGCTAAGGTTCTCCCAGTGGGAACACTCCTCACTGGAGGACTACAGGGCTAAGGTTCTCCCAGTGGGAACACTCCTCACTGGAGGACTACAGGGCTGAGGTTCTCCCAGTGGGAGAACCTCACTGGAGGCCTATAGGGCTAAGGTTCTCCCAGTGGGAACACTCCTCACTGGAGGACTACAGGGCTGAGGTTCTCCCAGTGGGAACTCTCCTCACTGGAGGCCTATAGGGCTAAGGTTCTCCCAGTGGGAACACTCCTCACTGGAGGACTACAGGGCTGAGGTTCTCCCAGTGGGAACTCTCCTCACTGGAGGACTACAGGGCTGAGGTTCTCCCAGTGGGAACACTCCTCACTGGAGGACTACAGGGCTAAGGTTCTCCCAGTGGGAGCACTCCTCACTGGAGGACTATAGGGCTGAG
>NC_137884.1:29218270-29300770 GCF_963924005.1 Protomyctophum bolini | reverse complement strand
TCTCCCGGTAGGAGACACCAAATGTCTCCCGGTAGGAGACACCAAATGGCTCCCGGTAGGAGACACCAAATGTCTCCCGGTAGGAGACACCAAATGGCTCCCGGTAGGAGACACCAAAATCCATCTTTTGAGTCCCGAGCGGAGAAAAAGGTTTGGGGGGAAAACACAGTTGCAGTTCCTCCCGAAGAAAACAAAACCGCACAGAAGCCAAGCCAGGCCAGCCACAAGGGGGAGCCGTTATCTCTGTGCTCCTCCAGTCATCGGTCACTCTGACTGCGCCGCGCCGCGCCGTGCGCCGCTAGCGGAAACCGTTAGTGAGCGAGCGGTGTGGGAGGAGCTAGCCCGAGGGGTGGGGGTCAGAGGTCAGCCCAGGGGGGCGGGGCTCGGGGCTTTGCGCAGCCACTGGTAGAGCTGTCTCCGGTAGAGGCGGTGCCACCGCACGTTGCCCTCCACGATCTCCAGCGCCCGCGGCAACGCAGGCCCCGCCCCGCCGCTCGATTGGATGAACTCCTTCAACTGTTATGGGATGGCGAGCGGTGGTGGGGGGGGGGGGGGGGGGGGCAGAGGGAGGGGTGGGGGGTGGAGGGGGGGCGGTGTGAGATGAAGATAGAAAGACAGGAAAAGAAACGAGAGAGAGAGAGAGAGAGACAGAGAGAGAGACAGACAGAGAGAGAGAGAGGGAGAGGGAGAGGGAGAGAGACAGAGAGAGACAGAGAGAGAGAGAGAGAGAGAGAGAGAGAGAGAGAGAGAGACAGAGAGAGAGACAGACAGAGAGAGAGAGAGGGAGAGGGAGAGAGAGAGGGAGAGAGACAGAGAGAGACAGAGAGAGAGAGAGAGAGAGAGAGAGAGAGAGACAGAGACAGAGAGAGGGAGAGGGAGAGGGAGAGGGAGAGGGAGAGGGAGAGGGAGAGGGAGAGGGAGAGGGAGAGGGAGAGGGAGATGAAGATGAAGTTGAAGATAGAAAGACAGGAAAATAAACGAGAGAGAGAGAGAGAGAGAGAGAACAAATTAAGTGAGTCAATTTCTTTAGAAGACGGAAAAGAGATTGAATAGAAAACTTTCGCTCTCGCTCTTTGGTCGCGTTAAGAGTAGTCGTAATTATACTTCTCTCTTCTCTCTGAAAGGTGGAGAGATTACAAAAGGAACATTTTTTTTTCCAAAGCAACGTCATTAATAATAACAGAGTTTTCACAGTGAAAAATGACTCTGCAAAACATGGACCGGATGAACAAACAGGAACGGGTTGAACCCCCTCGAAGAGGAACGGAGCCGCTGTCCCTAATCTCACCTCCTCTTATCTCTCACCACCTGCTCCCTGCTTCTCTCATTAACCCGTTCTGACCTGAGATCAGATTCTATACAAACGTCTTCTACATCCTGACAGTTTTCCATTCTGACCCGAGATCAGATTCTATACAAACGTCTTCTACATCCTGACAGTTTTCCATTCTGACCCGAGATCAGATTCTATACAAACGTCTTCTACATCCTGACAGTTTTCCATTCTGACCCGAGATCAGATTCTATACAAACGTCTTCTACATCCTGACAGTTTTCCATTCTGACCCGAGATCAGATTCTGTACAAACGTCTTCTACATCCTGACAGTTTTCCATTCTGACCCGAGATCAGATTCTACAAAATATCTTCTGTATACATCCCGACAGTTTTCTGAAAAAGCTATGTGTCCTACGTCAGTCGTTCTTCGGTTTTTCAAAAAAATAGCAGACCTACAAGCTCATAGCGCGCCACTCGGTGGCGCGCTATGAGCTTGTAGATCTGCTATTTTTCAATAGCTAAAGCATAACATGATGATAACACCAAAAGGGGTTCCCGTTCAGAATGGGTTAAACACCCAGTTAGTTACACCCCTCATGTGTCTTATGCAAAAAATGGCTGATTAGATGCACCTGCCTGCCTCTCTCTCTCTCTCTCTCTCTCTCTCTCTCTCTACATATACATATATATATATATATATATATATATATATATATATATATGTGGGCGGGGGAGGGGCAGCTTCAGCTCTGAGCAGATCCACACGCACGCGTTATTAACCCATTTAGATCTGAGGACGATTCTGCAAAATGTCTTCTAAATCCTGACAGTTTTCTGAAAACCCTATGTTTCTACGTCAGTGGTTCTCACAGGGTTAAAACCCTATGTTTCTATGTCAGTGGTTCTCACAGGGTTAAAACCCTATGTTTCTATGTCAGTGGTTCTCACAGGGTTTAAACCCTATGTTTCTATGTCAGTGATTCTCTCAGGGTTTAAACCCTATGTTTCTATGTCAGTGGTTCTCTCAGGGTTAAAACCCTATGTTACTACGTCAGTGGTTCTCACAGGGTTAAAACCATATGTTTCTATGTCAGTGGTTCTCTCAGGGTTAAAACCATATGTTTCTACGTCAGTGGTTCTCACAGGGTTAAAACCATATGTTTCTATGTCAGTGGTTCTCTCAGGGTTAAAACCATATGTTTCTACGTCAGTGGTTCTCACAGGGTTAAAACCATATGTTTCTACGTCAGTGGTTCTCTCAGGGTTAAAACCATATGTTTCTACGTCAGTGGTTCTCTCAGGGTTAAACCCTATGTTACTACGTCAGTGGTTCTCACAGGGTTAAAACCATATGTTTCTATGTCAGTGATTCTCTCAGGGTTAAACCCTATGTTTCTACGTCAGTGGTTCTCTCAGGGTTAAACCCTATGTTTCTACGTCAGTGGTTCTCTCAGGGTTTAAACCCTATGTTTCTGTGTCAGTGATTCTCACACTATTTCATGTCAAGGACCCCCAGAAACTATATGTAACTGACCCCCCATCTGAAAATGTGTTGTTCCACACACACACACACACACACACACACACACACACGCACACACACACACACACACACACACACACACACAAGAGTACACGCTTCTGAGAGTACACAGGTGGAACAAATGAATGAACGAGTGACAGCTAACGAGCAAGCTACACTGCAGCCAGCAAAAGCTCACAGAGACATTGGGAAGCATTTTAGATCATACAAAATATGGACAGTATTGTAAAGGTACTCACAATTACCATGTTTTGGGTAATTGGGCTGCTTGAGAAGTCATGGCTCATTTTGTGTGTTGGGTGCAGGGGGGGGCAGTCAGACAGATATTTAACCAGGGGGGCAGTCAGACAGATATTTAACCAGGGGGGCAGTCAGACAGATATTTAACCAGGGGGGCAGTCAGACAGATATTTAACCAGGGGGGCAGTCAGACAGATATTTAACCAGGGGGGCAGTCAGACAGATATTTAACCAGGGGGGCAGTCAGACAGATATTTAACCAGGGGGGCAGTCAGACAGATATTTAACCAGGGGGGCAGTCAGACAGATATTTAACCAGGGGGGCAGTCAGACAGATATTTTGTGAAGCCACTGAGGAAATCGGGACTTCCTGAAAGTTCATATAATGGCCTGTTGTGGCGCTGCCATTGGACCCAGAAAAACCCATAGCCCCATAGAAGTCCATGTATTTGGGCCCAACTTCACCTAGACTGTATTACCTTAATAAACATGGTCATGAATACTTTCTGCTTCCAGTCACTAGTTTAAAGTCTCATTTCTAATGTCATAATATTCTTTTTGTAAAATTATGGTCCCATTTATTAAAATAATGACCATAAAGTCGCCTATGTTCTGAGGGGCGTGGCTACCGTTACAGTCTATGATCGGGATTCCCTGCACCCACTCGAGTCAAAATAAAAACCAACGGAGAAGAAGGGGGGGGGGGGGAAGTCCCGCCTCGTTGTCTGGGCCAGCCAATGGGCCAGCTGGGCCCAAACGGATCTAGAAAGATGGCGACTTACAATTCAAGGACTGACAGGCTTCATTTTACGTTCATGTTAGACCCGGGGGAACGCTTTGTCCATATTATTTTACAGTCTATGATTGGGAGAGACGAGAGAGAGGGGGAGACGCGCTGCGCTCTGATCATGTTCAAGACGGATATCTTGTGTTGTCATTATAGCGAAAGTAGAGACGGTTGTATCCACACTCAAAATGCGTCCGGGTCGGCCAACCCTCAGCAACCCCTGATGAACTTAACCCTCATGTCACTGATATCGTCTATGCAACGTCGCCCCGGAGGATCCATTTATGAATTGCAGAGCCTGCATGGTTAAAAGCACTCTGAGAAATTAATTAATTATAGAACCAAATGATTCGGATGTTCGCTCTAAAATACCTGCCAAAGTTCGAGTCCTATAAAAACAGGGCTAGGGTACAGCCTTAACACACACACACAGTCTTCCCATAACTTTTTTTTTTTTTACAATACATGGTGGCGAACACTTGATTTAACCATTAGCACAATACATGCCCCTTCCAAAGTTTCCGAGGAAGGGAGGCGATATTATGACAAATTGGTGTTGGTGGCATTGGCGGGTCTCAGAATGTGTGCACCCACGAATGTGCCCAGATGTCCCGACCGAATGGGTTTGGAACGCTTGTCCCAAACACGAGAGAGACTGACAGAGAGAGCCAGAGAGAGAGATGACCAAAGTGGTCCTGGATCAGGGCCCAGAGAAAATCCTGCAAGCAGTCACGGTGCGTGCGTGCGTGTGTGTGTGTGTGTGTGTGTGTGTGTGTGTGTGTGTGTGTGTGTGCGTGCGTGCGTGCGTGTGTGTGCGTGTGCGTACCTCATTTAGCTCAGCTTCTGTATTGAGGAACTCAGTTACTCCGTTGATCAGCTTGGCGTTCATGAACAGGGCTTCACCGTAGCTACGGAAACACAATCGATCAATCGATCAATCAATCAATCAATCAATCGGTCACATTATGTGTTAACCCATTCTGAACGGGAACCCCTTCTGGTGTTATAGCATCATGTTGTGCTTTAGCTATTGAAAAATAGCAGATCTACAAGCTCGTAGCGCGCCACTTGTAGGTCTGCTATTTTTTTGAAAAATCGAAGAACGACTGACATTTTTTAGAATCTGATCTCAGGTCAGAATGGGGTTAATCAGACCAGTGTGTGTCCAGTGGAAACCTCGTATGAATCTGATCTCAGGTCAGAATGGGTTATAATCAGACCAGTGTGTGTCCAGTGGAAACCTCGTATGAATCTGATCTCAGGTCAGAATGGGTTAAGTAAGGTAAGAAAACATATCGTTTATGAAGCGCCTTTCAAAACAAAGAGCCACTGTGGGGCAGAAACCCTCTATATTACATCATGCAAGAGTGACACACAAAAGTAGTGAAAGTAGTCGACCTGCACGCTCACAATGTGGTGCATTGAGGCATTTTCACTATGTTCTCTTTTTCTTTCCTTCGTTTATTAACCCATTCTGACCTGAGATCAGATTCATACGAGGTTTCCACTGGACACACACTGGTCTGATTAACCCATTCTGACCTGAGATCAGATTCATACGAGGTTTCCACTGGACACACACTGGTCTGATTAACCCCATTCTGACCTGAGATCAGATTCTAAAAAATGTCAGTCGTTCTTCGATTTTTCAAAAATAGCAGAGACCTACAAGCTCGTAGCGACAGCAACGAAATGTTAAAGCGCAAATAACATGCATTTTAAAACTGCTTTTAATATTTAATAATAATATTGTCTATGTCCCTCAAAGTTATTTCTAATGGTTTGAGCCTCAATCACCACTCTGATATAACCAGGCCTTGTCATTTCTTTCTGGACTTTGAAAGCAGTTTTAGCTGCAGTACCACAATGTCCTGAGGTGGTGGGGGTGCTGATATGTAGATTATTTAATATTTGAGTCATTATAATACTGATGCTAGATAAAACCAGGCTTGTTTCCATTCCATGCCAGCTTGGAAAATCAACAATGGTGGACATTGTAAACAAAGTGGAAATGCAAATTTGCAACTGAAGACTGAAGAAAAGGAGGAATTATACAAAGTAGGGTGACATTGATGACATCACGATGAGGCCAAAATCAGTCGAGCTGTTTCTGAGAGCAATTTCCATTAAAACACCCATATGACATGAAGGCCTGATTGTTCAAAATTGGTTATTTGTGGGGATAGAAAACACACATGGGAGCCCCAAAAACAGAAAATAAATTGAAAAAGTTGAATTTTATGTTATAGGTCCTTTAAAGAATGAAAGAAAGAATAAAAAAGTACATCAAAAATCAATAACAGTAAAATAGACAATAAAACACAGAAGGTAAAACAACATTACAAGAATCTGTCTGTCTGTCTGTCTGTCTGTCTGTCTGTCTGTCTGTCTGTCTGTCTGTCTGTCTGACGTCTGTCTGTCTGTCCATCCGTCCATCTTACCGTGCATTGAGGACGTCCCACTTGTCTTACCGTGCATTGAGGACGTCCCACTTGTCTTACCGTGCATTGAGGACGTCCCACTTGTCTTACCGTGCATTGAGGACGTCCCACTTGTCTTACCGTGCATTGAGGACGTCCCACTTGTCTTACCGTGCATTGAGGACGTCCCACTTGTCTCGGAGGTAGCTCCAGGCGAGGTGTCGCCCATGGGGGTTCCGTCCAACATGGATGATCACATCAATGACGTCCTGATCTGGAACCAGGTCTGAACCCAGAGACAGGTTCAACAACCTACAGGCAGACAGGAAACATAGAAGGACGCTTGTATCATCAATATACAGTTAATTGTGCGGTTCAGAAAAGGCTTCCAGAGCATTGTTTGTGAGTATAGCTGGTTCGGCCCTTCGTGACGTAAAGGTGATGTTGCGGTGTTGATTAACTTTGGCCTTTTAGAGGCAAGTCGGAGCCAGGCAGCTGTCAGTACCCACACAGCAGACGAGAGAAGTGAATTGTTAAGTGAATGGTTGAATACAGCTTTCATATCACTTCCTAAGGTATAACTTAACTATTTTTCACCACGATGATGGTGATGGAGAAGACAGGGTCCCGCTCCGCTCCAGAGGAAAACAGTCATGAGGCCCATAGGGGCAGGAGCCTATCTCCTGTTTCTGTAGCCATGAGGCCCATAGGGGCAGGAGCCTATCTCCTGTTTCTGTAGCCATGAGGCCCATAGGGGCAGGAGCCTATCTCCTGTTTCTGTAGCCATGAGGCCCATAGGGGCAGGAGCCTATCTCCTGTTTCTGTAGCCATGAGGCCCATAGTGCTGAATGCTCTGTGGTTATCAGGTTGAACATTAACACTATTATATACACCCCAAATGACCCCTGAATGCACCGTGGTTATCAGGTTGAACATTAACACTATTATATACACCCCAAATGACCCCTGAATGCACCGTGGTTATCAGGTTGAACATTAACACTATTATATACACCCCAAATGACCCCTGAATGCACCGTCAAAAGTACAAAAGGTTGAGTAAAATCTAACTGTAAAAAGAACATTTTTGGCACAGTATTTTGTAAGTGAAATCTCGACCTCTGCATGTAGCCATCCTAGCGCTTTCTGAGCAGTGCACTGCGTGTGCACGTGTGCGCGTGTGTGCGTGTGCACTGCGTGTGTGCGTGTGCGTGCGCGCTGTAGATGTAGAAGGATGTGAAAGTTGGCTGCATTCTGAGGGCTGCTGTGGACTGTTCTCTTCGTGTTGTTGGAAGAGGACCTAATGTTCCCTCAGCGCTGTGTGCCCTCAAAACAAACCCTATAACCCCTCAACCTTAAACTGAGGGAACACTGGGCAAGACGTGGGCAATGGACCCGATTCAACACTGGAATGGAACCGATTCAACACTGGAATGGAACCGATTCAACACTGGAATGGAACCGATTCAACACTGGAATGGAACCGATTCAACACTGGAATGGAACCGATTCAACACTGGAATGGAACCGATTCAACACTGGAATGGAACCGATTCAACACTGGAATGGAACCGATTCAACACTGGAATGGAACCGATTCAACACTGGAATGGAACCGATTCAACACTGGAATGGATCCGATTCAACACTGGAATGGATCCGATTCAACACTGGAATGGAACCGATTCAACACTGGAATGGACCCGATTCAACACTGGAATGGAACCGATTCAACACTGGAATGGAACCGATTCAACACTGGAATGGACCCGATTCAACACTGGAATGGAACCGATTCAACACTGGAATGGACCCGATTCAACACTGGAATGGAACCGATTCAACACTGGAATGGACCCGATTCAACACTGGAATGGAACCGATTCAACACTGGAATGGACCCGATTCAACACTGGAATGGAACCGATTCAACACTGGAATGGAACCGATTCAACACTGGAATGGACCCGATTCAACACTGGAATGGACCCGATTCAACACTGGAATGGAACCGATGTGTGTGTGTGTGTGTGTGTGTGTGTGTGTGTGTGTGTGTGTGTGTGTGTGTGAGAGAGAGAGGGGGATGATAGAAATACAGAGGTTGATAGAAAGAGAGAGAGAGAGAGAGAGAGAGAGAGGGGGGGGTGATAGAAATAGAGAGAGGTTGATAGAGAGAGGTTGAGAGAGAGAGAGAGAGAGAGAGAGAGAGAGGCAGAACTACTGCAGGTAAATTAATTTCTGTTCTTCTCTCTGAGGGTAGATTAAGTGTCAGATTAGTGTTGGGCGAGCAGAGAGTTCATTTCTCTGTGTTTTCCAGATGTCTCTCTCCCTCTCTCTCTCTCTCTCTCTCTCTCTCTCTCTCTCTCTCCTCCTCCTGTTCTCTGGATTAATGACGCTAATCAGTGAAATCCAACAAACCTTCCTAGAATAACAACATTAATTATGTTTCACAACCAAAACCATGTGTGTACAGCTTAGCTGTATCCAATTAAATGATATTGTATCTGATGTGTTTTCATGAGCGTATGCATACTGTTTGTGTGTGTGTGTGTGAGCGTGTGCGCGCGGTGTGTGTGCGTGTGCGCGCGGTGTGTGAGCGTGTGCGCGCGGTGTGTGAGCGTGTGCGCGCGGTGTGTGAGCGTGTGCGCGCGGTGTGTGAGCGTGTGCGCGCGGTGTGTGAGCGTGTGCGCGCGGTGTGTGAGCGTGTGCGCGCGGTGTGTGAGCGCGCGGTGTGTGAGCGTGTGCGCGCGGTGTGTGAGCGCGTGCGCGCGGTGTGTGAGCGTGTGCGCGCGGTGTGTGAGCGTGTGCGCGCGGTGTGTGAGCGTGTGCGCGCGGTGTGTGAGCGTGTGCGCGCGGTGTGTGAGCGTGTGCGCGCGGTGTGTGAGCGCGTGCGCGCGGTGTGTGAGCGTGTGCGCGCGGTGTGTGAGCGTGTGCGCGCGGTGTGTGAGCGTGTGCGCGCGGTGTGTGAGCGTGTGCGCGCGGTGTGTGAGCGTGAGCGCGCGGTGTGTGTGCGTGTGCGCGCGGTGTGTGAGCGTGTGCGCGCGGTGTGTGAGCGTGTGCGCGCGGTGTGTGAGCGTGTGCGCGCGGTGTGTGAGCGTGAGCGCGCGGTGTGTGAGCGTGAGCGCGCGGTGTGTGTGCGTGTGTGCGCGGTGTGTGAGCGTGTGCGCGCGGTGTGTGAGCGTGTGCGCGCGGTGTGTGTGTGTGTGCGCGCGGTGTGTGAGCGTGTGCGTGTGCGCGCGGTGTGTGAGCGTGTGCGCGCGGTGTGTGAGCGTGTGCGCGCGGTGTGTGTGTGTGTGCGCGCGGTGTGTGAGCGTGTGCGCGCGGTGTGTGTGTGTGTGCGCGCGGTGTGTGTGTGTGAGCGTGTGCGCGCGGTGTGTGAGCGTGTGCGCGCGGTGTGTGTGTGTGTGCGCGCGGTGTGTGAGCGTGTGCGCGCGGTGTGTGTGTGTGTGCGCGCGGTGTGTGTGTGTGAGCGTGTGCGCGTGCGCCTTGTGTGATATCATCGCTGTCAGGTGGGAAAAATCGTTACATTTGAGGATTCAAATTCAGTGATAGCAACAAAAAAAAATGGCAGATCTGCAAACTCAAAAGTCCCCGCAATGCGACACGGTTGCACGGTGGCGGTGTGAGCGCGCACGGCGTTCTAAAACGCCGATAAGCTCGCTCTGATTGGTCAGCATATCGGCGTATACCTTCCCAAGGGCTTATATGGAAGCGGTGATGGATGGAAGAAGCTACTCCAATGTGTTATATACTTAACCCGTTCTGACCTGAGATCAGATTAAAAAAAGATGTTCTTCTACATCCTGACAGTTTTCTGAAAAAAGCTATGTTTCTGTGTCAGTCGTTCTTCGGTGGCGCGCTATGAGCTTGTAGATCTGCTATTTTTCCAATAGCTAAAGCATAACGTAATGCTAACACCAAACAGGGGTTCCCAGCCCAAAATGAGTTGAGTAAAAGTAGCGCTACTACAATGACCCAGAAATGTGTGACCCACGTGTCGAGGTCGGAAGGTGCTATGAGGGAATGTGTTGCCGTAGAAATGAGTGACCCACCTGTCGAGGTCGGAAGGTGCTATGAGGGAATGTGTTGCCGTAGAAATGAGTGACCCACCTGTCGAGGTCGGAAGGTGCTATGAGGGAATGTGTTGCCGTAGAAATGAGTGACCCACCTGTCGAGGTCGGGAAGGTGCTATGAGGGAATGTGTTGCCGTAGTAATGTGTGACCCACCTGTTGAGCAGGAAGGTGTTATGAGGGAACGTGTTGCCGTAGTAATGTGTGACCCACCTGTTGAGCAGGAAGGTGTTATGAGGGAATGTGTTGCCGTAATAATGTGTGACCCACCTGTTGAGCAGGAAGGTGTTACGAGGGAACATGTTGCCGTAGTAATGTGTGACCCAAGGTGCTATGAGGGAATGTGTTGCCGTAGTAATGTGTGACTCACCTGTTGAGCAGGAAGGTGTTGTCGGAGCAGGTCAGCGCTTCCAGGAGAATCTTCTTCTCCGACACAGCGCTGGTGGAGTGGAACTTCATCCAGAGGAACTCCCAGACGTCCTCGTCCATCAGACTGACCCCGGTGCAGTACACGATGTCCCTGACGTTAGGGGGGATCCTGGAACAACCACATAACAACTGATCCTGAGACAGCCACATAACAACTGATCCTGAAACAGCCACATAACAACTGATCCTGAAAACAACCACATAACAACTGATCCTGAGACCGCCACATAACAACTGATCCTGGAACAACCACATAACAACTGATCCTGAGACAAACCACATAACAACTGATCCTGAAACAACCACATAACAACTGATCCTGAGACAAACCACATAACAACTGATCCTGAGACAGCCACATAACAACTGATCCTGAAACAACCACATAACAACTGATCCTGAAAACAACCACATAACAACTGATCCTGGAACAACCACATAACAACTGATCCTGGAACAACCACATGACAACTGATCCTGGAACAGCCACATAACAACTGATCCTGAAACAACCACATAACAACTGATCCTGAAACAAACCACATAACAACTGATCCTGAAACAACCACATAACAACTGATCCTGAAACAGCCACTTAACAACTGATCCTGAAACAACCACATAACAACTGATCCTGGAACAACCACATAACAACTGATCCTGGAACAACCACATAACAACTGATCTTGGAACAACCACATAACAACTGATCCTAAAAACAACCACATGACAACTGATCCTGAAACAACCACATAACAACTGATCCTGAGACAACCACATAACAACTGATCCTGGAACAACCACATAACAACTGATCCTGAAACAACCACATAACAACTGATCCTGAGACAACCACATAACAACTGATCCTGGAACAACCACATAACAACTGATCCTGAAAACAACCACATAACAACTGATCCTGAGACAACCACATAACAACTGATCCTGAAACAACCACATAACAACTGATCCTGAAACAACCACAACAACTGATCCTGAAACAACCAAATAACAACTGATCCTGAAAACAACCACATAACAACTGATCCTGAGACAACCACATAACAACTGATCCTGAAACAACCACATAACAACTGATCCTGAAACAACCACATAACAACTGATCCTGAAAACAACCACATAACAACTGATCCTGAGACAACCACATAACAACTGATCCTGAAACAACCACATAACAACTGATCCTGAGACAGCCACATAACAACAGTAGAGACGATGTCTCTGACGTTAGGACGGATCCTGAAACAACACTTTTGTGCCCATATATGGAGCTGAGTGATTGTGTTGATGCAACACACTCCATATTTGGACGTATAGCGGGACAGACAGACAGACAGACACACACACAGACATGATCTGCTAGGTCTCATAGTAAGTGCTCACTGCGTTCGCAACCAGTAAGACGCACAAACGCGGGAAGCGAACGCATCTCGTACATATTTGGGTTTTGGACGTATAGCTGCTTTGGGGACTCCTTATATGGTTATGGCTGAGTCATGGTGACGTAATCACTCAGCTCCATATATGGGCACAAAAGCGGGACAGACAGACAGACAGACGTGAATCTGACCCCAGGATGCATGGATGGATGGAAGACGTTGTATTGACTGTATAATGCTTGTGGAGCCTCTCCAAAACGAGATATTGTATCTCAAGGGGTAGGCTATTCCAAATAAAGAATTTCAATATAAGAGGTATACTCATATTTGTTACTATTTGTTATTTGTTAAAGTATAGCAATACCTGTATACGTTATAGGGATGTGTTTTGTAGGACAAATTAAACAAATGTAATTCAAACTCCTCCTATTTTTATTAAGCAATACTTTTATTCCCAATAATCCCTCTTGGATAGACGCGAGTAACATTTGCAAAATGACCAAGTTGGTACAACACATGGATCTCCATATATGGAGCCTACAGTATATGAAGATCACGACACTGGCCTCATCAAACCCTGGATACCCATACATGGTTTGAAACATACTGGATCTGCATATATGGAGAGCAACCGGCCAGCAACTCTACATCTGACCTGATTATCACCAGATTACTAGTTTAACTCCTGCTTCTCAACCGTGCCGAATCAAGAACATATTTTATTTAACCTAATAAAACTATTAACCCATTCTGACCGGGAACCCATTTTGGTGTTTAGCATCATGTTATGCTTTAGCTATTGAAAAATAGCAGATCTACAAGCTCATAGCGCGCCACCGAGTGGCGCGCTACGAGCTTGTAGGTCTGCTATTTTAGAAAAATCGAAGAACGACTGACATTTTTTTAGAATCTGATCTCAGGTCAGAATGGGTTCATCAGACCAGTGTGTGTCCAGTGGAAACCTCGCATGAATCTGATCTCAGGTCAGAATGGGTTAAATTGATAAAAGTAGCTACGCTTTGCGCCACCAGAGCGAGCGAGCGAGCCAGAGCCACAACACTTCCTTGTTTTGCTGCAAGTAGGCTATGTGACGGGAGAACAGCGCTTGATGTCCGCCCCCCTCCGCTATTCACGTCAGTGGAAGTTGCTCAGTGGCGTTTTGAAGCACCGTTTTGAGGGACCGTCTATATCCGCCTTTTTTGGGCGCACTTCCGCATTTGACCTCCAAAATGTGGAGGTCAAATGCGGAAGTGCAACCGAGCGCTCAACGTTATAAAGCCCAGCTGCTGCACGGGGGAGGGGGGGGGGTTTCCTCATCATGAATCCACGGGTCCGCCTGCAGTCCTTCCTCTTACCACTAGGGGCCCTGCAGCGCTTCAACGTTGGAGCGCCTATAGCTGGCCCCTTGGCCCACACCCATATGCAATGCCCACATGCAGCCCTCCGGTACGCTGGGCACGGTGCCAGGAGCTCCGGCAGAGAAAACAGATGGCCCACCTTTACGCCCACCGCACCAACACACATCAGCGCACAAGCCACATACACGCACGCACACACGCACGTGCACACGCGCTCACTCCAGCAGAAGACTAATGGCTCATTTTCACAGCTGCGTGATGTGCACATCCTTAACCCATTCTGACCTGAGATCAGATTCATACGAGGTTTCCACTGGACACACACTGGTTCTGATTATAACCCATTCTGACCTGAGATCAGATTCTAAAAAAATTCAATCGTTCTTCGATTTTTCAAAAAATAGCAGACCTACAAGCTCGTAGCGCGCCACTCGGTGGCGCGCTACGAGCTTGTAGGTCTGCTATTTTTCAATAGCTATAAAGCATAACATGATGCTATAACACCAACATGGGTTCCCGTTCAGAATGGGTTAAATGTCTACTGGGTTTTTGTGGGCTCATATTTTTTAGAGCAGTTTTGGCTGCAATTAGACGGCAGCTTTCTGGGATTTTTATTCTTCTTTGTTTATTCGGGGTTATACGATTTAGGTGGTGCTCCAGTTTGGTTTCATTCAGTCACCACCGGCGACGTACCGTCAATAAAATGTCATTGAGTCATCTGATGATTATAATGTATATACTTCTCATCCCGTGAGAATATATAATCTAGGACTAGTGTAAGCTATGCCATTATTATCACTGTTGTATATTTTGTCACGACGATTTCACTTTTCAGGAAAAGGAAAAATCTGTGGTCCGATGTATCCAATGTAGTTATTATGTACTAGTGGCAAGCTCTGGTTAACATATTTCATTTGTTAAATATTTATTAAACACACTTAACAACTTTCACTTTCAAAAAATTGTGAAAATAGCAATTCCACCAACTGATGCGTGACATGATGTGACATGACATTAATGTATGCAGGGGGAAAAACACATACAAAGTAGAAATATGCAGTGCTTTAGAGCAGGGCTGGGCAACTGTGACGGTGGAGAGGGCCAATATATTTCCACACTCACTCCAGAGGGGCCACACAGTGCATATTACTGTCGTAGCAAAAAGCAGCCGATCTACAAGCTCCAAAACGCGTCGCAGCTTGTAGATCGGCTACTTTTGCTATATTTGAATTGAAAACCAGAATAATTATTTTGCTATCCTGAAAAGTAACCTTTTTCATGAATTTCAAGTGCATTTAGTTCATAGTTACGTTGACTTTATGAACTGTTAATATAACTACATTGGACACAAAAAGACAATAACATTTTAACACTAGTCATTAGGTACTAGTCATTTATTCATGGAATTATAGCAGCTGAAATCAATACTATATCAGTATTCTGATATTAACATGGAGGGCCACATTAGGTGAAGGTGGGGGCCGCATGTGGCCCCCGGGCCGCCAGTTGCCCACCCCCTGAGTTAGAGTAAGTAAGTACATGTACTGCATTTAACCAATATTTAGGCCCCGACATCGAAATAAAAAAAAAATCTTCAAAATCCTGACAGTTTTCTGAGTGGTTCTCAATATTTCATGTCAACGACCCCACAAATTATATGTAATTGGCCACCGACCCCCCATCTGAAAATATGTTGTTCCAGGGACCCCCCCCCCCCCAGAAGCAAAGATTTGAGTTAAAATGTTCACTCTGTAATCATATACAGTATATTCAAGGATCTGAGGCACATTTTCACGATTTTTCAAAAACAGCAGACCTACAAGCTCATAGCGCGGCACTCGGTGCCGCGCTATGAGCTTGTAGATCTGCTGTTTTTAAATTGCTAAAGTATAACATAATGCTTTAAAACACCAAAAAAGGGGATCCTGCCCCAAAATAGGTATTTACAGTTTCGAGGAAATTATTGTACTTTTACATTATTGCGAACGCAGTGAGCACTTACTATGAGACCTAGCAGCTCATGTCTGTGTGTCCGTCCGTGTGTCTGTGTGTCACGCTTTTGTGCCCATATATGGAGCTGAGTGATTTATTGTGATTGATGCAACACACTCCATATTTGGACGTATAGCTGCTTTGGGGACTCCTTATATGGTTATGGCTAAACGGAAACTTAAAAATAACTTAACTTAAATATGTACGAGCTGCGTTCGCTTCCCGCGTTTGCGCGTCTTACTGGTGTGAAAACTGTAGTTACTAGTTTAAGTTACTATACATGTAGATTAGATTTTAGATTATTATTATTACAAAACATACATTAACCATTTCAGCCCTATAGTATAGACCATAGCAGTGGGCGTGGAATTCTGGATCCACTGAAAAACTGCCATTATTATTATTTTTCCCCCATAGAGATTTACAAAAGTATTTGTATGAATTATTTCAACCCATTTAGGCCTGAAATGTCTAAATATAGACAGTAGATATAAACAACCGCTAATCAACGTCTAATCTAAGGATAGACGACTGGAAAAAAAAAACCCTTCATTTTTAGCCGTTTTTTTTTTTAATCGCATTTTTAGATGTACGTCTAATAGCCGGCTATTTGCTCCAGTGGGATGTTCTTCTGTTTACAATCTAAACACTGTGACACGTTTTTAAAAAAAGTGTTCATACAAATAAGTATTTAGCAGCTATTATAAACGCTTGGATTTAGTGTGAGGGAGATACAAGGTATATCTGTCAAACAGCGACGATGGGAGGTTTCCACAGCACTATACAGGCTCCCCGTTGGGAACCCCTCGGGTTATGCACGACTTCAAACCTGCGTTGGCGTGGACCCTATGGGGGTGTGCCGTGCCCCAGTGTGTGCGTGTGTGTGCGTGTGCGTGCGTGCGTGTGTGTGTGTGTGTGTGCGTGCGTGTGCGTGCGTACCTATTTTTGTTGCTGGAGATCCAGTCAGATATCTGAGCCACAGCCTGGCGATGGCAATGTTTGTTTCCAAAGCTACACGCCAACATTATGACCTCTCTCTGTAGCTCACTGACGCACACACACACACACACACGCACACGCACACGCACACGCACACACACACGCACACACACACACACACACACACACACAGTCAAACGGAAAAATAGACAGAATTAACGATTCAATAACAATAGCATCAAAAAAACACATGACACACAATTACATTAGTAATGATGAATAGGGTGATTTCGAAATCAAAGCAATTTTAAAATTATTTAAAATCAAACTATGGCCTGATTCCAATGATCTGCAAAGCATTGTGATTTCAAATGACTTTTCTGTCCCTACTGTAAGTCAACGGTACATACTGTACATAACTATGATCCACTGATGCATCTCAAGCTGTAATTAATTAACCCATTCTGACCCGAGATCAGATTCTAAAAAACGTCTTCTACATCCTGACAGTTTTCTGAAAAAGCTATGTTTCTATGTCAGTCGTTCTTCGACTTTTCCAAAAATAGCAGACCTACAAGCTCATAGCGCGCCACTCGGTGGCGCGCTATGAGCTTGTAGATCTGCTAAAGCATAACATGCACCAAAAGGGGGTTCCTGCCCAAAATGGGTTAAGTAAAAAATCAGATATCAGATCTGTACATACTCCATCTGGTACGCCTGGGTTATAGGGTTAGGGTTGAATCAGGTATCAGATCTGTCAGATCTGTTAGGGTTGAATCAGATCTGTCAGATCTGTTAGGGTTAGGGTTGAATCAGATATCAGATCTGTTAGATCTGTCAGATCTGTCAGGGTTAGGGTTGAATCAGATATCAGATCTGTTAGATCTGTCAGGGTTAGGGTTGAATCAGATATCAGATCTGTTAGATCTGTCAGATCTGTTAGGGTTGAATCAGATATCAGATCTGTTAGATCTGTCAGATCTGTTAGGGTTAGGGTTGAATCAGATATCAGATCTGTTAGATCTGTCAGATCTGTTAGGGTTAGGGCTGAATCAGATATCAGATCTGTTAGATCTGTCAGGGTTAGGGTTGAATCAGATATCAGATCTGTTAGATCTGTCAGATCTGTTAGGGTTGAATCAGATATCAGATCTGTTAGATCTGTCAGATCTGTTAGGGTTAGGGTTGACTCAGATATCAGATCTGTTAGATCTGTCAGATCTGTTAGGGTTAGGGCTGAATCAGATATCAGATCTGTTAGATCTGTCAGATCTGTTAGGGTTAGGGTTGACTCAGATATCAGATCTGTTAGATCTGTCAGATCTGTTAGGGTTAGGGTTGAATCAGATATCAGATCTGTATACGTACTCCATCTGGTAGGACGCCTGCATGATGTTTGCTTCGTTGCTCGGTGTGTTGCCGGGCACGTTGCTGGGCCAACCCATCTTGTGGTACTGACTGGCGACCTGCTTCAACACAAAGTCCTGTAAACGCACACATGCGCGCACAAACACACACACACACACACACACAAGTTTACAAGTTTAAAATGTAGCCAATCTACAAGCTCAACGGACACAGATAAAGTGTTTTGGTCACAGACAGACAGACAGACAGGTCTTACACTGAACAGGTTGTATTCCTGCGTGCGGTCCAGCAGTTTGTCCAGGTGGTACAGAGAGCGGCTGGCAGCGTGCCAGGGCAGGAAGCTGGGCTCCTGGGGCAGGTAGCAGATCATCTGCAGTGGGATGGACTGGGGCAGGTACCCCGCCCTGATGGAGGGAGAGAGAGAGAGAGAGAGAGACAGAGAGAGAGAGAGGGAGAGAGAGAGACAGAGAGAGAGACAGATAGAGAGAGACAAAGAGACAAAGAGAGAGCGAGAGAGAGAGAGCGAGAGAGAGAGAGAGAGAGAGAGAGAGAGAGACAAAGAGACAAAGAGAGAGCGAGAGAGCGAGAGAGAGAGAGAGAGAGACAGAGAGAGAGATGTTTTGTTAACCCATTCTGAACGGGAACACATTTTGGTGTCAGCATCATGTTATGCTTTAGCTATTGAAAAATAGCAGATCTACAAGCTCATAGCGCACCACCGAGTGGCGCGCTATGAGCTTGTAGGTCTGCTATTTTTGAAAGATCGAAGAGCGACTGACATTTTTAGAATCTGATCTCAGGTCAGAATGGGTTAATCAGACCAGTGTGTGTCCCAGTGGAAACCTCGTATGAATCTGATCTCAGGTCAGAATGGGTTAACCCATTCTTTCTGACCTGAGATCAGATTCTAAAAATGTCTTGTACAAAATAGCAGACCTACAAGCTCGTAGCGCGCCACTCGGTGCCGCGCTATGAGCTTGTAGATCTGATATTTTTCAATAGCTAAAGCATAACATGATGCTAACACCAATGCACAGTTACTTCAGCACCATGGACAGCAGCTATAGAGACAGTTACTTCCGCACCATGGACAGCAGCTATAGAGACAATTACTTCAGCACCATGGACAGCAGCTATAGAGAGTTACTTCAGCACCATGGACAGCAGCTATAGAGTTACTTCAGCACCATGGACAGCAGCTACAGGGACAGTTACTTCAGTACCATGGACAGCAGCTATAGAGAGAGTTACTTCAGCACCATGGACAGCAGCTATAGAGATAGTTACTTCAGCACCATGGACAGCAACTATAGAGATAGTTACTTCAGCACCATGGACAGCAGCTATAGATATAGTTACTTCAGCACCATGGACAGCAGCTATATGGACAGTTATTTCAGCACCATGGACAGCAGCTATAGAGACAGTTACTTCAGCACCATGGACAGCAGCTATAGAGACAGTTACTTCCGCACCATGGACAGCAGCTATAGAGACAGTTACTTCCGCACCATGGACAGCAGCTATAGAGACAGTTACTTCCGCACCATGGACAGCAGCTATAGAGACAGTTACTTCCGCACCATGGACAGCAGCTATAGAGACAGTTACTTCCGCACCATGGACAGCAGCTATAGAGACAGTTACTTCCGCACCATGGACAGCAGCTATAGAGACAGTTACTTCCGCACCATGGACAGCAGCTATAGAGACAGTTACTTCAGCACCATGGACAGCAGCTATAGGGAGAGTTATTTCAGCACCATGGACAGCAGCTATAATATGTTGGCTCCTGGGTGGAGGTGCTGATATGCAACTTATTTAATAATTTGAGTCATTTTGAAAACTGATGCTAGATAAAACCAGGCTTGTTTCCATTCCATGCCAGCTTGGAAAATGAACAATTGTAAACAAAGTGGAAATGCAAATTTGGAACTGAACTCTGAAGAGAGGGAGGAATTATACAAAGTAGGGTGACATCGATGACATCAAAAATACGACCAAATCAGTTGAGCTGTTCTTTAGAGAAATTTCCATAAAAGCCCCTATATGATGAGAAATGCTGATTGCGCTTGTCTGTCTGTCTGTGTCTGTGTCTGTGTGTGTGTGTGTGTGTGTGTGTGTGTGTGTGTGTGTGTGTGTGTGTGTGTGTGCGCGCGCACGTTCCATATGCTCTTTGGCTGACCCTCCCTTGATTCGAATGATGGAGTTTGAATTGTTTTCCATGCTAAACGGTGCTTCTTGCTGGTGTGTTGCTCTGAGTCGATTTTGCCATTTATAAAGTTCACCTCAGCATCTAGGTAAGCATCATCAAGTGCCTTTTTTAGCCATTATTAGTTGGACTTTCTTGGCTTGTGATGGTGGTTTGTGGTAGGCGTGAGAGACTGACCTAAGATGAGTTCTTGCCTCGGATACTAAGGCTGAGGCACTAGATTTACTTTTGCCTCTACCCTTCTTTTTGGGGAGCATACCTCCTCATAGGGTTAGGGGTTAGGGTTACACATCTTCTACATTATCTGCGTCAATATCGAAGATGACTCAGATGAGAGTGACTGAAATGTGTTGTATACTTCAAGAGTGAAACTCTTTGCAAAGGTTCTTGATTACAAGAGACCTACATGTATGTACCTCTTTCCAATCAATTGTCTTCATAGGGCTCAGAAGCTTTGGAGGAACAAAATGCCTCAAATCCAATTGCCATCCAAGGCGCAAGAAGAAATGTCACCCTTTTCACATTGGCCAATTATAGCGCCACCAGGAGGCCACAACCTGACCTGCCCTGGTGGAGAGACCTGTCCTATTATAGCGCCACCAGGAGGCCACAACCTGACCTGCCCTGGTGAAGACCTGTCCTATTATAGCGCCACCAGGAGGCCACAACCTGACCTGCCCTGGTGGAGACCTGTCCAATTATAGCGCCACCAGGAGGCCACAACCTGACCTGCCCTGCATGGTGGAGACCTGTCCTATTATAGCGCCACCAGGAGGCCACAACCTGACCTGGCCTGGTGGAGACCTGTCCTATTATAGCGCCACCAGGAGGCCACAACCTGACCTGCCCTGGTGGAGACCTGTCCTATTATAGCGCCACCAGGAGGCCACAACCTGACCTGGCCCCTGGTGGATACCTGTCCTATTATAGCGCCACCAGGAGGCCACAACCTGACCTGCCCTGGTGGAGACCTGTCCTATTATAGCGCCACCAGGAGGCCACAACCTGACCTGCCCTATTATAGCGCCACCAGGAGGCCACAAGCTGACCTGCCCTGGTGGAGACCTTTCCTATTATAGCGCCACCAGGAGGCCACAACCTGACCTGCCCTGGTGGAGAGACCTGTCCTATTATAGCGCCACTAGGAGGCCACAACCTGACCTGCCCTGGTGAAGACCTGTCCTATTATAGCGCCACCAGGAGGCCACAACCTGACCTGCCCTGGTGGAGACCTGTCCAATTATAGCGCCACCAGGAGGCCACAACCTGACCTGCCCTGCATGGTGGAGACCTGTCCTATTATAGCGCCACCAGGAGGCCACAACCTGACCTGGCCTGGTGGAGACCTGTCCTATTATAGCGCCACCAGGAGGCCACAACCTTGCCTGCCCTGGTGGAGACCTGTCCAATTATAGCGCCACCAGGAGGCCACAACCTGACCTATATGCCCAGAGGGACACTTTTACTTCTAGTTAATATTATTGTTGTTCCATTTTACGTAACATTTGGTAGTGAAGCTGTGCTCCATGTGTACAATATTTGCACTAATTTAAACTCCCCCATTGGGGTAAAAATAAAGAAATAAATAATCCCCATTAACAGCTTTACTGCTTTCACTACAAAGGACGTTATTTATATCCTCATTCTCATGTCCATAATTATGTAGGTCAAATTAAACGCACCCTTAACCCATTCTGGGCGGGAACCCCTTTTGGTGTTAGCATTATGCTATGCTTTAGCTATTGAAAAATAGCAGATCTACAAGCTCGTAGCGCGCCACTATGAGCTTGTAGGTCTGCTATTTTTTTTAAATTGAAGAACGACTGACATATAGAAACATATAGCTTTTTTCAGAAAACTGTCGGGATGTATAGAAGAACATTTTCAGAATCTGATCTCAGGTCAGAATGACAACTGTCAGGTATTAGAAGACATTTTCAGAATCTGATCTCAGGTCAGAATGAAAACTGTCAGGATGTAGAAGAACATTTATAGAATCTGATCTCAGGTCAGAATGAAAACTGCCAGGTATTATAGAAGAACATTTTCAGAATCTGATCTCAGGTCAGAATGAAAACTGCCAGGTATTATAGAAGAACATTTTCAGAATCTGATCTCAGGTCAGAATGAAAACTGCCAGGTATTATAGAAGAACATTTTCAGAATCTGATCTCAGGTCAGAATGAAAACTGCCAGGTATTATAGAAGAACATTTTCAGAATCTGATCTCAGGTCAGAATGAAAACTGCCAGGTATTATAGAAGACATTTTCAGAATCTGATCTCAGGTCAGAATGAAAACTGCCAGGTATTATAGAAGAACATTTTCAGAATCTGATCTCAGGTCAGAATGAAAACTGTCAGGTATTAGAAGACATTTTCAGAATCTGATCTCAGGTCAGAATGAAAACTGTCAGGATGTAGAAGAACATTTATAGAATCTGATCTCAGGTCAGAATGAAAACTGCCAGGTATTATAGAAGAACATTTTCAGAATCTGATCTCAGGTCAGAATGAAAACTGCCAGGTATTATAGAAGAACATTTTCAGAATCTGATCTCAGGTCAGAATGAAAACTGCCAGGTATTATAGAAGAACATTTTCAGAATCTGATCTCAGGTCAGAATGAAAACTGCCAGGTATTATAGAAGACATTTTCAGAATCTGATCTCAGGTCAGAATGAAAACTGCCAGGTATTAGAAGACATTTTCAGAATCTGATCTCAGGTCAGAATGAAAACTGTCAGGTATTAGAAGACATTTTCAGAATCTGATCTCAGGTCAGAATGAAAACTGCCAGGTATTATAGAAGACAT
This sequence comes from Protomyctophum bolini, assembly GCF_963924005.1. Classification (NCBI taxonomy): domain Eukaryota; kingdom Metazoa; phylum Chordata; class Actinopteri; order Myctophiformes; family Myctophidae; genus Protomyctophum; species Protomyctophum bolini. The sequence continues at coordinate 29,277,915 of NC_137884.1, read as the reverse complement.
TTTCAGAATCTGATCTCAGGTCAGAATGAAAACTGCCAGGTATTATAGAAGAACATTTTCAGAATCTGATCTCAGGTCAGAATGAAAACTGTCAGGTATTAGAAGACATTTTCAGAATCTGATCTCAGGTCAGAATGAAAACTGTCAGGATGTAGAAGAACATTTATAGAATCTGATCTCAGGTCAGAATGAAAACTGCCAGGTATTATAGAAGAACATTTTCAGAATCTGATCTCAGGTCAGAATGAAAACTGCCAGGTATTATAGAAGAACATTTTCAGAATCTGATCTCAGGTCAGAATGAAAACTGCCAGGTATTATAGAAGAACATTTTCAGAATCTGATCTCAGGTCAGAATGAAAACTGCCAGGTATTATAGAAGACATTTTCAGAATCTGATCTCAGGTCAGAATGAAAACTGCCAGGTATTAGAAGACATTTTCAGAATCTGATCTCAGGTCAGAATGAAAACTGTCAGGTATTAGAAGACATTTTCAGAATCTGATCTCAGGTCAGAATGAAAACTGCCAGGTATTATAGAAGAACATTTTCAGAATCTGATCTCAGGTCAGAATGAAAACTGCCAGGTATTATAGAAGACATTTTCAGAATCTGATCTCAGGTCAGAATGAAAACTGCCAGGTATTATAGAAGACATTTTCAGAATCTGATCTCAGGTCAGAATGAAAACTGCCAGGTATTATAGAAGAACATTTTCAGAATCTGATCTCAGGTCAGAATGAAAACTGCCAGGTATTATAGAAGAACATTTTCAGAATCTGATCTCAGGTCAGAATGAAAACTGCCAGGTATTATAGAAGACATTTTCAGAATCTGATCTCAGGTCAGAATGAAAACTGCCAGGTATTATAGAAGACATTTTCAGAATCTGATCTCAGGTCAGAATGAAAACTGCCAGGTATTATAGAAGAACATTTTCAGAATCTGATCTCAGGTCAGAATGAAAACTGCCAGGTATTATAGAAGAACATTTTCAGAATCTGATCTCAGGTCAGAATGAAAACTGCCAGGTATTATAGAAGAACATTTTCAGAATCTGATATCAGGTCAGAATGAAAACTGCCAGGTATTATAGAAGACATTTTCAGAATCTGATCTCAGGTCAGAATGAAAACTGCCAGGTATTATAGAAGAACATTTTCAGAATCTGATCTCAGGTCAGAATGAAAACTGCCAGGTATTATAGAAGACATTTTCAGAATCTGATCTCAGGTCAGAATGAAAACTGCCAGGTATTATAGAAGAACATTTTCAGAATCTGATCTCAGGTCAGAATGAAAACTGCCAGGTATTATAGAAGAACATTTTCAGAATCTGATCTCAGGTCAGAATGAAAACTGCCAGGTATTATAGAAGACATTTTCAGAATCTGATCTCAGGTCAGAATGAAAACTGCCAGGTATTATAGAAGAACATTTTCAGAATCTGATCTCAGGTCAGAATGAAAACTGCCAGGTATTATAGAAGAACATTTTCAGAATCTGATCTCAGGTCAGAATGGGTTAAGGTAGGTACAGCATAACAATGTGGCTGCTCGTGCTATTACTGGTCTTCTACGCTACATTGAGCAGGGAGAACCTTTTCCTGTGGGAGCATTATGTCATGAACATACAAAGTATCATACAGTAACATACAAAGCAGAATGTCATGAACACACAAAGGTACAGTAGATGACGAGGGGCCCAGATACCGTGGCCCAGATCATGGCCCTATAAGGAGGTAAAAAAAAAGAACAATCTTGACTGCTGTGTCGTGTTTCAAAAAGGCATTTGACTCAATCCCAGGGGGGGGCAGTCAGACAGATATTTAACCAGGGGGGGGCAGTCAGACAGATATTTAACCAGGGGGCAGTCAGACAGATATTTAACCAGGGGGGCAGTCAGACAGATATTTAACCAGGGGGGCAGTCAGACAGATATTTAACCAGGGGGGGGCAGTCAGACAGATATTTAACCAGGGGGGCAGTCAGACAGATATTTAACCAGGGGGGCAGTCAGACAGATATTTAACCAGGGGGGCAGTCAGACACATATTTAACCAGGGGGGGGCAGTCAGACAGATATTTAACCAGGGGGGCAGCCAGACAGATATTTAACCAGGGGGGCAGTCAGACAGATATTTAACCAGGGGGGCAGTCAGACAGATGTTTAACCAGGGGGGCAGTCAGACAGATATTTCGTGAAGCCACTAAGGAAATCGGGACTTCCTGAAAGTTCATATAATGGCCTGTTGTGGCGCTGTCATTGGGCCCAAAAAAAACCCATAGCTCCATAGAGGTCCATGTATTTGGGCCCAACTTCACCTAGACTGTATTACCTTAATAAACATGGTCATGAATACTTTCTGTTTCCAGTCACTAGTTTAAAGTCTCATTTCTAATGTCATATTCTTCTTTTTGGAAAATTATGGTCCCATTTATTAAAAAAAAATACCATAAAGTCGCGTATGTTCTGAGGGGCGTGGCTACCGTTACAGATCGGGAGCCACCCCCCCGTTCAGTCAAAATAAAAACCAACCAAGTGTAAGGGGGGGGGGGGGAAGTCCCGCCTCGTTGTCTGGGCCAGCCAATGGCCAGCTGGGCCCAAACGGATCTAGAAAGATGGCGACTTACACTTACAGTGCAAGGAATTATAGGCTTCATTTTACGTGCATGTTAGACCCGGGGAACGCTTTGTCCATATTTATTACAGTCTAAGCTCGATCCACAGAGGCACGATGAGAAGAATCCTTACGGCCTACGGTGGGTTTCTCTCCCAACTTACCTCGGGAAATAAAGAGACCGTAAGGGGCTGTATTTTGCGTGTCTTAAGCACCAGGTCTTATTACCTATAACTTGAGTAAACTAAAGACCTGGAGGCGTGGTCAATGCTCTTTGGCCACTCAGAATAGCCAAATGGCATTGACCACGCCTCCAGGTCTTTAGTTTACTCAAGTTAGGGAATAAGACCTGGTACTTAAGACACGCAAAATACAGCCCTATCTTCTATCTTGCCCCAACCCCTTACCCCTTATCCATAAACTTAGTTGCCATTTTTTTTTGTTTGACTATTTTAAAACATTTTTAAATAGTTCAACTATAGCCAATCTGTATTGACACGTTGTGAGCTTGTGGATCCGCTATTTGAAGTATTCTAAAATGTTTTAAAATAGTAGAAAAATGGCAAATAAGTTTAGGGATAAGGGATTTAGTATAGCAGACGTGAAGTCCACATACCAGCTCTGTCTGTCTGTCTGTCTGTCTGTCTGTCTGTCTGTCTGTCTGTCTGTAAGATAATCAGGCATATGAAAATGTACAATATTTGTATAGACTTGGCCCAAAATTAGATTATAATTACGCCTATATTGTTGATTGATTGTGAATGGGAGTTAACGGGCAATAATGGGCACTGTATTTTGTCCGGTAAACCTCAAGTTCAGCAGCATATATACAGTTAACCCATTCTGACCTGAGATCAGATTCATACGAGGTTTCCACTGGGGGACACACTGGTCTGATTAACCCCATTCTGACCCGAGAGATCAGATTCTAAAAATGTCAGTGGTTCTTCGATTTTTCAAAAATAGCAGACCTACAAGCTCGTAGCGCGCCACTCGGTGGCGCGCTATGAGCTTGTAGATCTGCTATTTTTCAATAGCTAAAGCATAACATGATGCTGACACCAAAACGGGTTCCCGTTCAGAATGGGTTAATATACGGTAATATAATACAGGTGTGATGGTATAGTACACAATTCGGGAGTTCACCGGAGTTTGTTGGAAAGTTTAACGGGAGTTTCCTGTAAAATATACACATCCGTATCCCAAGCTTTTGGCGTGTAGTCGTAGGCTATCATTGTTGTTGATGTTAACGTATGTTGTATCGTTGTCTATATTGTTTTGTTATGCATCGTTTCTTGTTGCGAACGCAGTGATTGCGAACGCAGTGAGCACTTACTATGAGACCTAGCAGATCATGTCTGTGTGTCTGTCTGTCTGTCCCGCTTTTGTGCCCATATATGGAGCTGAGTGATTACGTCACCATGACTCAGCCATACTGTAACCATATAAGGAGTCCCCAAAGCAGCTATACGTCCAAAACCCAAATATGTACGAGCTGCGTTAGTGGTCTATTGGGGGACAATACGGATGGAAAGCAGCCTTCACTAAATCCCACATATTTATACTCGCTCATGTGTATGTATTACATCAAAGTAAAGTAAAGTAAAGTCTGTCTTTCTGTCTGAGCACCCAGTATGACTACATATTGAGCTCTCTCTCTCTCTCTCCCCCCCACCCGCCTCCAACTCTATATGAATGATTGAAGTGTAAAATACACGTGTGAAACGACACGCAAGGTACGTTATTTTATATGATATGATACTGTATATCCAACACACACTCTATGTCATATGATACATCCCACACACTCTATGTCATATGATACATCCCACACACACTATGTTATATGATACATCCCACACACACACTGCACAGACACACACCTCAAAATGCCATCTGTTCACTGACTTGCACACACGCACGCACACACGCACACACAGACACACACACACACGCACACGCACACACACACACACACACACACACACACACACACACACACACGCACACACACACACACGGTCACCTTGTCCTTTGTGCGGATTGCGATACATTATTTATCTCGGTAATAATTTATACAAACACAAGAGGCTACACAGAACGCACGCTCGTGCTCAGCTATCATTATATTATATTATATTATGGCAGGATATGATAAATGTTTAATGTGCCAATATCATGTTTCTGCACACGCACCCACACACGCACGCACAGTCGCACACGCGCGCACACACACACACACACACACACACACACACACACACACATCACTGCGTTGGCAACTACAGATGTACTGGAATGAAAGTATAAAGGCTAAAACTAATTGTATAAGTATACCCTAATTGTACCTCGGACGTGTACTCGCGGGTACACACTATAGTACTTCTATCTGTTGACAGTCTCTCCTCCACTAAGCCTCCAATCTCCTCGCATCGCTGAGACGCTCTGAGCCGGTCTGGGCTCAGAACCGTCTAATCAGATGACCTCGGTCACTTCCATTCACCGCCTTCTGCCATCTCCCTCTCATTATGCACTGCTAAGTCCACCACGGTCCCCTTTTATGTCTATGTCTCTCTCTCTCTCTCTCTCTCTCTCTCTCTCTCAGAGTCCATCTGCCTCTAAAGCCTGGGAGCTTTTCTCTCCATGCCGCTCCGCTGAAACTTTGAAAAATAAGTCATTTATTTTTCTCCCTCCTGGTTTTTCTCCCTCTGATCATTTTGACTCGGTGCAGGTCCTCGACCTTCTTCCTGGATCAGAGGGTCCACTTGAAAGCGTTCACACTTCACCAGCCCCACCGATAACCAACCACCATAACACCACCGCTCAGATGGTCAGAGGGTCCCTCCTGACCACCTGACCACCTGAGCGGGGTGTGATGGTGCAGGTTGGATCGGTGGGGCTGGTGAACACCTGAGCGGTGTTATGGTGGTTGGATCGGTGGGGCTGGTGAACACCTGAGCGGTGTTATGGTGCAGGTTGGATCGGTGGGGCTGGTGAAGTGTGAAGGCTTTGGGAAGGCAGGTGGAATGTGTGCGTTTACTTTTCAGAGCGTGTTAATTTGAACGATCAATCGTGTTCTGATGAACATAATAATAATAACGTCATAGCATTGCTTGATGCACAGAATAGAACAAGGGCTCTTTGGTGGAAAGTTTTCCGTTCTGGGAAAAAAGGGCTTTCACGTTTGTTTTGTTTTTCAACCCCCCGATAAATGAAAGTACGGACAGTATAGGCTACTTCTGATATTTAATTTATATAATGAAAGTACAGACAGTATAGGCTACTTCTGATATTTAATTTATATAATGAAAGTACAGACAGTATAGGCTACTTCTGATATTTAATTTATATAATGAAAGTACAGACAGTATAGGCTACTTCTGATATTTAATTTATATAATGAAAGTACAGACAGTATAGGCTACTTCTGATATTTAATTTATATAATGAAAGTACAGACAGTATAGGCTACTTCTGATATTTAATTTATATAATCAAAGTACAGACAGTATAGGCTACTTCTGATATTTAATTTTTAGTACCTTTCCTTTTCTTTTCAATTGATTTACATCAACATAATTTGTGTCACTATACATCATGTATATGAGGTGTCCAGAACAACATAGCTTACTAAAAGTCCTATAAGAAATCCTATAGTTCCGGAAATATTATGTTTAATTGGCATCAATCCAAAATGGCCACCAATTATTGCCAAAAAGCCACGTAAGATTATGGTAATATATTGTTTTCGATCACAAACCTTTTCTATGAAGTCACCACCAGAACAACACGTCCTATCAAAGTCCTATAAAAAATCCTAGTTGCGGAATTATTGTCAATAAGCCATGTTGAGTCCAATTTCCATTCGTCTGAGATTTCAATTGAGGAATTCAGATAAAGTATATAATAATTTAACACAACTACAGCATGATACTGCCTAGGCTTACTTTGACTTTTAGGTCCAAAACCAGCTAGTTTGCCTGGACTATTAGAGTTTGTGAACTTTACAAGGTTTTGGGGTAAATTCATGCCCTATAGTTACTTTGCACAACAGCAGGGAAAATTAAAATGGTCTACATGCTTCGCCCAGCCAGACAAATTCTGTGTGAACTGACAACAAAGTACTATAACACTATATCAGATCATAACTGGACAAATACGTTGTAATTTCTTCCCTTGTTTGGACCGTTTTGGACATTATCCCATTTTGGGGCGGGAACCCCTTTTTGGTGTTAGCATTATGTTATGCTTTAGCTATTGAAAAATAGCAGATCTACAAGCTCATAGCGCGCCACCGAGTGGCGCGCTACGAGCTTGTAGGTCTGCCATTTTTTTTTTTTAACTGTCAGGATTTAGAAGACATTTTTTTAGAATCTGATCTCAGGTCAAAATGCGTTAAAGAACCACCGTTCTTCTGAGCGTTAGAATCTGATCTCAGGTCAGAATGGGTTAAACGGTAGGCCTATACAGTACAGTGATTCCATACTGTCCATACTGTCCGTACAGCCACAGGGATTATCAGCACTCACGGAAAAAAAGTCTTTCAGGTGCTTTGATTAAATTGGCACGAGTAGCGAAAAAAGAACTTTTCAAGCATTTTCAATCAGCACAAAGCCACTATATAACGGAAGGAAGAGCATTCCTGCTCAAGGGCATTCCATTCATTTCCATCAAGGCTTTAACCCATTCTGACCTGAGATCAGATTCATACGATGTTTCCACTGGGACACACACTGGTCTGATTAAAACCCATTCTGACCTGAGATCAGATTTTTAAAAATGCCAGTCGTTCGATTTAAAAAAAAATAGCAGACCTACAAGCTCATAGCGCGCCACTCGGTGGCGCGCTATGAGCTTGTAGATCTGCTATTTTTCAATAGCTAAAGCACGACATGATGCTAACACCAAAATGGGTTCCCGTTCAGAATGGGTTAAGGACTCGGCATCCTCTGCAGAAGAACCTCCATGGCCATGTTATTCTTCTTCTGAACAGCTACACAGGCAGAGAAGAACGCCGCGGCCTCCTCCCTCGCTGCGTGTTCGGAATGAAGCCTATAATTAGGCCGACACGAAGTGTAGGTTTGACACTTGACCTGCAGTGCAATAATATAATGGCTATGCACAAAATGCAGTGCAGTTTAAGTGCCTGGAAAGTTATGCGGGAACGCCTATTGAGTGGCAAAACAACCGTTTCCTGGCCTTGACTCTCTCTCTCTGGGTGGTCCTCAGACCAGCCCTCCATCGGCGTCTCCAGTCAACAATAGGATCTCCATAACTGATGTTAAAATACAGCAGCGTAGACCTGCCCTTTGTGTTCCATTCCTATAATAACTGATGTTAAAATACAGCAGCGTAGACCTGCCCTTTGTGTTCCATTCCTATAATAACTGATGTTAAAATACAGCAGCGTAGACCTGCCCTTTGTGTTCCATTCCTATAATAACTGATGTTAAAATACAGCAGCGTAGACCTGCCCTTTGTGTTCCATTCCTATAATAACTGATGTTAAAATACAGCAGCGTAGACCTGCCCTTTGTGTTCCATTCCTATAATAACTGATGTTAATCAATCAATGCGGTGCCCACACCCATCACCAACCAAGTGACAACCACTATAGCTAAGCACTCTTTGGCTCCTACACCTAGTGTGTTGGTTCCCACAGTACAAGCTTTTTGGCCGGGAGTTCTTGGTGTAGGTGGTCAGCTAGTCTCATCCTCCTTACTGCCGTCTTCTCTGATACACTTGGTAATGCCCCGTACGTACAGACGCTAAGCTACGTGTGTTCAGAACCACACGTATAACATTCTGGTGTAGCAGGACCCGGTCTAGGGGGTTCTGTAGGGCTTGTGTTAGTGTCCAGCATTCACAGCCATAGAGGAGGACGGACTCCTCTCTCTATGGGACAAATGGATGGCGTCTCTATCTGTGGCACCACAAAATGGCCGCCGCCGTTGCTATGCCCTATTAACCTCACCCCCTCCCCCCCCCCTCCCTCCCCTCCGGGGGTTGTGTGTCCAGGCATTGTCCTGTTAACGAGCTCATTAACTCGTTAACATCGTTAAGGGAGAGTTAATTGGTTGTCCATTTGTAAGTTTATCATTGGCTAGGCTCAGTGGAGCGCTAATGACTACTGAGCGGCCGCACGCACGCACGCACGCACGCACATATATACTGTACATACGCACGCACATACACACAGAGAGACGGTTACTCTACTAGCCCTGCATGTACTTGCACAGTACAGGATGCTGAGCTCAACCAATCAGCTTTGAATGCTTGTGTGAACATGAGACCAATAATATTAATGGGCATACAGTACATTTCCTCTCCTTACAGATAAGGAGAGGAAATGAGAGGAGGGAGAATACAATCATGTACTTATTAATGTCTCTCTCTCTCTCTCTCTCTCTCTCTCTCTCACACAGCGTATTTATGAATTAACCCATTCTGACCTGAGATCAGATTCTAAAAAATGTCTTCTACACGCTGAGTTTTCTGAAAACACTATATGTTTCTATGTCAGTCGTTCTTCGATTAAAAAAAATAATAGCAGATCTACAAGCTCGTAGCGCGCCACCGAGCTTGTAGATCTGCTATTTTTTCAATAGCTAAAGCATATGAGCATAATGCTAACACCAACAGGGGGTTCCCACCCCCCAACATTGGTTAATTTGGATTATAGGGCAGGCTGGATTCAGACGGCCTATACAAACCTCTAAGGGATTATGTAAATGACCTCAGGTTGAATAATGTATTCAGAGAGACACATGTTAAAGCATGACACGTGCAGTGACACCGTTGTGTCAGATCTGCTATAGAACTATTAACCCCTTGAACCCCCGGACATCCCCTAACACCCCGTTAGTCAGTTTAAAGCTTAGAGTATATTATGAATAGAGACGGCGCCTAGAGGGAAAACCTGAGGCGAGATGGACATAGTGGCCGGATGAAGGTATTGCAGCCTGGACCCCAAACACATGAACGCGCTGGTCCGTTTGACTATCATTGTGCACGTTTCACAACGGACGCACGTTCAACGGCAGCGCGTTCATGTGTTTGGGGCCACTCACCATTGCACTCTGTTCCTACCCGGAAGGAGGAGTGAAATCGCCTCATGCGCTTTTGAGCAACTTAATGCAAAGTGGACGGAAGGAGAACTCGGGTGTCTTCTCTATTCATATATACTCTAAGGTTTTAAAGGTGGACAATGTCAGGAATCAGGATACCACATTTTTATCCAATCAGGAACAAGAACTGGACACAGATTTAAACAAGTGAATATTGGAAGTGATTGACCCGTGGCTATATTATATTCTCTTGATTGGCTAACATTTTGCAAACCCACCTGAAGAGCTGAAGAGACGCATGGCAGACTCCTGTTACTAAACAGACACTCACTGTAGCAATGACTACTATCACAGAATAGTGCTTTAACCTCATGACAAAAACCCTTTAGGTGAATGCAGTTCATTATTAACCCTTTAGGTGAATGCAGTTCATTATTAACCCTTTAGGTGAATGCAGTTCATTATTAACCCTTTAGGTGAATGCAGTTCATTATTAACCCTTTAGGTGAATGCAGTTCATTATTACCCCTTTAGGTGAATGCAGTTCATTATTAACCCTTTAGGTGAATGCAGTTCATTATTAACCCTTTAGGTGAATGCAGTTCATTATTAACCCTTTAGGTGAATGCAGTTCATTATTAACCCTTTAGGTGAATGCAGTTCATTATTAACCCTTTAGGTGAATGCAGTTCATTATTAACCCTTTAGGTGAATGCAGTTCATTATTATAACAAAAACCCTTTAGGTGAATGCAGTTCATTATTATAACAAAAACCCTTTAGGTGAATGCAGTTCATTATTATAACAAAAACCCTTTAGGTGAATGCAGTTCATTATTATAACAAAAACCCTTTAGGTGAATGCAGTTCATTATTATAACAAAAACCCTTTAGGTGAATGCATTAACCCTTTAGGTGAATGCAGTTCATTATTACCCCTTTAGGTGAATGCAGTTCATGCAGTTCATTATTAACCCTTTAGGTGAATGCAGTTCATTATTAACCCTTTAGGTGAATGCAGTTCATTATTAACCCTTTAGGTGAATGCAGTTCATTATTAACCCTTTAGGTGAATGCAGTTCATTATTATAACAAAAACCCTTTAGGTGAATGCAGTTCATTATTAACCCTTTAGGTGAATGCAGTTCATTATTAACCCTTTAGGTGAATGCAGTTCATTATTAACCCTTTTTTAGGTGAATGCAGTTCATTATTAACCCTTTAGGTGAATGCAGTTCATTATTAACCCTTTAGGTCCCTTTAGGTGAATGCAGTTCATTATTAACCCTTTAGGTGAATGCAGTTCATTATTAACCCTTTAGGTGAATGCAGTTCATTATTAACCCTTTTTTAGGTGAATGCAGTTCATTATTAAGCCTTTAGGTGAATGCAGTTCATTATTAACCCTTTAGGTGAATGCAGTTCATTATTAACCCTTTAGGTGAATGCAGTTCATTATTAACCCTTTTTTAGGTGAATGCAGTTCATTATTAACCCTTTAGGTGAATGCAGTTCATTATTAACCCTTTAGGTCCCTTTAGGTGAATGCAGTTCATTATTACCTGGCCAGGTTGAAGGCGTCGTCAATGAGCCCCGCCCTGTTGCCAACGGAGATCATCTGGAGAAACAAACAAACAAAGATTGATGGAGAGTTACTTCATGTGCTTCATGTGTGCATTTGTTCTGTGTTCTGTCCGACAGGCGTTAGGCCTACACCCTACCCTAACCCTAACACACCCTAACCCTACCCTAAACCTAACCCTAACCCACCCTACCCTAAACTTAACCCTAACCCACCCTACCCTAAACCTAACCCTAACCCACCCTACCCTAAACCTAACCCTAACCCACCCTACCCTAACCCACCCTAACCTAAACCTAACCCTAACCCTAACCCACCCTACCCTAACCCACCCTACCCTAAACCTAACCCTAAACCTAACCTAACCTACCCTAAACCTAACCTTGCAGGAAGCCACGGGTTAGTTTCAACCTGCCACGCATGTCGGGAGTGACGGTGTTGTCGAACTAACGTCTGTCGGACTGTTATGTCTAACCAACGTGTGATGAGAAATCATATAGGGGTGTGTGTGTGTGTGTGTGTGCGTGGTTGAGTGCGTGCATGCGTGTGTGCGTGCGTGTGTGGTGGTGTGCGTGCGTGCATGCGTGCGTGGTTGCGTGCGTTTACCTCATGCTTGTTGTGAAGCTGTTCAATCAGCAGTTTCCAGTTGTGGAGGTCGTAGTTCACCCTGAAGTAGCCCGTCTGGTTGATGTTGCCTAGCAACCAGGTGTCGTCCTCCATTCCACCAACACTGTGGTTTTCTGGGAAACACAAATCAATAGAGCTGACACACTAAAACACTAAGTTAACACACACACACACACACACACACACACACACACACACACACACACACACACGTCTCTCCCATGTCTGTAATATTATATCTAATATCTAATATCTAATATTACTTTCTGTAACCTTCAATAGAAAATAATATATTGTCTCTGTCGGGTGGAAATCTCATATTAGGATTCAAGTTCAGCAAAAAGTAGCTGAAAACATGTTTTAGCAGCAATGTTGTACAGTATTTTTAAGGCCTATATTCATAGTCTGGATTTCCGGTGTGAGGTGACCACAGCTCCGGTGGTGAGGTGACCACCGCTCCGGTGGTGAGCTGACCACAGCTCCGGTGGTGAGGTGACCACCGCTCCGGTGGTGAGGTGACCACCGCTCCGGTGGTGAGCTGACCACCGCTCCCGTGGTGAGGTGACGACCGCTCCGGTGGTGAGCTGACCACCGCTCCGGTGGTGAGGTGACCACCGCTCCGGTGGTGAGGTGACCACCGCTCCGGTGGTGAGGTGACCACCACCGCTCCGGTGGTGAGGTGACCACCGCTCCGGTGGTGAGGTGACCACCGCTCCAGTGGTGAGGTGACCACCGCTCCGGTGGTGAGGTGACCACCGCTCCGGTGGTGAGGTGACCACCGGAGCTGAAATAACGTTGAGCGGTGGTGAGTAAAAACAGAGAGAAGGGCTGGAGCGGTGGCGGTGGTTTGCTCTTCACCGCGGCTCAGTGACGTCATGTTGTAGTTCGGTGGTCACCTCAGTGACGTCATGTCGTAGTTCGGTGGTCACCTCAGTGACGTCATGTCGTAGTTCGGTGGTCACCTCAGTGACGTCATGTTGTAGTTCGGTGGTCACCTCAGTGACGTCATAGTTGTAGTTCGGTGGTCACCTCAGTGACTTCATAGTTGTAGTTCGGTGGTCACCCCACCACCGAGAATCCAGACTATGTGTATGAGCCTTTAGTCACACTTAACCACTTTCACAAAACGTTGCGTCGTGAGCTTGTAGATCGACTATTGCGCAGCACTCTTGTACGACAAAGTAGGGCATTACGTTTACGGAAACGCAAAAGAAAACACCCCCAAAAAAACACCAAGCTAAAACACAACAAGCTGACATAATGTAAATACAAGACGTCTGCCGCACAACAATGGTATTCTGTGCAGCAGATGAAAGGGAGAAAAAACAAAAGATAACATTTAACATTAACCCATTCTGACCTGAGATCAGATTCATACGAGGGTTTCCACTGGACACGCACTGGTCTGATTAACCCATTCTGACCTGAGATCAGATTCATACGAGGGTTTCCACTGGACACACACTGGTCTGATTAACCCATTCTGACCTGAGATCAGATTCTAAAAATGTCAGTCGTTCTTCGATTTTTCAAAAAATAGCAGACCTACAAGCTCGTAGCGCGCCACTCGGTGGCGCGCTACGAGCTTGTAGATCTGCTATAACAACAATAACCAATATGGGTTCCCGTTCAGAATGGGTTAAGCACAAAATTGTTGAATGAATCACGTTTATCTCTGGCATCTGGTTTTGCAGCTCCTCCATTTGTTACAATATAACAACATGATGGCAATTTGAATTTAAATAATAATCATTAATATTAATCTGTCCTGGGAAAGAAAGGAGGTCATGGTGTGTGTGTGTGTGCTCAAACAGGACACCCAGAATGATGTGTTTTTGGACTATATACCGAGTCGACTACCCATCTTTTGAGTTAAAAGTGTTCCCTTTAACATTATATATTTAACCCATTCTGACCTGAGATCAGATTCATACGAGGTTTCCTTCTGACACACACTGGTCTAATTAAACCATTCTGACCTGAGATCAGATTCTAAAAAATGTCAGTCGTTCTTCGATTTTTCAAAAATAGCAGACCTACAAGCTCGTAGCGCGCCACTCGGTGGCGCGCTACGAGCTTGTAGATCTGCTATTTTTCAATAGCTAAAGCATAACATGATGCTAACACCAAAATGGGTTCCCGGTCAGAATGGGTTAAAGATTTGAAGAAAGGTTTTAAGGTTTTTAAAATAATAGTTAAAATATGAAATGACACGGACGCTTTACCGGTTTTAAAAGGCTTAACCCATTTTGGGCGGAAACCCCTTTTTTGGTGTTATAGCATCATGTTATGCTTCAGCTATTGCAAAATAGCAGATCTACAAGCTCGTAGCGCGCCACCGAGTGGCGCGCTACGAGCTTGTAGGTCTGCTATTTTTGAAAAAAACGAAGAACGACTGACACATAGAAAGTAGAAACATAGCTTTTTTTCAGAAAACTCTCAGGATTTAGGAGACAATTTTTTTCAGAATCTGATCTCAGGTCAGAATGGCTTAAGTGTACGCTACAGAATTGTTGAATGAATCATGTCCATCTCTGGAATGGATGCTGCAGTTCCTTTCTTTGTTACCATAACAACATGATGGGAATTTTATAAATGATAATCATTATTAATCTGTTGTGAAAAAAAGAATATTTCTCTCCCTCTCTCTCTCTCTCTCTTTCCTCTCTCTCTCTCTCTCGCTCTGGTTTTAACAGAGTGGGCGTTTTCATTGTTTTGTTTGGTCAGCGATGCATGGCTGCGTACTGTAACTGTAATTGGCCTTGGTGGTTGGTTTGTTTGTTTGGTAGACGGATAAGTGGACCATATGGGCATACTGAAAAGTACAAAATGTACTTTAAAGTACCCGAACGTATATATAGAGTGTCGCGGTCCCCTCCCCATTTCATGACGGATGGTCTAGCATGGCCGGGCCCAGGAAATGATTCATAATGCTTTTTAACCATAGACCCGAAAAAATGGCAACTAAAAAATACGGGGAAGCAGCTTTTTGCTTCTATGGGCCGTCGGCATGGAACAAGCTCCCACTGTACCTTCGTCAGGCAGCCTCTGTAGTTTAACAAACTCCCACTGTACCTTCGCCAGGCAGCCTCTGTAGACATTTTTAAAGCTCAGCTCAAGACCCACTTCTACAACATTGCTTTTAATTGATCTTTTATTTTTTGTTATTCATGTCCTCACTGTATTGCATTACTGCTTGTTTTTTAATGTCGTTGCCTTGCTTTTCTTTTCTTTTTTCTCCATTGCTCTGTAAAGCACTTTGAGCTGCATTTCATGTCATGAAAGGTGCTATACAAATAAAGTTTTATTATTATTATTATAGACATTTTAAAAATAATTCATTTAAAAACCTTTTTAAGCGTCGTACTGTACGAAGCCAACTGGAGTTGTGACAAATCATGACAACAAACAAATTGGGCCGAACAAATAATTAGAAAGAAGAAAAAGAACGGCAGGTTTTTTTTTGTTGTTTTTCTTCTTTGTAATTATTTAGTTTGGTCCAAAATATTGTGTTTGTTGTCATTGATTGCACACTTAAAAGGTCTTTAAATAAATACTCTTTGAAATATCTACGGAAAAAGAATGCACTGGGAATTATTTCCTGGCAGTGTTGTTTTCTTCGACTAAAACAAAGACGAGAAATGTTCGTAGACTACCTTTTTCCACTGAAAAAAACAAATGGAAACTAAGACTAAATATTCTGACGATTTCGTCGACAAATAAAAACTAGACTAAAATGTCAGGAAGGGATTAGTGGACAAGAGATCCAGTAGAAGTCATATTTACACTTGGTTGCATGCTGAAAATAGCATTTTCAGCAAGTGCTAAAACACAAAAAAATACACTCCAAAATACATTTTAGTCGACTAAATCAACTGTAGATTTAGTCGACTAAAATCTTATGACATTTAGTCGACTAAAACTAGACTACCACTAAAACATTCCAGGTGACTAAAATGTGACTAAAACTAAATGAAGTTTCAGTCCAAAGACTATGACTAAACAAAAAAAGAAATTTGCTGCCAAAAATAACACTGTTTCCTGGGCCCTGGCGTCGTCATGAAAGGGGGAGGGACTGCAACGTGTGTGTGTGTGTGCGTGTGTGTGTGTGTGTGTGTGTGTGTGTGTGTGCGTGTGTGTGTGTTACCTGTCTTATTATGAATCCATAAGAGAGTCTCCGTAAAGGTGCTGGTTGAATTTCCAAGAGTCAGAGAGAGCGGGATCTGCCACACAGAGCTAGACGCACACACACACACACACACACACACACACACACACACACACACACACACACACACACACACACGTTAAGACCATGCCTTCTAGATCAGTATTTTTCTCACACTACTATACAGTTCTTTCAAAATGTTCAAAAATATCTGATGTACGAGCAGGCGGTGCGGTGCGAAGTGATGCGCAGTGAGCTTGTACATCTGCTATTCAGGGACCGTGTTTGTTCTAATCTAACATGCCATACTATATTATATATATATATACTGTATATACGTTGTGTAACATCCAAGAAAATGTGGGGGAAAAAGAACGTGATGATTGAGGTGATAATTGCCGCTGATCATGGAAGTAATTCACACATTAATGTGTTAATTAAGCACTGTGTTGTTGCAGTTATTTTGGACAAGTCACTTTTTATAGTTCTAGTTACTTTCAGAACGACGAGTGGCCCAGGAAATGATTCTCCACAGGCTTTTCAAAGAGTACTTATATGAAGACGGTTACGCCGCGGACAAAGACAACTCGGATCATGAAGAACACAGTTTTCCGGCCACTCCTACAGAGCTGACAATGAGGTGAGCTGCGTTCTCTTCCCGCGTTTGCGCGTCTTACTGGTATCTTCCCTTCTTCTCTGGAGTCCTGCCTCAAAGCAGACCAGAGGTAGAAAACTGTCGTTCCCTCTGATGTCATCGCTATAGGGACACATGATGTCATCGCTATAGGGACACATGATGTCATCGCTATAGGGACACATGATGTCATCGCTATAGGGACACATGATGTCATCGCTATAGGGACACATGATGTCATCGCTATAGGGACACATGATGTCATCGCTAGGGACACAGGCATCAGTAAAGCAGGAACTGGGGGGATGGTAATGAAGGACCGGAAAGTCTGGCTTGGCGTTGTGAAATCCATGATCTCGAACCACGGTCGAAAAATGATGACGACATTTCCAGCCCCCAAGGCTCAGACGTATGAGGTAGTGCCTGGCTTCAGCGAAAGCATCACTCGCCCCCGTTAATAAATCTTTGCAAATGGGAACTCATTACCCGGTGTGTGGAGTTTATTATTTTCCCTGCCTTGTTTCAGATCCCTCGGTTTGTCTGCCTGGTGCTCAGCGCTGCTGGAAGCCGTTCATTCATAGGTGGGCGAGGACAGTGAACACACACCTTCACGGGGGAGTTGGAACCGACGTCCATTCCGACCACAAATCTCACTTCGCATCTAAAAGCGCGTCATTAAGTGGCCTCCTGGTACCGCAGCGGTGGCTTGTTACAGACGACAGAATCTACCACAGGTCGTTTCGAGGAAGCAATCTGATTGGTTGAAACAGCCTCCTAGCCGTGGGTTAAACCAGCACCGTTCACCACCTAATCAAAACAAAGAATTCAGCTGCTGTGTTCTCCCAGAGCGCTATAGCAAACTCAGTGGCTAGGCTAGCTAGTTTCTTGGGAAGGTTGTGATCGTAGTGACTACATCTGTCATTAAAAAAATATATTCTTTCAGCGATTTTAATAGTTTTAAGGGTAACTGTGGTAGAATTGCAATACTACACTCGAGGGTGTGGTTTTTAACGTTATTATTGCCACTTCAGTGATGCTTGCGGAACTCGACTCCGTCTCGTTCCGGACCGCATCCCTGTCGTGGCAATAATCACGTTAACCCACACCCTCTCGTGTAACATTGCTTAAATATCCTTCACCATCCATGCATCCATGAACAGGTGGAGCTTGTGTAGGTCTGCAATTTCCGTGTATCGCTTGTATATATTGGCTATTTATATGCGTTTGAGTATAGGACATTCATACATACATTTCAAGAATTCAAACAAATGGTCCTAAAGTCTAACTGTGGAGATGCAAAGTATTCTGGCCCCGAAAGCAAACCTAGAAAAGTAGAAAGTGATGCAGCTCACACACCGTTGCCGGGTCCAAACCACCGTCATGACAAATACTTCATATATATTCATGTGTCGAGTAGGTTTTTTCTTTACTGTACTGAAGGGAATATACATTTATCACGGTATAATTGCTGCTGTCTGTCGGGCAGGAACCCAACTCCATATTTCAATTATTAACGAGAGTCTGCGACTAAATGATAACTGCATTGGATCCTAGTTTAACGTGAAGTTATCTTTTAGCCTTTCCTCCGAGGTCTCCATGCGACAGCGAAGATATCTGGCTTCTGTACTTTTCTTAACCCGTTCTGAACGGGAACCCATTTTGGTGTTATAGCATCATGTCGTGCTTTAGCTATTGAAAAATAGCAGATCTACAAGCTCGTAGCGCGCCACTCGGTGGCGCGCTACGAGCTTGTAGATCTGCTATTTTTTAGAAAGAAATCGAAGAGCGACTGACATTTTTAGAACCTGATCTCAGGTCAGAATGGGTTAATCAGACCGGTGTGTGCTGTCCAGTGGAAACCTCGTATGAATCTGATCTCAGGTCAGAATGGGTTAAATATGTAGCTCTCAGGTAAACGGAGAGCCGCTCTGAGTGCAAGATGTGAGTGCACTGTCAAGTCAACCCTTTTCTGCTTGAGTAAACAATACACAGGGACGCATGCAGATGATGGAGACGGTGATAGTATCATAGTACCACTGTGCACTTAACCCATTCTGACCGGGAACCCGTTTTGGTGTTAGCATCATGTTATGCTTTAGCTATTGAAAAATAGCAGATCTACAAGCTCATAGCGCGCCACCGAGTGGCGCGCTACGAGCTTGTAGGTCTGCTATTTTTTGAAAAATCGAAGAACGACTGACATTTTTAGAATCTTATCTCAGGTCAGAATGGGTCAATCAGACCAGTGTGTGTCCCAGTGGAAACCTCGTATGAATCTGATCTCAGGTCAGAATGGGTTAACCAACTGAACCCCACTGTATATTCTTCTCCCCTCCGGATCACGTTAGCACGTCTTATGCTGCGATTAGGGTTGTCCAACCGATAGCCGTTAGCCGTTAGCCGTTTATTAATTTGTTTACCGACAACACTAACGGCTAATGGTTCACCGATAAAAAAATATATTTTTTATTTTGAAGCGCCGAGAGCGGGCACCGCGGCCAAAGCACCAAGCGCACACACACACACACACACACACACACACACACATACACCCCCCCTCTTTCCACCTTTACTGTCAGTGCAACCACGCATGTGCCGTGACTTACTTCCCCCAAAACAAAAACACCAAAACAACTGCATGTAGTGGACTGTGGAAGCAGGAGGGAAAAAGAAAAAAAGACGAACACACACACAGCATTGCGCGCCCGCAGATCTGCCCTTCGTGCAACGAACGTTAACTTGGTTCATTAAACGGCAGATCGCTCTGTCGTTTTTTGGATCATAGAACGAACGTACCGGGTCCGGTATGCTGTTAGCTTGTTGCTAACGGGACCCCCCCCTCTCTCTCTCTCTCTCTCTCAGACGTTCTCTCTCTCTCTCTCTCTCGCGCGCGCGCGCGTTAGAGAGACGCTCTCTCAACACGTCTTTCTTTCTCTCTCTCTCTCCCTAATCCTTCCTGATCGGTCCGCGATACATGTGTGATGTGTCCGTGTAGAAGACTGTAGCCAACGCACTAGTGCACTGATTGACAGCAGGCCGCGTGTAAACGGTGTATTTGTCTATTTTTTATGCGCAAAACAGCGCTTTTTTTTTCTTAACGGCTAACGGTTAATTAGCCGGCAAGTCCTGGCGGTAACCGGTTAATACAATCTTTCCATTTGGCCATCCCTAGCTGCGATAAGAGTTTGTCGGTGGTTATCGTCGACGATGCCTGCAGGTTATCGACGATGACTATGCTATACAGTCATGGGCGACCGTGGCTCAGGAGGTAGAGAGCAGGCCGTCAAATGATCCCTGGGTCGGCGGTTTCGAAAAACAAGCAACTTCACGTCAGAAATAAGGCCCAAACTAAAGTAACGGAGTTAAACTCCAGGAGAAAACATCCGTTACATAATCTAGGTTGCACACTAGACCAGAACATGACCAGTGAAGCGATATGGCTCATTCAGTTATTGGCAAGATCCACGACAGGACTGTCGTGGATGTTTCTAGCTATAGGATCGCCAAATTCCTAGACAGAACCTCTATGAGGACGCTGGCCTCAGCATTAGTCCAATGTCACTTTGATTAAATGGTACATTTATATTAGCCTGGCTAATAAGCCAGACCGAATCAGCCGTTTAGCATAAGAAAATGGCCTGCCCGTGAATTACAGTCTGGAGAGGCTCAATTGTATACGCCCATTTCCTATACACCAGAAAACTGGTGTGGCCAATCGGGACACGGTATGCAATAATTATGGGCGGGCTTTGGTACAGTGACGTTCAATGCTTGAGGCCTTTTGACTGACAGTATAGCTCTGACCAATTGCGTGAAAGAGAAAATGTTTGAACCCGCCCCCCCCCCCCGGGAAACAAGATCCATACACAGCATCTCCAGACTCAAATACCACGACAGCATCTCCAGATTCAAATACCACACACAGCATCTCCAGACTCAAATACCACACGACAGCATCTCCAGATTCAAATACCACACACAGCATCTCCAGACTCAAATACCACACACAGCATCTCCAGACTCAAATACCACACACAGCATCTCCAGACTCAAATACCACACACAGCATCTCCAGACTCAAATACCACACACAGCATCTCCAGACTCAAATACCACACACAGCATCTCCAGACTCAAATACCACACACAGCATCTCCAGACTCAAATACCACACGACAGCATCTCCAGACTCAAATACCACACGACGACAGTGTGATTTGAGTCTGGCTTATTAGCCAGGCTACATTTATATAGCGCCTTTATCCAAGGTGCTTTACATAGATTGCATTACATTCACACATTCATACACCGATTGTGCACCGACATGCAAGGCACCAACCAGCACATCGGGAGCAATGTGGGGTTCAGTGTCTTTGCCCAAGGACACTTCCACATGTAGACAGGAGGAGGAGGAGGAGCCGGGATTCGAACCGCCGACCCCATGGATCATTGGACGACCTGCTCTACCTCCTGAGCCACAGTCGCCCTTACAGCCATTACACCTGCCTGACCTGGTACAGTGGCATATCTAAGAATATACCGAAGTAATAAACTACAAACATCAGGAAAATAAATATATGAATGAGGGTATAGTTCTTTATCTCGCCCCAAGAACCCGCCTCGGCGCAAATATATATATAATATATATACTAATATACATCTCAAGATAGAGCGTCCCAGTCCCGCCCCCTTTCATGACAACGCCAGGCCCAGTCCCGCCCCCTTTCATGACCACGCCCAGGCCCAGTCCCCGCCCCCTTTCATGACCACGCCCAGGCCCAGTCCCGCCCCCTTTCATGACGACGCCAGGCCCAGTCCCGCCCCCTTTCATGACCACGCCAGGCCCAGTCCCGCCCCCTTTCATGACCACGCCAGGCCCAGCCCCGCCCCCTTTCATGACGACGCCAGGCCCAGTCCCGCCCCCTTTCATGACGACGCCAGGCCCAGTCCCGCCCCCTTTCATGACCACGCCCAGGCCCAGTCCCCGCCCCCTTTCATGACGACGCCCAGGCCCAGTCCCGCCCCCTTTCATGACCACGCCAGGCCCAGGAAATGAATCCCAATGCATTTTTCCCCATATAGGCATTTCAAAACGTATTTATTTAAAGACCTTTTAAGCGTCGTACGAAGCCAACTCTTGTCGTGACAAATCATGACAACAAACACACAATATTTTGGACCAAAACAAATAATTACAAAGAAGAAAAACAACAAAAAAAAGTGTCGTAACCTGCCGTTGTCTTATACTTTCTAATTATTTGTTCAGCCCGAAAAATGGTGTTTTGTTGTCATGATTTGTCACGACAAGAGTTGTCTTTGTGTCCGCGCGGCGTATAAACGTCTTTAAATAAATACTTTCTGAAAAGTCCATGAGGGGAAAATGAACGGGGGTTTATTTTCCGGGTCTCTCTCGAGGGGGGGGGGCGGGACTGCGACGCTCGATAATCATTTCAGATAATTAACCCATTCTGACCTGAGATCAGATTCATACGAGGTTTCCACTGGACACACACTGGTCTGATGAACCCATTCTGACCCGAGATCAGATTTAAAAAAGTCAGTCGTTCTTCGATTTTTTTCAAAAATAGCAGACCTACAAGCTCGTAGCGCGCCACTCGGTGGCGCGCTACGAGCTTGTAGGTCTGCTATTTTTCAATAGCTAAAGCATAACGTGATGCTAAACACCAAAATGGGTTCCCGTTCAGAATGGGTTAAATTGGCTTCCAGTGGAAGGCAGAATGCAACAACTGAGACTCATTATATGGACCCATAAAATGTTAAAAGAAAAATGCCCGAAATGTTTTAAAGGTTACTTCCCGTATCTTAACGAGTCCCATAGCTGGAATACAGGGGCGAGTGTAGCTGATCTTAACACATTCTGGGCTTGGGAACCCCCTTTTTGGCGTTAGCATCATGCTATGCTTTAGCTATTGAAAAAATAGCAGATCTACAAGCTCATAGCGCGCCACCGAGTGGCGCGCTACGAGCTTGTAGATCTGCTATTTTTGAAAAGTCGAAAGAACGACCGACATAGAAACATGGCTTTTTCAGACCACTGTCAGGATGTAGAAGACATGTTTAGAATCTGATCTCAGGTCAGAATGGGTTAAACCACCAAACCTATAAAAAATAAGGTAGGTAAGAAGCTCATTTAAATATACAGGGGGTGGAGGATTGGAACGAAATCCCAAGGGAAATTAAATTTGCCCAGTCTTTTTATTTATTTATTTAATTGGCTGATGGGCAAGTTGTATTTCTATGTATTCTCTATCTATTGTTGTTGTTTAGTGATCTATGACTGTGTTGTTGTAATGTCATTATCATTGTTATTGATTTATCCATATCTACAGTATTTATTTGGATCACAAAGGTGACTTGCAGACCAAACAAACTTAATAAAGGGATATTTCACTTCCAAAATAACTCGCGGTCATTTCGTCATCTATACTCAGGGGCGGCCTGAGGAATCTGGAGGCCCGTTACAAGATCAAATATGAGGCCCCCCATATATAACTATCACATATTCTGTTGATACAGCCGTATTGACACAACTATAGTTTGGACTGTTCTGTATCGCGCACATGTATCCATTACTCTCGACAATTAAGCAGCAACAACAGCAATGTGCAAGCAGCAATGTGTTTTGTAAACACATCCTTGAACGTTGGTGGTAATAACGCGTCCAGGACATGCCTCAGACTTCTCCTCAGGAGACTTGGGTCAGAGCGTAGTTTTTTTTAATGGTGACAGATACTGTCCTTCCAATACGTGAGGGGGGGGCGTAGTGTTTTTTAATGGTGACAGATACCGTCTTTCTAATATGCATACCGGTATGTTTTTTTTAAATTCTTTAGTCTGTGGTTCCTGTGCTCCTGAAAAATCTTTGGGTGGACGGTGGGGTACCAATGCAACACTGTACTGTACCGCACCGCACCGCACCGCATTGTACCGCACCGCACCGCACCCTCATTTCGTAAATATGCCTAAAAAATATAAAAAGCTGTTAAGGAAAAGATATGGCAGCTGACCTAGTATGATTTGCTGAAACTACAGAAAGTTGAATCAAAATGAATAATCTCTCTCTCTCTCTCTCTCCCCCCCCCCCCCCCTCCCTCCCCAAATGATGTAATAACTGCCCTTAGGTCCCACACTGACACGTTTTTATGAAGATAAGTTCAGACTCTTATCTATATTTGGTGCCTTACTTAAAAAGTTCACTTTGGGAGCGATGCATTTACAGCCCCATGCGGAGCCAGCGTGGGCGAGATGCTGACCAGCGCAAAAAACTACAAGAGGCCGATGCTACACGTTAACTATTGAAACCTTGCATACTGTAGTGACGGACAGTGGTAGAAAGTGACATTTTATAAAGTATACTATTGGGCTGTGGGCAGTTCTGCAGACGTGTGTGTGTAGTGTGTACGTATATATATATATATATATATATATATATATATATATATATATATATACAGTATATAGTGTATATAATGCCAGAATTATGGCATAACCCATTCTGACCTGGGATCAGATTTAAAAAAAATGTCTTCTACATCCTGACAGTTTTCTGAAAAAAGCCAAGTTTATATATGTCAGTCGTTCTTCGATTTTTCAAAAATAGCAGACCTATACAAGCTCGTAGCGTGCCACTCGGTGGCGCGCTATGAGCTTGTAGATCTGCTATTTTTCAATAGCTAAAGCATAACATAATGCTAACACCAAAAGGAGGTTAAATTGTAGCATGCACACTTTCCAGGAGTAGAAAACCTATCATTTCCATCAGCTTGTATTCCTCACTGGAAAAAGAACGGGGTCTCATCTCATGCGCCCCCTGGAAATGTACTTCTAATCAGTGTTTCCCCCGATAGGAAAATAAATTGCTGAAAACGATGAGCTATGTTAAAAAGTTGTCAAAATGTCCCATTTAGCACTTTCATACGAATTAGTGCCACAATTATGGAAACATCTATGATGACACTATGGCAGAAGAAACATCTATGACACTATAGGCAGAAGTTTCTTCTTCAAAAAAAAATGTTTAGATTTTTATCATAGTGAGAACGATGGCTTCCATTTTCGCGTTACAACTTTTCAGGACTAGAAAGCCTGCGGTTTCTATTAGCTTGTATTCCCCATCGATGATGTCACTGGTGGACGGGTTTCTGAGATGCCCACAGCCCTCCTA
Organism: Protomyctophum bolini; assembly: GCF_963924005.1. Lineage (NCBI taxonomy): Eukaryota > Metazoa > Chordata > Actinopteri > Myctophiformes > Myctophidae > Protomyctophum > Protomyctophum bolini. The sequence goes on along the minus strand of NC_137884.1, from coordinate 29,253,034 downwards.
TGAGACACAGACTGGTTTCTGAACTGCCCACAGCCCTCCTATGAGACACAGACTGGTTTCTGAACTGCCCACAGCCCTCCTATGAGACACAGACTGGTTTCTGAACTGCCCACAGCCCTCCTATGAGACCCAGACTGGTTTCTGAACTGCCCACAGCCCTCCTATGAGACACAGACTGGTTTCTGAACTGCCCACAGCCCTCCTATGAGACACAGACTGGTTTCTGAACTGCCCACAGCCCTCCTATGAGACACGGACTGGTTTCTGAACTGCCCACAGCCCTCCTATGAGACACGGACTGGTTTCTGAACTGCCCACAGCCCTCCTATGAGACACGGACTGGTTTCTGAACTGCCCACAGCCCTCCTATGAGACACAGACTGGTTTCTGAACTGCCCACAGCCCTCCTATGAGACACAGACTGGTTTCTGAACTGCCCACAGCCCTCCTATGAGACACAGACTGGTTTCTGAACTGCCCACAGCCCTCCTATGAGACACAGACTGGTTTCTGAACTGCCCACAGCCCTCCTATGAGACACAGACTGGTTTCTGAACTGCCCACAGCCCTCCTATGAGACACAGACGGTTTCTGAACTGCCCACAGCCCTCCTATGAGACACAGACTGGTTTCTGAACTGCCCACAGCCCTCCTATGAGACACAGACTGGTTTCTGAACTGCCCACAGCCCTCCTATGAGACACAGACTGGTTTCTGAACTGCCCACAGCCCTCCTATGAGACACAGACTGGTTTCTGAACTGCCCACAGCCCTCCTATGAGACACAGACTGGTTTCTGAACTGCCCACAGCCCTCCTATGAGACACAGACTGGTTTCTGAACTGCCCACAGCCCTCCTATGAGACACAGACTGGTTTCTGAACTGCCCACAGCCCTCCTATGAGACACAGACTGGTTTCTGAACTGCCCACAGCCCTCCTATGAGACACAGACTGGTTTCTGAACTGCCCACAGCCCTCCTATGAGACACAGACTGGTTTCTGAACTGCCCACAGCCCTCCTATGAGACACAGACTGGTTTCTGAACTGCCCACAGCCCTCCTATGAGACACAGACTGGTTTCTGAACTGCCCACAGCCCTCCTATGAGACACAGACTGGTTTCTGAACTGCCCACAGCCCTCCTATGAGACACAGACTGGTTTCTGAACTGCCCACAGCCCTCCTATGAGACACGGACTGGTTTCTGAACTGCCCACAGCCCTCCTATGAGACACGGACTGGTTTCTGAACTGCGCACAGCCCTCCTAAGAGACACGGACTGGTTTCTGAACTGCCCACAGCCCTCCTATGAGACACGGACTGGTTTCTGAACTGCCCACAGCCCTCCTATGAGACACAGACTGGTTTCTGAACTGCCCACAGCCCTCCTATGAGACACAGACTGGTTTCTGAACTGCCCACAGCCCTCCTATGAGACACAGACTGGTTTCTGAACTGCCCACAGCCCTCCTATGAGACACAGACTGGTTTCTGAACTGCCCACAGCCCTCCTATGAGACACAGACTGGTTTCTGAACTGCCCACAGCCCTCCTATGAGACACAGACTGGTTTCTGAACTGCCCACAGCCCTCCTATGAGACACAGACGGTTTCTGAACTGCCCACAGCCCTCCTATGAGACACAGACTGGTTTCTGAACTGCCCACAGCCCTCCTATGAGACACAGACTGGTTTCTGAACTGCCCACAGCCCTCCTATGAGACACAGACTGGTTTCTGAACTGCCCACAGCCCTCCTATGAGACACAGACTGGTTTCTGAACTGCCCACAGCCCTCCTATGAGACACAGACTGGTTTCTGAACTGCCCACAGCCCTCCTATGAGACACAGACTGGTTTCTGAACTGCCCACAGCCCTCCTATGAGACACAGACTGGTTTCTGAACTGCCCACAGCCCTCCTATGAGACACAGACTGGTTTCTGAACTGCCCACAGCCCTCCTATGAGACACAGACTGGTTTCTGAACTGCCCACAGCCCTCCTATGAGACACAGACTGGTTTCTGAACTGCCCACAGCCCTCCTATGAGACACAGACTGGTTTCTGAACTGCCCACAGCCCTCCTATGAGACACAGACTGGTTTCTGAACTGCCCACAGCCCTCCTATGAGACACAGACTGGTTTCTGAACTGCCCACAGCCCTCCTATGAGACACAGAGTAGAAAAAAATGGTTCCATTTTATCATGATTATTACTGAGGACCTATTATAATGAAGATAGGTTGAATAGGTTTAAATGTGACCATATTTGACTGAGAGACTGCCATCGCGCACATGCCAGCTTTTCACCAGAGGAGAAAAACTTTATTTTTTTAGCACAGGCAGACTCTTCACATACTAGAGCGTGTCAGAGCTGAAATTGACATGTAAATATGAAATAAATGCTTAAACATGTAGCTATAGGTGTAATGTTAGAGTCCACAGAAGACATGTAAATATGAAATAAATGCTTAAACATGTAGCTATAGGTGTAATGTTAGAGACCACAGAAGACATGTAAATATGAAATAAATGCTTAAACATGTAGCTATAGGTGTAATGTTAGAGACCACAGAAGACATGTAAATATGAAATAAATGCTTAAACATGTAGCTAGGTGTAATGTTAGAGACCACAGAAGACATGTAAATATGAAATAAATGCTTAAACATGTAGCTATAGGTGTAATGTTAGAGACCACAGAAGACATGTAAATATGAAATAAATGCTTAAACATGTAGCTAGGTGTAATGTTAGAGACCACAGAAGACATGTAAATATGAAATAAATGCTTAAACATGTAGCTAGGTGTAATGTTAGAGACCACAGAAGTGAACCTTTCAAGCCTGTTTTCTCAACTCGCTGTTTCTCTGCCAGACATTACTCTATAAGCCATATCTCCAGAACTGGTGGGTCAAACTGAACAACCAATATGTCAATTTGAAGCTATGATTCCCTGCTTTGATATGAAATGAAAAAACAAAAATTCAAAAAAATCCAATGGCAGTCTCCCAGTCAAATGTGGTCACAAATGAACAAATAGGCCCCGTGCGTGTGTACCCCATAGCGATGATTTGATTGGCTGAGGGCTTAAAAAGTGAGGATAGAAAGTCATGACAGAAAAGTGGCCAAATATGATTGGCCGGAATGTGATGAATGTACAATTATGTGCAGGATGTAATTTGTACAATGAGTGGACATAGTTTAACTGACTAATGTTTTAATTTTAAAAGAGAGAAATCTCTCTCTCTCTCTCACACTCACAGTGGCATTACTCACTGTAAGTGTGCCAGTAATCAATCAATCTCCCAGTGATCAATAAATCTCCCAGTAATCAATCAATCTCCCAGTAATCAATCAATCTCCCAGTAATCAATCAATCTCCCAGTGATCAATCAATCTCCCAGTAATCAATCAATCTCCCAGTAATCAATCAATCTCCCAGTGATCAATCAATCTCCCAGTAATCAATCAATCTCCCAGTAATCAATCAATCTCCCAGTAATCAATCAATCTCCCAGTGATCAATCAATCTCCCAGTGATCAATCTCCCTTAACCTCCCCGTGCCGATAAGGTCGCCTATACTGTACCACTGCAGTAGATATACAGTAAGCATCACAATACAAGTATAGTTGCACCTCTCAGTGTGATTTTACGCCCTATGGTGTGTGTGCGTGGGCGTGTGTGTGTGTGTGTGTGTGTGTGTGTGTGTGTGTGTGTGTGTGTGTGTGTGTGTGTGTGTGTGTGTGCAGCTAGCAGGTGTTGTCTGTATTGTTGCCAAAGTTCTGGTTCAATATTGACTGTTTGTGTAGCAATGCAGTAACACCAGCATGTCTCTCTCTCTCTGCCTCTCTCTCTCCCTCCCTCCCTCTCTCTCTGCCTCTCTCTCTCTCTCTCTCCCTCTCTCTCTGCCTCTCTCTCTCCCTCCCTCCCTCTCTCTCTGCCTCTCTCTCTCTCTCTCTCTCTCTCTGCCTCTCTCTCTCTCTCCCTCTCTCCCTCTCCCTCTCCCTCTCTCCCTCTCTCCATCTCTCTCTCTCTCTCCCTCTCTCCCTCTCTCTCTCCCTCTCCCTCTCTCTCTGCCTCTCTCTATCTCTCTCTCTCTCTCTCTCTCTCCCTCTCTCTCTCCCTCTCCCTCTCTCTCTGCCTCTCTCTCTCTCTCTCTGCCTCTCTCTCTCTCTCTGCCTCTCTCTATCTCTCTCTCTCTCTCTCTCTCTCCCTCTCCCTCTCCCTCTCTCTCTGCCTCTCTCTCTCTCTCTGCCTCTCTCTCTCCCTCTCCCTCTCTCTTTGCCTCTCTTTGCCTCTCTCTATCTCTCTCTCTCTCTCTCTCTCTCTCTCTCTCTCTCTCTCTCTCTGCCTCTCTCTCCCTCTCTCCCTCTCTCCATCTCTCTCTCTCTCTCCCTCTCCCTCTCTCTCTGCCTCTCTCTATCTCTCTCCCTCTATCTCTCTCTCTCTCTCTCTCTCCCTCTATCTCTCCCTCTCTCCATCTGTCTCTCCCTCTCTCTCTCTCTGTTACAAGTAAAAATGTCCAGGATTACAATTGTATACACGAGTTAAAAGTACAAGAGTATTGGTATCAAAATGTACTTAGTTATACCACAAGTAGAATACATTATGCAGAATGTAGGCATTTTCCAATGTATAAACTGTATTGTATTTAGGGCTGAAGCGGTTACTTATATATAATGTATGTTTTTTAAATAATAATCCAAATCTACAAAGTAACTCTAATTGTAGTAGAGTAACCAGTAAGACGCGCAAACGCGGGAAGCGAACGCAGCTCGTACATATTTGGGTTTTTTTAAGATTTATTTTTAAGTTATTATTTATTTAAGTTAAGTTTTTAACTTAGCCATAACCATAATAAGGAGTCCCCAAAGCAGCTATACGTCCAAATATGGAGTGTGTTGCATAAATCACAAACAAATCACTCAGCTCCATATATGGGCACAAAGGGGGGACACACGGACACACGCACAGACATGATCTGCTAGGTCTCATAGTAAGTGCTCACTGCGTTCGCAAAAAGTGCAATAGTTGTGAGATGGAAGTGGAGTGGAAGTGGGTGCAGCGCCCAGGATTACATTAGACAATTAATTGGCACTGGGTGGAAAAAAACTGGGTCGCAAAATCGTGGGTTAAAAATGATTTGAAAAAATAGAAAACAGTTACATGTGCTCAGCGAAGAGATACAAACTCACAGTTGATTTACGGCTGGCGGCCTGCTGGCTCCATGGCTTTGACTCCAGAGCCAGCATAGCCCTAACCATGAGACCTTAACCCATTCTGACCTGAGATCAGATTCATACGAGGTTTCCACTGGACACACACTGGTCTGATTAACCCCATTCTGACCTGAGATCAGATTCTAAAAATGTCAGTCGTTCTTTGATTTTTTTCAAAAATAGCAGACCTACAAGCTCGTAGCGCGCCACTCGGTGGCGCGCTATGAGCTTGTAGATCTGCTATTTTTCAATAGCTAAAGCATATACCATGATGCTAACACCAAAACGGGTTCCCGTTCAGAATGGGTTAACCCATTTAGGCCTGGAAAAAAATAAATCTTCTAAATCCTGACAGTTTTCTGAAATACCCTATGTTTCTAGGCCTATAATATCACTCAATATTTAATGTCAAGGACCCCAAAAATGATCTGTAATTGGCCTCCGAGACCCCGCATCTGAAAACATGTTGTTCCAGGGACCCCCCTCCCCAGAAGCAAAGATTTGAGTTAAAAACATGCGTTCTGAAAAAAAAATACATTCCAAATTTGAGGCACAATTTCACGATTTTTCAAAAAATAGCAGACCTGATCTACAAGCTCGTAGCGCGCCACTCTGTGGCGCGCTACGAGCTTGTAGATCTAGCTATTTTTCAATAGCTATAAAGCATAACGTGATGCTATAACACCAAAAGGGCTTCCCGCGCAGAACGGGTTAAGAGAGCCCAACAGCTCCCATGAGCATGTCGCCGCGCCATTGGCCGCGCCGTTCGCCTTCCAGAGGAACATCTGACACGCACCATACTGGCCTTTAATCCCCCCCGCGCGCCCGCTGGCTGGATGTGTAACACCATGGACCAGCGCTCGGAACCTTTTGAGAGATTCAGCGCTTTGGAAATCCTGTTATAATGAAGGCTCAATGGAGCTATGGGATTTTAACCCATTCTGACCTGAGATCAGATTCATACGAGGTTTCCACTAGGACACACACTGGTCTGCTGATTAACCCCATTCTGACCTGAGATCAGATTCTAAAAATGTCAGTCGTTCTTCGATTTTTCAAAAATAGCCAGACCTACAAGCTCGTAGCGCGCCACTCGGTGGCGCGCTATGAGCTTGTAGATCTGCTATTTTAATAGCAGATCTGCTATTTTAATAGCTATTTTAATAGCAGATCTGCTATTTTAATAGCTAAAGCATAACATGATGCTATAACACCAAAATGGGTTCCCGTTCAGAATGGGTTAAAAGATTAATCCCATAGCTGGTGGGTACGGACGGACGGACGGAGGCTCTCAGTACTAACCGGAGCAGCAATGCTAAAAAGGTATAAACATGAGGTCGCTGCTTTCATATATTATGGAGCATATACGGTTGTATATACGGTACGTACACGTGGATAGTTAGCGCCAGTAGGTACCGTTAGCCTAGCTTAGAGTATACGGTTGTCTATACGGTAAGTATGCGTGGATAGCAGCAGTAGGTAACGTTAGCCTAGCTTAAAATATATACGGTTTGTCAATACGGTATGTACACGTGGATAGTTAGCGCCAGTAGGTACCGTTAACGGTACCTACTGGCGCTAGTATTACCTACTGGCGCTAGTATTACCTACTGGCGCTAGTATTACCTACTGGCGCTAGTATTACTCAAGCACCATACAGTGCTGGAGTAAATGAGTAAATGTAGTCACTTTACACCACTGATGACTAGATAGGCAAAATAAAATAAGCAGTCCCAATTCATTCTGAACTCACAGAAAGCACAACCATCAAAATATACAATCTCACACATCAGCAAACTCTCCTCAATGACCTATACCCCCCCCCCCCCACCCCCACCTCATTATTAACAGCTGTGTCTTTTCCAGCTCAGTGAGTAAAAAAACAACACAATGACATCATCTTTTAAAGGGCTCCCTTGTCCAATTGGAGCTGCACCTTCACCGTGACCCTTCCTCCATTATGCACAGACCCTTTACTAAAACTATAACAGTCATTTGAAAACGTCCCTTACAGGCACTTTACACAATATATATATTATATATATATATAGAGAGAAACATACACAGAGAAACAGAAACAGAAACATACACAGAGAAACATACACACAGAAATATACAACGGTGACACGCACAGGTAGAGAAAGTAGCCATTCTACAGGCTCACAACTGTATTTTTCTGTATTTCAAAAAATAAAAATAAAAATAAAAAAGAAAGTAAGTGAAACTGGTCAGGTGTGTCTGTGGGTTTTATTTAAGCAATATTACACGAGAGGGTGTTGTTTAACGTGATTATTGCCACGACAGGGATGCGGTCAGGAACGAGACGGAAGTCGAGTTCCGCACAGCATCACTGAAGTGGCAATAATCACGTAAAAACAAAGAAAATCGCTGAAAAAATATATTTTTTTTAATGACAGATGTAGTCACTACGACCACAAATGTCCAAAGAAACTAGCTAGCCTAGCCACCCAGTTTGCTATAGCGCTCTGGGAAAACAGAGCGGCTGAATTATTTGTTTTGATTAGGCGGTGAACGGTGCTGGTTTGATCACGGGCTAGAAACCGTTTCAACCAATCAGATTGCTTCCTCTTAACGACCTGTTGTAGGATGATATTTAAATGACGCAGAGTATTAACTCTATAGTGACACAATTAATGATGTCGTAATTGTATCCATTGGAGCACCGGTTCGTTTTAGTCAGATTCCTGAAAACTAAGTTTTTGGTTTAGCGAATTATTGGAGATTTAGTACTGAAATCAACCAGCAGGTGGAGCAGTTGAGTATGTTTTTGCGAACGCGGTGAGCACTTACTATGAGACCTAGCAGATCATGTCTGTGTGTGTGTCTGTCTGTCTGTCTGTCTGTCTGTCTGTCTGTCTGTCTGTCTGCCTGTCTGTCTGTCTGTCTGTCTGTCTGTCTGTCTGTCTGTCTGTCCCGCTATACGTCCAAATATGGAGTGTGTTGCATCAACACAATCACTCAGCTCCATATATGGGCACAAAAGTGTTGCATCAACAAACGAATCACTCAGCTCCATATATGGGCACAAAAGGGGCCAGGTCCACATATACAGTAACAGCGGGACAGACACACAGACAGACTCTGTATTAGACACTCTAATATGGAATATATGGAATGCATGTGCTAATAAAAAAAGTACTTATGTTCAAATTATCCTACGTATGTAGTACAGGGAGTATTAAGATTAAGGGACAGGTCGAAATTTAAACAGGAGGAAATGGAGGAAACCTCTCCAAAATAAATGCGTCAATATCGATTGGCACTCGACTGTAGCCGTTGTAGCCTGCTCCACGGTGACAGTGAGCACGTGTTGTTGCATTTTGCACTTTTACTTTTGAATTGTAAATGATGTGCATTAGTTTTATTATCTCCACGGCGGGGTTTCTATATAATATGTTATTCTCGCTGTGTTTCCTGTCGCCTGGCGGTTTGTGGAGGAGCCTGTCGCCTCCCCATCCACGCTGTGTTTCCTGTCGCCTGGCGGTTTGTGGAGGAGCCTGTCGCCTCCCCATCCACGCTGTGTTTCCTGTCGCCTGGCGGTTTGTGGAGGAGCCTGTCGCCTCCCCATCCACGCTGCGCATAATGAGATGTAAAAATAGAGAGTGTTTGTATTGAGTCTGTATGTGTGGAGGAGAGAGATGTCTGTGTGTGCATCTACTGGCGTACTGATGCAAGGAACTATTGTTTGTGCACGCATTTGGTGTGTGTGTGTGTGTGTGTGTGTGTGTGTGTGTGTATTGGGTGTTGTGTGTGCATGCGCATGTCTGTGTTTACACGTGCGTATAGGCGTGTGTGTATGCGCGCACGTGCGTGTATGTGTACGTTTATGTGTACGCGTGTGTGTGTGTGTGTGTGTGTGTGTGTGTGTGTGTGTGTGTGTGTGTGTGTGCACTGTGTGTGTGCGTATGTGTGTGTGTGTGTGTGTGTGTGTCTGTGTGCGTGCGTGTGTGCGCCTGTGTGTGTGTCTGTGTGTGTGTGTGTGTGTGTGTGTGTGTGTGTGTGTGTGTGTGTGTGTGTGTGCGCCTGTGTGCGCCTGTGTGTGTGTCCTCACCACCTGGTGAGCGGGGGCATCATAATTAGCTATTAGCTTCGGTGTAATTTGCCAATCCCATAATAGCCGTATGTCGCCGGGGGCGACTGGGAAATCAATATTCCGCCTAGCAACTGCAGTTCCCCTCTGATATTTACATCAAAATGATTGACAGGCGAGAAATTCAATTAGAGAGAGATGGAGAGAGACAGAGAGAGATGGAGAGAGAGAGAGAGAGAGAGAGAGAGAGAGACAGAGAGAGAAAGAGAGAGAGAGAGAGAGAGACAGAGAGATGGAGAGAAAGAGAGAGAGAGAGAGAGAGACAGAGAGACATGGAGAAAGAGAGAGAGAGAGAGATGGAGAGAGAGAGAGAGACAGAGAGACATGGAGAAAGAGAGAGAGAGAGACATGGAGAAAGAGAGAGAGAGACAGAGAGACATGGAGAAAGAGAGAGAGAGACATGGAGAAAGAGAGAGAGAGACAGAGAGACATGGAGAAAGAGAGAGAGAGACATGGAGAAAGAGAGAGAGAGACATGGAGAAAGAGAGAGAGAGAGACAGAGAGAGAGAGACAGAGAGAGAGAGAGATGGAGAGAAAGAGAGAGAGAGACAGAGAGAGAGAGAGAGAGAGACAGAGAGACAGAGAGACATAGAGAAAGAGAGAGAGAGACAGAGAGAGAGAGATGGAGAGACAGAGAGACATGGAGAAAGAGAGAGAGACAGAGAGAGAGATGGAGAGACAGAGAGACATGGAGAAAGAGAGAGAGAGACAGAGACAGAGAGAGATGGAGAGAATGAGAGACATGGAGAAAGAGAGAGAGACAGAGAGACATGGAGAAAGAGAGAGAGACAGAGAGAGAGATGGAGAGACAGAGAGACATGGAGAAAGAGAGAGAGAGACAGAGACAGAGAGAGATGGAGAGAAAGCATAGAAAGATAATCTATGACTTGATGCCAGGTTTGAGGCTGATTGCACCTCCATTGACTCCATTGTACAGGTATGTTGTCAACATACTGATCAGTGAGACTATAGCCTCGGACAGACAGAACAGACAGACAGACAGACAGACAGACAGACAGACAGACAGACAGACAGACAGACAGACAGACAGACAGACAGACAGAACAGACGGACAGACATTCCGTAAAAAGAGAAAGAGAGGGAAAAGATTAGAGGAGACAGAAGCACCTCCATTAAAGCACCAGGAAAAGGTAATGTGTAAAAAAAGAAAACCCCAAACTGAATTTCACCAACGCTGATCGTTGTCTGCAAAAATGAAAAGCGGCATAACCGCCGGGCGCCTGGAAGGCTAAAGTACCGTCTATCCACCGTAGAGGGCTGTGTCTGTAGGACCAACACATTCATATGCATTTATTTGACCCCCATCTCCTGACCTACGGTCGGGGTAGGCACAGCCTGCTCAATGGGAGGAGTAGGACAGAGCTTAACCCGTTCTGACCTGAGATCAGACTCTAAAAAATGTTCTTCTACATCCTGACAGTTTTTCTGAAAAAAGCTATGTGCTTAACAACAACAAAAATGGGAGGGGAAAAAAGGAAGATCATTTTGATAATTAGTCTTAAAAAACAGAAAAGTAACAAAAAAGAGAAACAGCTTATAACTAAAACCAAATCACCTCTATTGAGACACTCAGAAATAATACATTACTAAAAAACAAAAAACCCATCTCTGATCAATGGCTACAAAAAAATAAAGAAACAAAAGCTAAAACAAAAGTACAAATTATCCTCCTGCAAAAAGACAGCCACCCCCCCCCCCCCCCCATGAGCCCGCGAAGCCAGGCTGTGTGGCGCACCGAAAACATGTCACAGTCTGCGACACGTTGTGAGCTTGTAGATCTGCTGTTTCCGCTGTGCCACACAGCCACGCCATTAAGCATATATATATATATATATATATATATATATATATATATATACCAGGCTTAACACATTTTGGGTGGGTACCCATTTTGGTGTTAGCATCATGTCGTGCTTTAGCTAATGAAAAATAGCAGATCTACAAGCTCATAGCGCGCCACCGAGTGGCGCGCCACGAGCTTGTAGGTCTGTTTTTTTTTTTTTTTTAATCGAAGAGCGACTAACATAGAACTATAAGACATGTTTAGAATCTGATCTCGGGTCAGAATGAAAACTGTCAGGATGTAAAGAAGAACATGTTTAGAATCTGATCTCAGGTCAGAATGAAAACTGTCAGGATGTAAAGAAGAACATGTTTAGAATCTGATCTCAGGTCAGAATGAAAACTGTCAGGATGTAAAGAAGAACATGTTTAGAATCTGATCTCAGGTCAGAATGAAAACTGTCAGGATGTAAAGAAGAACATGTTTAGAATCTGATCTCGGGTCAGAATGAAAACTGTCAGGATGTAAAGAAGAACATGTTTAGAATCTGATCTCAGGTCAGAATGGGTTATTAAGGGACAAGTGTTATTTATTTATTTCCCGGAGGCGCGCTGCAATCAGTCACCTCATTACCTGCTCCGCTGCCCAGCCAATGTCCCACACATTGATTTTTCCCCCAGTCAGCCAAATAAAAAGGCAAGAAATCACATTTAAAAGTGTCAGAACAACAATCTATCTCAGGAACCAAACGCAAACAATCCCTTAGAGACAAACAGAAAAGCACACGCGCGCCTAACGGGGCTAAATAACCTGACCTAAAACGCATAACAAATATGTCAGCCACTTATTCACTCTGCAACGGAAAACGGACAAATCTCTGCCCTCTAGATTAGGGCTGGGCAACTGTGACGATGGAGAGGGCCGATATATTTCCACACTCACTCCAGAGGGGCCACACATAGGGTGCATATTACTGTCGTATAGAAAAAAAATGCTATTTTTTTGCTATATTTGAATTGAAATCCTGAATAGTGTTTTGCTATTTTTTTTTAATTGGAATTCTGAAAAGTAACCTTTTTATCTAATTTCAAATGCATTTAGGTATATTTATGTTCACTTTATGAAGTAAATACAAATACATTGGACGAAGAAAAAAAAAGACAACATTTTAATACTAGTCATTAAGCTATACATAAGACTGTAATTAAATTAATTAAAGCGGGTCATGTTTGCATGTTTGGAAATGAATATGTCAGTAATCTGATATTAACCAGAGGGCCGCGTTAAGTGAAGGTGGGGGCCGCATGTGGCCCCCGGGGCCGCCAGTTGCCCATGCATGCTCTAGATCATACATGGGCCACATGCGGCCCCCACCATCACTTAATGCGGCCCTAAGGTTAATATCAGAATACTATAGTTAGGTGAATTATTGATTTCAGAAATGATTGATTTCAGCTATAATTACTAGGATTAGAATGTTGTTTTTATGTCCAATGTATTTGGTTAACATAAGTATAACTAAATGCATTTGAAATGAGATAAAAAAAAAGGTTACTTTTCAGGATTCCAATTCAAAATCAGCAAAAGAATATTCAGGATTTCAATTCAAATATAGCTAAAATAGCTGATCTATAAGCAAATATAATATAATATATAATCTCTATGAGTAGATCCGCTATTTTTGCTACGACAATGCAGTGTGGCCCTCTGGAGTGAGTGTGGAACTATTTAGTGGCCCTCTCCATCATCAAAGTTGCCCACCCCTGCTCTAGATATAGAAAAAGAAAAGCGATATAGAAAGAGCTGAGAGTGTGCCAGCCAGTCAGGATACCTGCAGGGCCAAAACACGAGCTGCGTTCAATACCGGTTCGGTTTTAGGACCGCAGGGATATAGAATGTTGCATGAGACGCTCTTAATCGCTTGCATGTCAACGTTCTGAAATGACAAACATCACTTCGCCTCTCAACAGAAACCTAGAGGGATTTCACCAACACCAGCATATCAGCACCAATTCACCTGGAATAGGTACAATTCACCTGGAATAATTCACCTGGAATAGGTACAATTCACCTGGAATAATTCACCTGGAATAATTCACCTGGAATAGGGACAATTCACCTGGAATAATTCACCTGGAATAATTCACCTGGAATAGGGACAATTCACCTGGAATAATTCACCTGGAATAGGGACAATTCACCTGGAATAATTCACCTGGAATAGGGACAATTCACCTGGAATAATTCACCTGGAATAGGGACAATTCACCTGGAATAGGTACAATTCACCTGGAATAATTCACCTGGAATAATTCACCTGGAATAGGTACAATTCACCTGGAATAGGTACAAAAGCATCAGCCGTGGTCTGGATGCAATGAGTGGACCGATCTCATTCTGCCAGTTTATATATGATTACATTGGAGTCGGACTACTGTTAAAAATGACTGGACTCACGGGACAGAACCAGTGTGAGGCACGGATATGGACTATAACCAGAACCACAGATATGGACTTTAACCAGAACCACAGATATGGGCTTTAACCAGAACCACAGATATGGGGGCTTTAACCAGAACCACAGATATGGGCTTGAACCTGGACCCAGCAGGGAGCCGTACCACCTGACACCCCCCCCTCCTCCTCCTCCTCCTCCTCCCTCGTCACGTCAGAGCCCTGACCTTATCTCCTGCTCCCACTGAGCCCATGGATTAATTGCCTCGCCGCATGAAGCTAACAGCAGGTGTAGCACAGCCTTCCCACACTCTCCTGACTGGCAGTGCATTCTCTCTCTCTCTGTGTGTGTGTGTCTGTGTCTCTGTGTGCGTGTGCGTGTGCGTGTGCGTGTGTGTGTGTGCGCGCGCTGTGTCTCACCCAGGTGTTGTCTGCTCCGTTCTAGGTTTCTAGCAGTTATTATAGGGCTGGGCCAGCTAACGAAAACATACATCGAAAAATCGATATTCAACCAATACTAGCATATACTTAATCTTGCTCATGTGGTTATATTAATATTAACGGAATAATCGGGAAGCAAAACTGCAGGAGAAAAAGAACCATAGCTGGCCTGTTTGGAGTAATCCGACAGACAGACAGACAGACAGACAGACAGACAGACAGACAGTCAGACAGACAGACAGACAGACAGACAGACAGACAGACAGAGTAGTATAGTGCTGACGTGTGGAGAAATAAGATTTAAAAGTTTCTCAGCTCAAAATATATATTTGTAAAAAATAAAAAAAATCACACCCGTGTGAACTGAGTGGTGCAACTCCCCTCTCTCCCCCCCTCCCCCTCCTCTCTCTCTCTCTCTCTCATTAGCAGGCAACAGTGCAGCACTGTCTCTCTCTCTCTGTTTGTGGCACAACAGCGCCCCCTACTGGTACTCATAGTCATACTGGTGCTCCTTAACGTCACACAGGTGAACGCGGGCATTGCCGTTCCTTGGAGTGGTTGCACCACTCAAAAAACAATACATGCTACACTACCATGTAATTGAATCAGAAAACAGAATTACACCTTAACCCATTCTGACCGGGCACCCATTTTGGTGTTAGCATCATGTTATGCTTTACCTATTGAAAAATAGCAGATCTACAGTGCACACGGTGCATTAATCGTTTAAAAGCAGCGGTGGAAAGTAATTATTTTACTCCACAACAAGTTATTAGACGTTAGACAATTTACAATTATAATTATAAATAATTACAAAACACACAATTGAGCCCTATTTTACACTTACGCTATACTTTTGAACGATTGTGTCAAATTTAGAAAATGTGGATGAGTATGTTTGCTTTTGGTAAAAAAAATAGCAGACCTACAAGTTCTCGGTGGCGCGCTATGAGCTTGTAGATCTGATATTTCTCAATAGCTAAAGCATAACATGATGCTATAACACCAAAAAGGGGTTCCCCGTCCCCAAAATGGGTAAAAAAAATAAAAAAAAAGTATATTTGGATGCCAATATTATTTCGTAGCAACTTTGTTCAAGTTTAATACAGGACTTTTTACTTTAGATAAAGTATACTTCTTCCACCACTACTGTTTGTAAGTTCTGAGTAAATCTGCAACAGCGTCAACCAATGAGCATATAGTTTGATCAACCAATGAGCATATAGTTTGATCAACCAATGAGCATATAGTTTGATCAACCAATGAGCATATAGTTTGATCAACCAATGAGCATATAGTTTGATCAACCAATGAGCATATAGTTTGATCAACCAATGAGCATATAGTTTGATCAACCAATGAGCATATAGTTTGATCAACCAATGAGCATATAGTTTGATCAACCAATGAGCATATAGTTTGATCAACCAATGAGCATATAGTTTGATCAACCAATGAGCATATAGTTTGATCAACCAATGAGCATATAGTTTGATCAACCAATGAGCATATAGTTTGATCAACCAATGAGCATATAGTTTGATCAATCAATGAGCATATAGTTTGATCAACCAATGAGCATATAGTTTGATCAACCAATGAGCATATAGTTTGCACCCGTAAGCACTTTGTGGAACGAATCACGTTTGCATTCTCATGTCTGCTCGTCTGAGCTGATCTTACACAGTGTGACACTCAATGACACAACGACACGACTCCGGGGAGAGAAAGCAAGCGATTTGCATCAACGATAGCTTAACCCATTCTGACCGGGAAACCCATGTTGGTGTTATAGCATCATGTCATGCTTTAGCTGTTGAAAAATAGCAGATCTACAAGCTCGTAGCGCGCCACCGAGTGGCGCGCTACGAGCTTGTAGGTCTGCTATTTTTGAAAAAAAAATCGAAGAACGACTGACATTTTTAGAATCTGATCTCAGGTCAGAATGGGTTAATCAGACCAGTGTGTGTTGTGTCCAGTGGAAACGTCGTATGAATCTGATCTCAGGTCAGAATGGGTTAATTATACGTGACGTCGGGGTTGAGTGGCCGGGAAATGAATGAATCTGCATAACATCCTCCCTTCCTCCCAACGTCTGGCTTCAGAGGAACTCAGAAGACAAACAATGTTCTTTTAAAAAAAAGAAAAGAGCACTGGAATAGTTTTATAGAAGTACACAGAGAAGATCACCTCAAGGAATTATTAGCATTATGTTATGCTTTAGCTATTGAAAAATATGGATGAAGGCTTGCCGCTTGCATGTGTGCCGGTATGCCGCGGTCCCGTCCTCCCGAGCCCCGAAAATGATCTCGCTTTTATCTGAACTGTCAAAACTGTCAAAACCTGTCTAAGCACTTATTTAAATGGTGAATGATTAAGCCCCTTACGCCTATAGCCTGCTAGTACTTACTACAAATAGGCAAGCTGTATGCTTGTCATTGTCACTTGGAAATAAAGGCGTGCAGTCCATTTATGCCTTTATTTAGCTTTGCCGGAAATGGTAAATGTCGAAAATGTCGGCAATTTCGGCGTGCACCCATATTTTGGCGTACGCACGGTTGATAAATGAGGGCCATATAGTGACCAGACCAGTGTCCATGACATCAGAGACACTGCATGTGCTCTGCACTGCTACAATCTAAAATATCTAAAACCAGATTATTACACCCAGGCAGGAAAGTGTTCTAAAGCTTCTAAACGTCATTAACATATATTATTTTGCAAAGTCCTTAAAAGTGTCCTTTTAAGGAAGCGGTTGCGCCACTTTAAAAAATCCCATATCTGCTGGGCGAAGTACAACAATGTGCAAAGTAATTAAGTAAACACACCATGTGTGAGCTGCTGTGATAGGAGGAGAACTAGGATATCGAATGGTACACACAGCCAATCAAATCAGCAATCAATCAAACTATATCATTTAGCTGATGGGGACCCCCTGGAACATCCCTCAAGGACCCCTGGGGGTCCCCGGACCCCACTTTGAGAACCACTGCTCTGCATAAGTAGACCTCTTCACTGCTTTTAGAGTCTGTGTGCGTGCGTGCGTGCGTGCGTGTGTGTGACAGTCTAAAATGTAGACAGTCTATAAAATGTAGACTGTCACACACGCACACACGTCTCTCACACACACACACACACACACACACACACACAGAGGGAGACGAATCAAAACACACACACACACACGCAACTGGCGCAAACAAGCAGCCCCACCGACCAACATGAAATAAAGACGCAAGCAATTGAGGCACGTACACACACACACACAGACACACACGCGCGCGCCACCGAAACAATTCAAAAACACAAACGCACAGCCTCTCGCGTCTCTCCAATGAGAGCCTGAAACCATTTCCGTTTCTTATTAATAACTGTGAGATAAAAAAAAATGACGCAAAACCACAATTCATTTAAATACCTTTCTTTTCCGTGGTCCAATCAAGAGCCGCTTCCGTCAGCTGTGCTGTCAGCGCTCAGGAGGAAGACTTACAAACACGTCGTCTTTCCTTGTGTTTTATATCCATAATAAATGTATACGTTTGGTGGTATAAACTTTTAAAAGTGCTCTTATTCATGACCCGCAGTCTCTTATCTTCATGTCTCCCTCCTCGGCTGCGGGACTAAACGGGTTATAAAGTAAATAAATAGACTTGTTTGATTTTTAAAAACTCTCCACTTCGACCGCCATTCCTTCACGTCACAAACACAAACACACACACACACACACACGAGCAGGCGCGCTGTGATTGGCGCAAAAGCCAGTGACCTCACGGCCTGGCCCCTGGGGCGGGACTTGGGGCTGAGCAGAGCCCTCTCATTGGCTGACATGGGGCTGAGAGATGTCAGCTTGTCAATCATTCAACACGCTGGAGTTTGGGAGCGCTCGTTGACCCTCCACTCAACAGCCCATCTGTACCACCTGTTTAGAATGTGCACATCATGCAGGAGGCAGCAGGAGGTCGCTTTACGGATAACGAGCGCTTCCAAACTCTGACACTTGGAAAAAGAATCATCTGCAAGGAATGTCTTGACAGAAAGGAGCTCATAAAATGTCTACAGTGGGTTTTTTATGAAACAAACACTTTACAGATAGAAAGAGGATAATTCAAGCTTTTCGTATACAGCTGCAATGTTGTTGAGTTTGACGTTATTTAATACAATTAAATAAAAATAGGACGTTTCTGTTTGGATGAATGGGCTGAAAAGATGGCAGCGAGAAATATTATGCCCATTTTGACCCATTTAGTGTTTTTCTTGTAACTTGCTGGTGCCGTTTGTGCTTTAGATTCTACCAGAATATGAACATATTTCTCTTCTACAACATTTCAATAATAATAATAATGTATTAATTTGATAAGGTACTTACTAGGCCATTGATACCAGAATGCACTTTATATAGTTACTATAGGCATTTTGGGCGGGAACCCCTTTTGGTGTTAGCATTATGTTATGCTTTAGCTATTGAAAAATAGCAGACCTACAAGCTCGTAGCGCGCCACCGAGTGGCACGCTACGAGCTTGTAGGTCTGCTATATTTCAAAAATCGAAGAACGACTGACATAGAAACATAGCTTTAGAACCACTGACATAGAAACATAGCTTTAGAACCACGGACATGTCAAGGACCCCCAGTTTGACATGCATTTAGTCTACGGACCCCCCCATTTAATGGCATTTCAATCTCTGGGACCCCCGATTTATATTGTAAAATCAATGTTAATTTAACTCTGAGAGTGTACACACAAATGGAACCAAATCCATCTGAGTTATACAGACCAATGAGGGTCCATTTGGTTTTAGCTGGGGACCCCCTGGAACTCCCTCAAGGACCCCTGGGGGTCCCCGGACTCCACTTTGGGGTTAATACCACTGTGGAAGAATTAAGGGTCTAAATATGAGCATGATCAGAATCTGTTTGCAGATTAAGGAGAGACATGGGTGTGAAGTTTCAACAAGCACTTTCATGGTATTTTCCATAATTTCTCATTTGGTTTTGAAAAGTGTAATGAAGGAAGTTAATTGTACACAGACTATACACACTAAACCCAAGCGTTTAGGTTATGAACTGTTTTAAACACACATACTTTGTCACAGTGTTTAGATTATAAACAGAAGAACATGTTTAATCGCCTGTAACACTTTTTAAACACATATAATTTATAAACGTGTTTAGTTTTTACAATCAAAGTCAGTCATATTATATAGGTGTTTAGAATTTGAACGCTATAGGTGTTCTCGTGAGGTGTTTGAGTGAACTCGCGTGTTCTACTGTATTGTATGACCATTAATAAACAGTTGGCATTTTATTATTACACACACATGGTGTTTAGGTTTAAACGCGTCACATGTTCCAGGGATTTACAGTGTAGCGTTTCAATTAATATTTACTTCATAACTATGTTTGTCAGTCATATAGTTCGCTTGACAAAGACGTCAGGTGATTTGAAAATTAAAAAAAAAAAATCTCTAAACTTAAAGAGTTCTTTTCCAACAAGGTCAGACATATAAAGCCACAATAATGTATTCAATTTCTATGCAGACGCTCCTCCCATGCAACACATCTCTCCTGCCCCCAGTGAGAGCGTTCTGCTGGGGAAGACGCCTCTGGAAGTCTAACAGACTCTGCTGGATATACAGGAGTGTAGAAGGAGTATATGCTCTGCTCTCTATACAGCGTGCCTATAACCATCTGCAAAACACAACTCTGAGAATGTGTTAAAGGACAATTATAGGACAGCTTTTCCCAACTTTGAGATGTTGTGATAAGGGAGCCATGAGGAAAGGCCTCATCATGCAAACCTGAACACGGAGTTGGGGAAGTTTTCCTCTCCAAAACTAGAGCAGCGCGGTACAAAACAGTGGGTGGGATCGCCGCCCCATTTCTTATGGGTTTGCGAACCCATTATTGTGGGTTATACACAAGCAATGTCGGTGTCCCTTATTTTTTTTTCTCATTTTCTTTGTTATTATTAAAAAGAAAAAGAAGAACGATCCTCCAGAATCTGGATGATGGGGTTCAAGGGAGGAGAGGACACTTTTAGACTTTTGATTTAACCCATTCTGACCTGAGATCAGATTCATATACAAGGTTTCCACTGGACACACACTGGTCTGATTAACCCCATTCTGACCTGAGATCAGATTTTAAAAATGGCAGTCGTTCTTCGATTTTTTTTCAGTTGGAGATGCTTAAGTGCACGCAGGCGTTACGGTAGTCACGTTTTGACATGACTGATGTCTGGATGAGGAGCTGCGCTGACTCCTGGGTGAGGAATGGTCTAATTCATCATGACTGATGTCTGGATGAGGAGCTGCGCTGACTCCTGGGTGAGGAATGGTCTAATTCATCATGACTGATGTCTGGATGAGGAGCTGCGCTGACTCCTGGGTGAGGAATGGTCTAATTCATCATGACTGATGTCTGGATGAGGAGCTGCGCTGACTCCTGGGTGAGGAATGGTCTAATTCATCATGACTGATGTCTGGATGAGGAGCTGCGCTGACTCCTGGGTGAGGAATGGTCTAATTCATCATGACTGATGTCTGGATGAGGAGCTGCGCTGACTCCTGGGTGAGGAATGGTCTAATTCATCATGACTGATGTCTGGATGAGGAGCTGCGCTGACTCCTGGGTGAGGAATGGTCTAATTCATCATGACTGATGTCTGGATGAGGAGCTGCGCTGACTCCTGGGTGAGGAATGGTCTAATTCATCATGACTGATGTCTGGATGAGGAGCTGCGCTGACTCCTGGGTGAGGAATGGTCTAATTCATCATGACTGATGTCTGGATGAGGAGCTGCGCTGACTCCTGGGTGAGGAATGGTCTAATTCATCATGACTGATGTCTGGATGAGGAGCTGCGCTGACTCCTGGGTGAGGAATGGTCTAATTCATCATGACTGATGTCTGGATGAGGAGGAGCTGCGCTGACTCCTGGGTGAGGAATGGTCTAATTCATCGCACGCACACACACACACACACACACACACACAGCGCGTAGCGGGGATTCAATGATTGACTGGGCAAATTAGCTGATTGACTGGGCAAATTAGCATCGCTAATTGGGGAGGGGGGGGGGGATGGGGGAGGGGTAGGGTAGCGCATCTCCGGCCGATAGGCGATAACGTGTTTCCCTCGACGTGCTAATGGTGGGACCGTTGAAAACAAAGGCGTCTTGCATGCTGTGGTTTGCTGTCCTGACAGACATTTGCATTCACAAGGGCTGCCAAAGTAAGCTATCGTTTGTTGTTTTCCTCCCCCTCTCTCTCTTCGAAGTTAGACTGGGCAAGCTCTAATCTCATGCCGGTGACGCGCACGCACACGCACGCACACACGCACACACGCACACACACACACACACACACACACGCACACACACACACACAACGTGACTATTTCTCTCTCTGCTCTGGTCTCGTGTTGATTCAATTCTGTGCAGCGCAGTGAGGCAACTCAGGCAAGGCGCCAAGACTCCTGTCATCTCTCTTAACCCATTCTGACCTGAGATCAGATTCATACGAGGTTTTCCACTGGACACACGCTGGTCTGATTATAACCCATTCTGACCTGAGATCAGATTCTGAAAAATGTCAGTCGTTTTCAAAAATAGCAGACCTACAAGCTCGTAGCGCGCCACTCGGTGGCGCGCTATGAGCTTGTAGATCTGCTGTTTTTCAATAGCTAAAGCATAACATGATACCACCAAAACGGGTTCCCGGTCAGAATGAGTTAAAAGTTTCTTCCCATAAACTTTACTTGAAAATTACGTTTAAGAAACTTTAATAATAATTACGTGCGTGCGTTCCAGGGACCCCCCAGGGATCAAGACAAGATTTGTGTAAAAACACAAAAAAAAAAAAAAAAACACAAAATTGTCACAATAGCTCATGTCCTGCGACATAGGGCTTGTAGTATAGATCTGATATTTTGGAATAGCCGACGCTAAAATCGATAAAAACGTGACGATCATGTATTGCCATGACAAAAGAAACGAGATCACGAGAAAAACTATCCCTGGTCAGGGGCTGGTGGAGTGCTTTGTTTGAACAGTACTGCAGTTCGAACAAAGTTCAAACGAGTAGTTGAATGGCAGCAACGTCCGTGTGTGTGTGTGTGCGTGTGCGTGTGCGTGTGCGTGCGTGTGCGTGTGCGTGCGTGCGTGCGTGGTTGGATCTTGAAAACATAAGACAGATAGATACCTTCATTATCCCACGGGGGAAAATCAGTAAACAGTAAACAGACATACAGTAGAAGACACCCCCGGTGGCTTATAAATCTACTGTCAGGACGGCATTTTGGATTCCCCATTTAACCCATTCTGACCTGAGATCAGATTCATACGAGGTTTCCACTGGACACACACTGGTCTGATTAACCCATTCTGACCTGAGATCAGATTCTAAAAAATGTCAGTCGTTCTTCGATTTTTCAAAAATAGCAGACCTACAAGCTCGTAGCGCGCCACTCGGTGGCGCGCTATGAGCTTGTAGATCTGCTATTTTTCAATAGGTAAAGCATAACATGATGCTAACACCAAAATGGGTGCCCGGTCAGAATGGGTTAAAGGAGAATTCCATACTAAAAGGCTTTCTTACCTTTCTTTGTAGTTGTTACGTCCCCACCAAAGAGGTCCAGGTGTTATTTTGTGCAAAAGCTCCTCATTGGCTGTTTCCCCTATACCATAAGCCCTACATGAATTGCATTGTATTGAATGGGATGTATGGGGTGTTGTGCTAATTCGCTTATTTCCATCGCTCAAAATTATATATTTTTTGTATATATCCTCTCTTCATAATAAAATAATAACCCAAGCGGCACACTTTACTACTTATTTCGATGGAAATAAGCGAATTAGCACAACACCCCATACATCCCATTCAATACAATGCAATTCATTTAGGGCTTAGGGTAGGGGAAATAAGGAGCTTTTGCACAAAATAACACCTGGACCTCTTTGGTGGGGACGTAACAACTACAAAGAAAAGTAAGAAAGCCTTTTAGTATGGAATTCTCCTTTAAACACGAATAAGTGGTGGCGACAGTAAGAAAAAGATGGACTGTTATTGAGATGGTAAACATATTATTGCACACGGTAGGAAGGTGAAACATAGCAGCGTCTGCCCCTCATTCACAGGCACAGCAGGCTGGACGAGAACCCGGACGTGAGTATGTTTACACACTAAACCCAAGCGTTTAGGTTAGGAACTGTTTTAAACACGTCATTTGTAACACTTTTTAAACGTGTCACAGTGTTTAGATTATGAACAGAAGAACATGTTTAATCGCCCGTAACACTTTTTAAACACATAAACGTGTTTAGTTTTTACAATCATAGTCAGTCATATTATATAGGTGTTTAGAATTTGAACACTTGAGGTGTTTGAGTGAACTCGTGTTCTATACTGTATTTTATGACCATTAATAAACATTTGGCATTTTATTATTTATTACACACATGGTGTTTAGGTTTAAACCAGGGGGGCAGTCAGACGGATATTTTGTGAAGCCACTATAAGGAAATGAAAGTTCATATAATGGCCTGTTGTGGCGCTGTCACTGGACCCAGAAAAACCCATAGCCCCATAGAAGTCCATGTATTTGGGCCCAACTTCACCTAGACTGTATTACCTTAATAAACATGGTCATGAATACTTTCTGCTTCCAGTCACTAGTTTAAAGTCTCATTTCTAATGTCATAATATTCTTTTTGGAAAATTATGGTCCCATTTATAAAAAAAATGACCTATGGTTTAAACGCGTCACATGTTCCAGGGATTTACAGTGTAGGCTTTGTCCATATGTTTACAGAGTATAGGCTTTGTCCATATGTTTACAGAGTATAGGCTTTGTCCATATGTTTACAGAGTATAGGCTTTGTCCATATGTTTACAGAGTATAGGCTTTGTCCATATGTTTACAGTGTAGGCTTTGTCCATATGTTTACAGAGTATAGGCTCTGTCCATATGTTTACAGTGTAGGCTCTGTCCATATGTTTACAGTGTAGGCTTTGTCCATATGTTTACAGAGTATAGGCTCTGTCCATATGTTTACAGTGTAGGCTTTGTCCATATGTTTACAGAGTATAGGCTCTGTCCATATGTTTACAGTGTAGGCTCTGTCCATATGTTTACAGTGTAGGCTCTGTCCATATGTTTACAGAGTATAGTCTTTGTCCATATGTTTACAGAGTATAGTCTCTGTCCATATGTTTACAGAGTATAGTCTAGTCTCATTTCTGATCATATCTTTGTCCATATGTTTACAGAGTATAGTCTAGTCTCATTTCTGATCATATCTTTGTCCATATGTTTACAGTGTATAGTCTAGTCTCATTTCTTTGTCCATATGTTTACAGTGTATAGTCTTTGTCCATATGTTTACAGTGTATAGTCTTTGTCCATATGTTTACAGAGTATAGTCTAGTCTCATTTCTGATCATATCTTTGTCCATATGTTTACAGAGTATAGTCTCTGTCCATATGTTTACAGAGTATAGTCTCTGTCCATATGTTTACAGAGTATAGTCTAGTCTTTGTCCATATGTCTACAGAGTATAGTCTCTGTCCATATGTTTACAGAGTATAGGCTCTGTCCATATGTTTACAGTGTATAGTCTAGTCTCATTTCTGATCATATCTTTTGGAAACAATCATCGACGTTGCTCATTTACAGTTTCATTTACAGTACCTGTTGTCGCTCCGAGCTTCCTGGCCATACAGGAAGTGCTCCTGTTGTACGGTGACGTGATTGGCCGACTCGTCCTTGCCGATGGTGACCACGGGGTATCCCATTTGTCGAGTCCACTTGTCCATCACCTCGCTGACGTCGATGTCCCGCCCCTCGGAACGCAGCGCCTGTTTGGGAAAATGTAAGGTTTTTGAGTGGTGCAACCACTCCTACAACCAGCAATGTCCGTGTGCCTGTATCATGTATCAGGCATGAGCACGAGTGGTGTGCGCATGCGTGAAATTGGGGAACGTATGTGACATGGCTGCCACCTGCTGGACGCAAATCCAACTTCTGACTGTCTAGGTTCGCTAAAGAAGGAAAGGCCGAGCCAAAATAATAATGAACTGTCTATAGGTTCGCTAAAGAAGGAAAGGCCGAGCCTCAGAGTGCTTCCACTAAGGAAAGTAGTCTTTCTATTGACACAACCCGCCTTTGTTTTGGTGAGTAGCAAAAACGTTATTTTTATTTACACTAAAGAGTAGAGGCTGGTCTGCATTCATGCGAGCGGCGGAAGTTGATAGTAACATAGCTCTAATGCACGCATTAGAGCTATGGAACAGAGCTAGTGTGGAACATGCTATTATAAAGAACACAGTGTGGAACATGCTATTATAATGAACACAGTGTGGAACATGCTATTATAATGAACACAGTGTGGAACATGCTATCATAATGAACACAGTGTGGAACATGCTATTATAATGAACACAGTGTGGAACATGCTATCATAAAGAACACAGTGTGGAACATGCTATCATAAAGAACACAGTGTGGAACATGCTATCATAATGAACACAGTGTGGAACATGCTATCATAATGAACACAGTGTGGAACATGCTATCATAATGAACACAGTGTGGAACATGCTATCATAAAGAACACAGTGTGGAACATGCTATCATAAAGAACACAGTGTGGAACATGCTATTATAATGAACACAGTGTGGAACATGCTATTATAAAGCTTGAGTCTGACAGTATTATTGTTATCATTAAATACAGCACTCTGGAATAATGGTAATTACATAGCAGCCTTTTATATATATATATATCACATCAGCGCACCCACCCACACACGTGCGTGCGCACCCACCCACACACGTGCGCACACGCACACACACACACACACACACACACACACACACACACACACACACACACACACACACACACACACACACACACACACACACACACACACACACACACACACTACCTGAGACAGTTTGTTCCAGAGGTCCTGTCTTGCGGCATTGCTGAACATGTGAGTCGTCAGATAATCCTAAAAATACCAACAAAAACAAAACAGGTATAAATCAACTGTAACAAAATATCTTTTGTTCCCATAATAATAAGAAGAAGAAGAGGCTAAAAAACCAGTTTTCGTCTTCATTTCATACGAAAGCAGAACGTAATTACATAGTTAATTAGATTGACCCAGCGGTGGGTTTTTTTTAAAAACAAAGCTAATAGAATGTGTTTCAATTGAAAACCACTCCGACCCTGAAATCCAGCAATTCACAAGTTCTTTTCACAGACAATTCAATTCAATCCCAGCTCACACTGTGTGAAGAAAAGAAAAGGTGTCGCATTGTTTCTGTTCACAGTGTCCGGGGTCTCAGAGCCTACAAGGTAAACCTTTCTGTTCACAGTGTCCGGGTCTCAGAGCCTACAAGGTAAACCTTTCTGTTCACAGTGTCCGGGTCTCAGAGCCTACAAGGTAAACCTTTCTGTTCACAGTGTCCGGGTCTCAGAGCCTACAAGGTAAACCTTTCTGTTCACAGTGTCCGCGTCTCAGAGCCTACAAGGTAAACCTTTCTGTTCACAGTGTCCGGGTCTCAGAGCCTACAAGGTAAACCTTTCTGTTCACAGTGTCCGGGTCTCAGAGCCTACAAGGTAAACCTTTCTGTTCACAGTGTCCGGGTCTCAGAGCCTACAAGGTAAACCTTTCTGTTCACAGTGTCCGCGTCTCAGAGCCTACAAGGTAAACCTTTCTGTTCACAGTGTCCGGGTCTCAGAGCCTACAAGGTAAACCTTTCTGTTCACAGTGTCCGGGTCTCAGAGTCTACAAGGTAAACCTTTCTGTTCACAGTGTCCGGGTCTCAGAGCCTACAAGGTAAACCATGAATGGAATCGGTCACTGAGGCAAGGCTGACGTCTTTGATCACATTATTGACACGGTGGGACTAGAGAGCGTCGCATAGTCCCTCCCCCCTTTCAGAACGACGAGTGGCCCAGGAAATGAATCCCAATGAATTTGTCCCATATAGGCATTTCGTGCTTTATTTATTTATTTAAATACCTTTTTAAGCGTGTCGTACGAAGCCAACTCTTGTCGTGACAAATCATGACAACACACACGATATTTTGGACCAAACAAATAATTACAAAGAAGAAAAACAACAAAAAAAAGTGTTGTAACCTGCCGTTTTTTTGTTTTAGTGTTATATTAAACACTCTGCTTTGCAGAGCCTCTATTAGCCTACTTTTGAGAGGAGCGGCTACTTGATCCTTAGACATGCAGGAAAGGAGCTATAAGGAGCTATAAGGAGCTATAAGGAGCTATAAGCTCACCGTTGGAAACTTCCAAACTGCACACAGACAAAAGAACACGTCCAGAAAGTTTTGTCTGACTCTCTGTGGTAAAGTAGGACAAAAATGTCCCAAAAAAATACAATGTCCCAAAAAATACAATGTCCCAGACACCGAACTGTATCCCTCTGTAGCCTCTGTAGACATTTTTAAAGCTCAGCTCAAGACCCACTTCTACAACATTGCTTTTAATTGATCTTTTATTTTTTATTTTTTGTTATTCATGTCCTCACTGTATTGCATTACTGCTTGTTCTTAATGTTGTTGCCTTGCTTTTCTTTTATTCTCCATTTTTCTGTAAAGCACTTTGAGCTGCATTTCATGTCATGAAAGGTGCTATACAAATAAAGTTTTATTATTATTATTATTATGAGCATCATCATCCATCACCATTCTATCATCTCAGAAAATCTTGACATCTGAAAAAAAAATTCTAAATGTGAATTTAAGCACATTGATTTTACTTCAGACCTTCTAGTGCTATCTGGATATGAATGTGCTGCTCGTTGTCGCATCGTCCCATCTCCCACAGCTCCGTGACTGGGAGATGGGACTGTGGACAGAACTTTTCTGTTACACTTAAATCCATATAAAAGTACCGCAAGTTAGAAACGTGTGTGGCTATGTGTAACGAGGCACAGCCGTTTACAATGCGATGCAACATTGACAGCGGGGGGTTTTGCACTGCAGGTTTCTCAAGCGCTTTTTTGGAGCAAAACTTTTGTGAAATGTAAATGGAAGGCAGTTACAGTACTGTACACTCCACTATACAGTAAATATCCTAACAAGGGGGTCTGGGAAGGGAGTGCATTGCAAAGGGCTGCATTTCATGGTGGTGGTGCTGCCTCTCTGTAGAGAGGAAAACAAAACCCAAACACTAAACTACGTTTTCAAGACGTTTTGGCCGTTATCTCTGGAACGGGAGGTCCAATCTGCTCAGTTTAAAGTCGGATCGGACGCTTTGGTTTATTTTGAGAACACCGATCCGATAAGAGGTATTATCGTGATCGCACGCCGATTGATCGGAGCATCTCTAGCCCATGCAGTTGTCCAGTGTGTGTGTGCGTGTGCGTGTGTGTGCGTGTGTGTGTGCGTGTGCGTGTGCGCATGCGTGTGCGCGCGTAGTGAAAAGGGAAGTGGCCGGTGAATGAGGAAAATGTGATGTCATTTGCGTCACAGCGCCTATACGGTAAAATGTTGCACAATAACATGGTATGTCGTACGAATGCAAACAGTCGCGGTAAATATGCACGTTGGGAAGGATGCAATGCCGTGCGTTTAGTTTGTGCGAACAGAGTGGTTCAGAAGACGACCAAAGGATAAACGTTAACGTGCATACTGTACTCCTTACTGTACTCCATACTGTACTCCTTACTGTACTCCTTACTGTACTCCTTACTGTACTCCTTACTGTACTCCATACTGTACTCCTTACTGTACTCCTTACTGTACTCCTCACTGTACTCCATACTGTACTCCATACTGTACTAACATACTGTACTCCTTACTGTACTCCTCACTGTACTCCATACTGTACTCCATACTGTACTAACATACTGTACTCCTTACTGTACTCCTCACTGTACTCCATACTGTACTCCATACTGTACTAACATACTGTACTCCTTACTGTACTCCTCACTGTACTCCATACTGTACTCCATACTGTACTAACATACTGTACTCCATACTGTACTCCTTTGCACCACAATTACAATTAGGGAAGAAGGATATTCATTCATTAATTGCAATGAAACTGAAATGGGAGAGAGACTTGCAGGAGAAGAGAACGAGAGAGATAACAACAAGAGATATATAATATGTGTTATTGTGAGATTATCTCACCGGAGTCATGACCCGTTATCTCTCTCTCTCTCTGAGTCATGACCCGTTATCTCTCTCTCTCACACGCACGCACGCACGCACGTACACACACACACGCACACACGCAGAACAAGATAACAGAAGATAGCTCCTCTCCTCTCCTTTCCATTATCCACTCTTCTCTCATTATCCCCTCTCCTCTCCTCTCCTCTCCTCTCCTCTCCTCTCCTCTCCTCTCCTCTCCTCTCCCCTCCCCTCCTCTCCTCTCCTCTCCCTATCTCCTCTCCTCTCCTCTCCTCTCCTCTCCTCTCCTCTCCCCTCCCCTCCCCTCCCATTCCCTCCTCCTCTATAACGGTGCTTGACATTCTATTCTCTCTATATCTCTCGCACGAGTCTTAGTTGATAGCTTTTACACACACACACACACACACACACACACACACACACACACACACAGAGATAATAGGTTAATTGAGGTCAAGTTGTCAGATGGAAACGTGATAACTTCTCTGTTCTCAACATCACGTTTCTCTCCTCCAGAACTCTACATATTATCAACCCCCGCCTCCTCCTCCTCCTCTCTCTGTTCTCCTCCAGGGCATTTTTACAGAAAGTAAAGTAAAGTTGTGTTCCATAGACTGTAACGGAAGATGGACACAGGAACAGTGACATCACCCCATTGGTTTCTACAGCCACACACACACACACACACACACACTATAGATGGACTGGGCCTGGCGTCATCATGAAAGGGGGCGGGACCGGGCCTGGGCGTGGTCATGAAAGGGGGCGGGACAGGACCCTGGCGTCGTCATGAAAGGGGGCGGGACTGGGCCCTGGCGTCGTCATGAAAGGGGGCGGGACTGGGCCTGGGCGTCGTCATGAAAGGGGGCGGGACTGGGCCTGGCGTCGTCATGAAAGGGGGCGGGACTGGGCCTGGCGTCGTCATGAAAGGGGGCGGGACTGGGCCTGGGCGTGGTCATGAAAGGGGGCGGGACTGGGCCCTGGCGTCGTCATGAAAGGGGGCGGGACTGGGCCTGGGCGTGGTCATGAAAGGGGGCGGGACAATGAGGCTCTATAAAGGTGTGATGGTACAATCCGTGAGTTTGCCGGAACGGTAAACAGACACAACTGTATCACATGCTTATTTTTACGCAGTTATAATTGACAGCATGAAGAGGCAATTAGTCGAACGCCTGAATGAACACTTCTGTCCCACGGCAGAAACCCCAGCGAACAAAGTGAATATCCTGCGGCGTGTGTTAAGAGTTAGAGACGGACACCTTCGAGTCATGCAGAATGGCGTAAAGAGGACATGACACGTCATAAGTGATGTGTGATTGAGCGAAGGCATTCATTACAGTTGGAGAGGAACTATAACTGCACTTTCATGTAGATTATAGCTTGTGTGATTGCGTGTAATGTGACGGTATGTGTGCATGTGAGAGAGAGAGAGAGAGAGAGAGAGAGAGATGCAGAGACACCATTTGTTGTATTATACACAGTCAAATTATTATTGTTTGTCTTGGTGAACGCTTGTTTCAGCGGTGCGATTTTATTTCTATGGATAACGACTAATGAGCTTTATCCAATTCTGACCTGAGATCAGATTAAAAAAAATCTCTTCTATACATCCTGATTCCTGACAGTCTTCTGAAAAAAAGCTATGTTTCTATGTCAGTCGTTTTCAAAAAAATAGCAGACCTACAAGCTCGTAGCGCGCCACTCGGTGGCGCGCTATGAGCTTGTAGATCTGCTATTTTTCAATAGCTAAAGCACAGCATGATGCCAACACCAAAAAGGGGTTCCCGCCCCAACTGGGTTACATAACAGACAGCTGTCTAATCAAAGTCTCGGAGCACCTGTCTGCGCTGCTTGAATGGATGCCGTATCCACCAAGACAGGCATGTAAACAAACTGTTAATGTCATTCACACACACAGATAAACATTCATTTAATGTCATTCACACACAGATAAACATTCATTTAATGTCATTCACGCACAGATAAACATTCATTCAATGTCATTCACGCACAGATAAACATTCATTTAATGTCATTCACGCACAGATAAACATTCATTTAATGTCATTCACACACAGATAAACATTCATTTAATGTCATTCACACACAGATAAACATTCATTTAATGTCATTCACGCACAGATAAACATTCATTTAATGTCATTCACGCACAGATAAACATTCATTTAATGTCATTCACACACAGATAAACATTCATTTAATGTCATTCACACACAGATAAACATTCATTTAATGTCATTCACACACACAGATAAACATTCATTTAATGTCATTCACGCACAGATAAACATTCATTCACTGTCATTCACACACAGATAAACATTCATTTAATGTCATTCACACACACAGATAAACATTCATTCAATGTCATTCACGCACAGATAAACATTCATTTAATGTCATTCACGCACAGATAAACATTAATTTAATGTCATTCACACACACAGATAAACATTCATTTAATGTCATTCACGCACAGATAAACATTCATTTAATGTCATTCACGCACAGATAAACATTCATTTAATGTCATTCACACACAGATAAACATTAATTTAATGTCATTCACGCACAGATAAACATTCATTTAATGTCATTCACACACACAGATAAACATTCATTTAATGTCATTCACGCACAGATAAACATTCATTTAATGTCATTCACGCACAGATAAACATTCATTTAATGTCATTCACGCACAGATAAACATTCATTTAATGTCATTCACGCACAGATAAACATTCATTTAATGTCATTCACACACACAGATAAACATTCATTTAATGTCATTCACGCACAGATAAACATTCATTTAATGTCATTCACGCACAGATAAACATTCATTTAATGTCATTCACACACAGATAAACATTCATTTAATGTCATTCACACACAGATAAACATTCATTTAATGTCATTCACACACAGATAAACATTCATTTAATGTCATTCACACACAGATAAACATTCATTTAATGTCATTCACACACAGATAAACATTCATTTAATGTCATTCACACACAGATAAACATTCATTTAATGTCATTCACGCACAGATAAACATTCATTTAATGTCATTCACACACAGATAAACATTCATTTAATGTCATTCACACACAGATAAACATTCATTTAATGTCATTCACACACACAGATAAACATTCATTTAATGTCATTCACACACAGATAAACATTCATTTAATGTCATTCACACACAGATAAACATTCATTTAATGTCATTCACACACACAGATAAACATTCATTTAATGTCATTCACACACACAGATAAACATTCATTTAATGTCATTCACACACACAGATAAACATTCATTTAATGTCATTCACACACACAGATAAACATTCATTTAATGTCATTCACACACACAGATAAACATTCATTTAATGTCATTCACACACAGATAAACATTCATTTAATGTCATTCACACACACAGATAAACATTCATTTAATGTCATTCACACACACAGATAAACATTCATTTAATGTCATTCACACACACAGATAAACATTCATTTAATGTCATTCACACACACAGATAAACATTCATTTAATGTCATTCACGCACAGATAAACATTCATTTAATGTCATTCACACACAGATAAACATTCATTTAATGTCATTCACACACAGATAAACATTCATTTAATGTCATTCACACACAGATAAACATTCATTTAATGTCATTCACACACACAGATAAACATTCATTTAATGTCATTCACACACAGATAAACATTAATTTAATGTCATTCACACACAGATAAACATTCATTTAATGTCATCCAGCTAAACATTTTTCCCAAGAATGTCTTTGAAAACATTTGAAGCGAGGGAGGAGTATACAATGCGTAGTATAGTATAGATGTATAGTTTATATGTATAGTTTATATGTATAGTTTATATGTATAGTTTATATGTATAGTTTATATGTATAGTATAGATGTATAGTTTATATGTATAGTTTATATGTATAGTTTATATGTATAGTTTATATGTATAGTTTATATGTATAGTTTATATGTATAGTTTATATGTATAGTTTATATGTATAGTATAGATGTATAGTTTATATGTATAGTTTATATGTATAGTATAGATGTATAGTTTATATGTATAGTTTATATGTATAGTATAGATGTATAGTTTATATGTATAGTTTATATGTATAGTATATATGTATAGTTTATATGTATAGTTTATATGTATAGTTTATATGTATAGTTTATATGTATAGTTTATATGTATAGTTTATATGTATAGTTTATATGTATAGTTTATATGTATAGTATATATGTATAGTATATATGTATAGTTTATATGTATAGTTTATATGTATAGTTTATATGTATAGTTTATATGTATAGTTTATATGTATAGTATATATGTATAGTTTATATGTATAGTTTATATGTATAGTTTATATGTATAGTTTATATGTATAGTATATATGTATAGTTTATATGTATAGTTTATATGTATAGTTTATATGTATAGTATATATGTATAGTTTATATGTATAGTTTATATGTATAGTTTATATGTATAGTATATATGTATAGTTTATATGTATAGTTTATATGTATAGTATATATGTATAGTTTATATGTATAGTATATATGTATAGTTTATATGTATAGTTTCATTATATAGAAATTCCACTGTTACGTTCTTAGCTTACGCATGTTTCATGATAAATGGTTTTTATGTGACGTATTCCCATGCTTTTTTGTTCCTGCTTAATGTAAATCGCTCTGGATTAAGAGCGTCTGCTAAATGCCCTAAATTGTAAATTGTAAATTGTAATGCAGTAACCGGAAATGTGTTCTATTTTGATCAACACTTTTCCCGAAGGCAACTGTTCTGGGCTGGAAGAACGACCGCACTGGGAAAAAAAAACGTGGAATACTTTCAGTAAGGAAGGACATACTTTGCTTTTGTTGTTTGTTGATTTATTAAACTAATAATTGCCTCTTTATGCTGTCAATTACAACACATGCTACGGAAACGCTAATTATGAATAATTAATAATAATAATTATGAAGTGAGCAACTATCTTTTTGCTCCCGAGATCCCAGATCCCAATAAGCTGTGAAACAAACATGTGTAGCAAAGCTTCTTGGATCTGGCAGCGTCAGGTTAGAAAAAAAACATCTCTCAGCAGGAAATGCCCAAACATGGCATTAGCTGTTTTTTACAGGCACTTTTTTAAAAACTAAACTTATTGACGGACAGATTTATTTCTGTTTAGCCACGCACTCTGCCAGCCTTTTCTTTCTTTCTTTCTTTCTCGTATTTGCGTAAGTAGTCACAGAATATTCATGTTCGTTGTTGCACATGTTCACCAAAGAAAAGAAGTGGGAAAGAAATCAATTGGAAATGGAATGGTGGTAACAGCCAGAGATGGGCAGTGTTTGAAATACATGTATTTGAAATACATGTATTTGAAATACTTTTTTGTATTTTGTAATTTGTATTTCGCTGGGACGGAAGAAATGAGATGCATTTTGTAT
>NC_137884.1:29203270-29213270 GCF_963924005.1 Protomyctophum bolini | reverse complement strand
ATGGATTTCTACACGGAGGGCAATTCTTTCAACATATAATGCTGTATTCGAGTGCAGGAGAGTCTGGAAAAGGCAATTCTCACGAAGCTAAACATCAAGGAAGAGGAAGGACATGCTTAATAATGTATGGTCCGGATAGGTCACTCTTATACAGATGGGTGAAATGGCAAGGGGGCTGAAGATGAAGACCCCTTTGATGTCTTAATTGACTTACTACAAGTAATAACACTTAACCCATTCTGACCTGAGATCAGATTCTAAAAGTGTCTTCGACATCCCGACAGTTTTCTGAAAAAGCTATGTTTCTATGTCAGTCAAAAATAGCAGACCCACAAGCTCGTAGCGCGCCACTCGGTGGCGCGCTATGAGCTTGTAGATCTGCTGTTTTTCAATAGCTAAAGCATGACATGATGCCAACACCAAAAGGGGTTCCCGACAAAAATGTGTTAAGCTAGCAAACGGACCTGAGTTGTACTTAGACTGTTTTTTTTCTCCCTCTCCACCAGATATCTTGTGAGCTTGTAGATCTGCATTTTTTTTTTAGCGAATGTTCTCCTCAATATCCATAAAGAATATGGATGTTACATGTAAATTATACTTATAGTCACTTTCCACCTCTGCAAATGAAGATATTTTAATGAGCATGAGAATCGGAAAGCAGAGAAGTCATATCCCCTTAGGGATGAGTTAGAACCTTTTATAATGTCTCTGATATCCCCTCAGGCATAAGTAAGAGCCTTTTATAATGTCTTTAAAATCCCCTCAGAGATTTTTTATAATGTCGGCTGAAGAATAATTTTGGGCTAATTGTCAGCCTCAGCCTAAAATGACCAAAGTATATTTCAACAGCGCTTTAATTAGTAGCCTAGAGTAAGCACGCTATTACCCCACTGCCTGCAAACGGAAAACAACCTGGACACTAAATAATTAATAATAATAATTGGCATGCTATTACCCCCCTGCCGCAAACAGAAAACAATCTGGACACTGAATAAAGTGTGTAAATTCGTTGGCCAAATTGTTCACACATCCCGAGTCGCGATTGCTTTGTAAATGAAACATAAATTATTGTCACTTCAGATTTGATCTGTTTTCCATAAATGAACACCCTATTTAACCGACCACAGCATGCCTATTCTGGGGGGGAGGGGGGGGGGGGGCATTCGACAAATAGCTGATCTACAAATCAAAGAGATTTGACGGAAGAAAGCAGCCTATAATAACTCCAAGTCAAACGGTTTGCGGAGCGGTCTTGATATCGGAAGGTCGCTATAGTTCGTATCCCCGGACCGGCACGTTAAAATGACCACCGCTGAAGTGCCCTTTGAGCAAGGTATTGAACCCCTACCATGAAATGTTCTATGAGCAGGGCCTGGCTGTAAACAAGTTCTTGAGCTTAGTCCAGTTACCCTGGGTAAACATAGTACCTTTCCTTTCCTTAGTCCAGTTACCCTGGGTAAACATAGTACCTTTCCTTTCCTTAGTCCAGTTACCCTGGGTAAACATAGTACCTTTCCTTTCCTTAGTCCAGTTACCCTGGGTAAACATAGTACCTTTCCTTTCCTTAGTCCAGTTACCCTGGGTAAACATGGTACCTTTCCTTTCCTTAGTCAAGTTACCCTGGGTAAACATAGTACCTTTCCTTTCCTTAGTCCAGTTACCCTGGGTAAACATAGTACCTTTCCTTTCCTTAGTCCAGTTACCCTGGGTAAACATAGTACCTTTCCTTTCCTTAGTCCAGTTACCCTGGGTAAACATAGTACCTTTAGTCCAGTTACGCTGGGTAAACATAGTACCTTTCCTTTTCCTTACTTAAAAACAATCGCTCTGAAAGAATATATGTTCAAGGATTTGCGCCACATTTTCACGATTTTAAAAAAATAGCTAAGGTATAGCATAATGCTTCAAACGCCAAAAGGGGTTCCCGCCGAAAATGGATTAACAAGCAGAAAGTACTCCCTGCCTTGGTGCTGAGCAGAAACACACAATACGCGATAGAAAAGAGTCCGCTCGCTGGCTAAAGATCCAAAAGGTGTTTTTCAATTGAAATTAAATTATTTTTTAGATCGCGGCCAAGAGCACAGATTGCAGATTCAAGCAGAAAGCATCTAGCACAGATAATAGTACATTCAACTTATTCATTTCACCTGCACTAAAGCAACAAAGTTGTATTCACTGATGCAGCTAGGCGGCCTTTGAAATTGTACACTTGATTTAAAGTGCAATTTTTAAGTTTAAAAAAAATAATATTACGAAGTAAATGTATTATGAACAGTGGTGGAAAACTGGAAGTATACATTTTGTACATTTTTTTTTTAAAGTACATAGTTTGTACTTATGATAGAACACATTTTAGGCAGGAAACCCTTTTGGTGTTAGCATTATGTTACGCTTTAGCTATTTAAAAAAGCAGATCTACAAGCTCATAGCGCGCGCTACGAGCTTGTAGGTCTGCTATTTTTTTGAAAAGTCGAAGAACGACTGACATAGAAACATAGCTTTTTCAGAAAACTGTAAGGATTGTAGAAGAACATTTTTAGAATCTGATCTCAGGTCAAAATGGGATACTATGCAGAAGCAGCAGAGTCACAGAAACCAATGCGTTTGGCCCTGTAGCTGCTGTCCATGGTGCTGAAGTAACTCTATAGCTGCTGTCCATGGTGCTGAAGTAACTCTATAGCTGCTGTCCATGGTGCTGAAGTAACTGTCTCTATAGCTGCTGTCCATGGTGCTGAAGTAACTGTCTCTATAGCTGCTGTCCATGGTGCTGAAGTAACTGTCTCTATAGCTGCTGTCCATGGTGCTGAAGTAAATGTCCCTATAGCTGCTGTCCATGGTGCTGAAGTAACTCTATAGCTGCTGTCCATGGTGCTGAAGTAACTGTCTCTATAGCTGCTGTCCATGGTGCTGAAGTAACTGTCTCTATAGCTGCTGTCCATGGTGCTGAAGTAAATGTCCCTATAGCTGCTGTCCATGGTGCTGAAGTAACTGTCTCTATAGCTGCTGTCCATGGTGCTGAAGTAACTGTCTCTATAGCTGCTGTCCATGGTGCTGAAGTAAATGTCCCTATAGCTGCTGTCCATGGTGTGTGTCGGGGTTGCTTATACAATCTGCCCCCGACAGAGTTCAAACACTGTACGGCGTGTTTGTAGTTGAGCACGCTGAACTTCGAAGCGACTAAAATACATATCATATTAGCATCTAGTTAATCATGCTAAAATATTCATTGTATTTATTAGAGAGCGCCTCGGCACCCAAGTCTAGATGACCGAGAACTACAAATGTATTTCAGCCATAATTATGCTGTAGTACCATCACCGACCACCAGGTGTCTCCTTTACTAAAGGCCCCTGGGCTCCGCTAGTAGTGTGATTTCCGTGTGTAGAGAGTGTGTGTGTGTGTGTGTGTGTGTGTGTGTGTGTGTGCGTACCTTCTTGTACGCGATCCAGTCAAACACTCGGTCAATGTCAGCAGCCTGATCCACTTCCTGGGAGATGGGGTGGGAGGAGCTTAAGCCGTCCAATAGCATCACCTCGTGGAGGACGTCAGTCAGAAAGCGCTGTTTCTCCTGAAACGACATGAAGGTTGTAAATATACAGTTTACAGACTTGATATCGATTTAATCAAATCCGGTGGTCACCTCACCACCGGAGCGGTGGTCACCTCACCACCGGAGCGGTGGTCACCTCACCACCGGAGCGGTGGTCAGCTCACCACCGGAGCGGTGGTCAGCTCACCACCGGAGCGGTGGTCAGCTCACCACCGGAGCGGTGGTAGTCACCTCACCACCGGAGCGGTGGTCACCTCACCGCCGGAGCGGTGGTCAGCTCCGACTTCAGCTCCGACTAATGCCCTCAGTACCCTGAC
Source organism: Protomyctophum bolini (assembly GCF_963924005.1). Taxonomy (NCBI): domain Eukaryota; kingdom Metazoa; phylum Chordata; class Actinopteri; order Myctophiformes; family Myctophidae; genus Protomyctophum; species Protomyctophum bolini. The sequence continues at coordinate 29,209,403 of NC_137884.1, read as the reverse complement.
TAATTAGTAATTACTTTATTAAAACTGAGCAAGCATGCAGGAACGCCCACTGAGTGGCAAAAACCTTCACACAGAAAAGTCCTGTCTGATTGCATTAAACAACATTAAACAACGTTAAACAATGTTAAACTCACTTTGCATGTTGCTTTGCCACTCGATGTGCCGTTCACTTTAAGCATGTGCACATACCCTACAACACTGGCGCTGCCACTCAAGTGAGGAACGGGGGCCCTTTCCCCCAAAAATGCAGATCACTGTCGTCCTTTAACCCATTCTGACCTGAGATCAGATTCATACGAGGTTTCCACTGGGACACACACACTGGTCTGATTAACCCATTCTGACCCGAGATCAGATTCTAAAAAAATGTCAGTCGCTCTTCGATTTAGCTTGTAGATCTGCTATTTTTCAATAGCTAAAGCATAACATAGTGCCAACACCCAAAATGGGTTCCCGCCCAGAATGGGTTAAAACCGGCCTGACAGCCTTTATAGCCTGGCCTAATAAGCCAGACTGGAATCAAATCAATCAAATCAAATCACTTCTTTTTCTTGCCAGCGGCTGATTCGGTCGGTCTCGTTATTATCCAGGCTATGAAATACTACCTTTCAGTAATACGCCAAACTAGCAGAGGAAATAAACACTTCTCACTTAGTCAGGTGATTAACACCCCCCCCCACACACACACACACACACACACACACACACACACACACACACACACACACACACACACACACACACACACACACACACACACACACACACACACACACACACTCTTTACACCACACTTCTCTTGTCTTCCACTCATGTACATACACTGTAAATCCCTGGAACATGTGACGCGTTTAAAACCTAAACACCATGTGTGTAATAATAAAATGCCAAGTGTTTATTAATATTCATACAATACAGTAGAACACGAGTTCACTCAGAACACCTCACGAGAACACCTAGCGTTCGAATTCTAAACACCTATATATAATATGACTGACTTTGATTGTAAAAACTAAACATGTTTATGTGTTTAAAAAGTGTTACAGGCGATTAAACATGTTCTTCTGTTTATAATCTAAACACTGTGACACGTTTAAAAAGTGTTACAAATTCTAGAGGACATCTACAGAGCCCAGAGGACCATGACATGTCCCCTTCCATCTCTAGAGGACCCAGAGGACCATGACATGTCCTCTTCCATCTCTAGAGGACATCTACAGAGCCCAGAGGACCATGACATGTCCCCTTCCATCTCTACAGAGCTTAGAGGACCATGACATGTCCCCTTCCATCTCTAGAGGACCCAGAGGACCATGACATGTCCTCTTCCATCTCTAGAGGAACTCTACAGAGCCCAGAGGACCATGACATGTCCCCTTCCATCTCTACAGAGCTTAGAGGACCATGATATGTCCCCTTCCATCTCTAGAGGACCCAGAGGACCATGACATGTCCCCTTCCATCTCTAGAGGACATCTACAGAGCCCAGAGGACCATGACATGTCCCTCCATCTCTAGAGGACCCAGAGGACCATGACATGTCCCCTTCCATCTCTAGAGGACCCAGAGGACCATGACATGTCCCCTTCCATCTCTAGAGGACCCAGAGGACCATGACATGTCCCCTTCCATCTCTAGAGGACCCAGAGGACCATGACATGTCCCCCTCCATCTCTAGAGGACCTCTAGAGGACCCAGAGGACCATGACATGTCCCCTCGATCTCTAGAGGACCTCTAGAGGACCCAGAGGATCATGACATGTCCCCCTCCATCTCTAGAGGACGTCTACAGAGCCCAGAGGATCATGACATGTCCCCTTCCATCTCTACAGAGCCCAGAGGATCATGACATGTCCCCTTCCATCTCTACAGAGCCCAGAGGACCATGACATGTCCCCTTCCATCTGTAGCAGGAGAGGCACCAGCATCCTCAAGGATTCATCCCACCCAGGTCATCACCTGCTGTAACTTATGCCCTCAGGGAGGCGCTGTAAGGTCATTAATTGCAAGGACGAACAGACTGAAAAATAGTTGTTTTTTTTTTACCCCAGAGCAGTCATAGCTTTAAACTCTGACACTTTATGAACTAAAGGGACTTACTGTGCAATATAATAATAATAATAATAATAATAATAATAATACATTGTATTTATAAGGCGCCTTTCAGGGCACTCAAGGTCGCCGTACAGGTAAAAAAAAACGGTACAAGAACACAGTTTAGGGGCACGGTGGCACAGTTGGTAGTGCTGTTGCCTCACAGCTAGAAGGTCCTGGGTTCGATTCCCGCTGGGGATGCTGTGGGCACTGGTGGCGTGTTTCCTCCTCCGCGTCATCAGTGCCCATACCCGAGGCGGGGGTTGGCGAAAGGGCCTTTCTGTGTGGAGTTTGCATGTTCTCCCCGTGTCCCCTAGGGTAGATACCCTCACAAAAACATGCCGTAATCCTGGTCTCTAAAACTACCTCCCCCTGGCCAGCCGGGGCGCCTGATGGAGGGGAAAGGAACTGGTCGGAATAACGTGTCCCTTCCACGCGCTACGTCCGGCCGGGGAAATTCCCCTCTGTCAGGTGAAAAGAAGCAGCTTGGACTCCTCATGCATAGAAGGAGGCATGAGGTCAGTCCGCTGCCCCCCCAGGTTGGCAGAGGAAGTGTAGCGCCCAGGATTACATTAGATAATTGGCACTGGGTGAAAAGAAAACTGGGTTACAAAATCGTGGGATAAAGATTTAAAAAAAAAAAAGAACACAGTTTAAAAGCAGAACAAAACACAGCTTGCAGCAGAATTGACACAGAGGTCACACAGAGTCATAGGCCTGCCTGAACAGGTGGGTTTTTGAGGTGAGTTTGGAATATGGTGATAAGAGTCCATGTTTCTGATGTCAGGGGGGGGGGATTAAAAGACTTCAGTGCACTGTGCCTACACAAGGTCGCAACATGTGTAGGCACAATGCAAGGAATAAATGCATTCGCCAAGTATCCGAAGGAAGTCTGATCCAATCACTTTTAGATTTCTCCAGTTTAATCCTGAGTTTAAGTTTTTGTTGTGTTTCAAGATCTGATTTTAGGCATGTTTAAGCCTCCAGGAAAATCCGTGTTGAGGTTCCTATAATCCACTGTTTTTCATTAAAACGTCTTTGTCCTAAAACTGTCCAGTTAGGATTGTGTTGAAGTCCTGCAGCGCATTTTAGAGCTTCAATGCCGTGAGCCATGAAATGTTGCACAAATCTTGTGGTTGTCTTTTTGGCATCGTTTAATATTGTATCTGTGTCGTCCCAGCCTAGTACCCCTATTGTTTTACCTGTTTCTCCCACATATTGTCGGGTTCCAGAGGTGAGGGGCAGAGCGGCTGAAAGCTCTTGACCTCCATGGTGGAGAGACAGACGGGCTGGGAGGACTTTCAGTTTGACGGAGGAGGCAGACCGAAGAGACCGGGTGGGAATGTCGACATGGACAAGGTCAGACAGCTAAAGGGAGGGGGAGGGGGGGATGGGGGGGGAGGTCATGGATGGCCTTGAAAGTATGGAGAAGGATCTTATAGCCAATGCGGAATTTGAATTTTTAAATGCACTTTAGCTGAATTGCAAATCAAATTTCGTTTGTTCTTGTCAGAGGAAGCGTCAGTGAATCCTCGCTATATGAGCTATTCTGACTGATTCTGACAACACTATATCGGTCATTTTCCACCCCCGTAGTTTCACCACATTCGTATCCACACTTTTCCTGGGCTGTGTGTGCTCCAGTTCCTGTCGATTTGATCCAATGAAAGCCAATGAAACTGGTCAGATGACCAATGATATCCAATGAAATCAACAGGAACTGGAGCACACACAGCCCAGGAAAAGTGTGGATAGGGCAGACGAGTGAACTGTATATTTGACTGATTACATGGAAATGATGTCACATGACGCACAGTGCTAAAGTAGCACATGACGACGCGCGAGAAAAGAATAACTAAAATAATATACGAATCATAACCTTGACTTGAACCAACCGTAAAAAACAAAAGCATTTGATTTGGGGAGTTTCGGGCGAACAAAGTGCTGAGCTTTTCAGCTCGCCGTGGGTTTTATTCACGGGACGACGCAGAGACGGAAAGTCAGCACTTTCTCTCGTTTCTTTCTACTGTTGAAGCGTCTATAAGGAGCGTTTCTTGAGCTCTCGCAAAACACCAGAGGAAAAAAAAAAGGTTCAACAGATTCATAATCTTTCTGAAGAGGAACAACGTGGATTATATTACCTTGCATCGAGAGTAGGTTGTCTTTTAATTCATTTTGGGGGCAGGAACCCCTTTTGGGTGTTAGCATTGTGTTATGCTTTTTAGCTATTGAAAAATAGCAGATCTACAAGCTCGTAGCGCGCCACCGAGTGGCGCGCTACGAGCTTGTAGGTCTGCTATTTTTTGAAAAAACCGAAGAACGGCTGACATATAGAAACATAGCTTTTTCAGAAAACTGTCAGGATGTAGAAGACATTTTATAGAATCTGATCTCAGGTCAGAATGAAAACTGTCAGGATGTAGAAGAACATTTATTAGAATCTGATCTCAGGTCAGAATGAAAACTGTCAGGATGTAGAAGACATTTTATAGAATCTGATCTCAGGTCAGAATGAAAACTGTCAGGATGTAGAAGAACATTTATTAGAATCTAATCTCAGGTCAGAACGCGTTAATTCAAGTCGTGTTGTGACATCGTTGTGAGCTCGTAGATGTACTAAACCCAAGCGTTTAAGTTATAAACAGTATTAAACACTTATTTGTAACACTTTTTAAACGTGTCACAGTGTTTAGATTATAAACAGAAGAACATGTTTAATCGCCCGTAACACTTTTTAAACACATAAACGTGTTTAGTTTTTACAATCAAAGTCAGTCATATTATATATAGGTGTTTAGAATTTGAACGCTATAGGTGTTCTCGTGAGGTGTTTGAGTGAACTCGTGTTCTACTGTATTGTATGAATATTAATAAACACTTGGCATTTTATTATTACACACATGGTGTTTAGGTTTAAACGTGTCACATGTTCCAGGGATTTACAGTGTACTAGTGGGTGGTTGCAAATGTCATCAGTGTTTACTTTTTTTTCAAATATACATTTTCGTGAAAGGTAAGATTTCCAAATTGATTCGAAACGTTGTAACTTTTTTTTACAGAAAATAACACTATGTGTAACACACTTGTTTTGTTTATGAGTCAGATGTGGTTGATCCACAAAAAGTACAAAACAGGGGTGGCCCACATTTATTGGAGGTTTCTGCCCGACAGCAACCATATGTATTTTTAAATATTGTTCATTATTTTAGTACTATGAACGTAATTAACTCTCCAGACACACACTGTAGCAAAGCTGGTAAACAACCGTCAGCACATGGAGATCGCCCGTGTCAACATTTGCATATAATTATGCAATATGCACACAGGCCCTCTCTAACTCCCCCTACAGGTCACGTCAGTCACACGCAGGTCACCTTTATTTATGACAAAAAACGGGAAAATATGATCCCTCAGGTTATTGATGCTCTGAGCAACTCAATCAAACCCCCTCCTCTCCTCCTCTCTCCCTCTCCAGTCTAATGGATCTCTCTCTGTCTCTCCCTCTCTCCCTCTCCCTCTCCCTCTCCCTCTCCCTCTCTCTCCCTCTCTCTCTCTCTCTCTCTCTCTCTCTCTCTCTCTCTCTCTCGTCAATTGTATATTTAGGGCTGTATTTTGCGTGTCTTAAGCACCAGGTCTTATTCCCTATAACTTGAGTAAACTAAAGACCTGGAGGCGTGATCAATGCTCTTTGGCCACTCAGAATAGCCAAATGGCATTGATCACGCCTCCAGGTCTTTAGTTTACTCAAGTTATAGGGAATAAGACCTGGTACTTAAGACACGCAAAATACAGCCCTTAGTCTTAGTTTTAGTCGACTAAAACTAGACCTCTTCAGATGACCCTAAAATATGACCAATCCACATGTTCTGTCAGAATGGACCCCGGGTTCTACTTCTAACCCGACAGTGCCTGTTTTCACAACGCCTAAGAAAGCGTGGTGAAAGTGCCGATGTGTGTCTGACCGTCTGACCGTCTGACTGCGCGGCTGCGTTGACAAAGTGCCGATGTGTGTCTGACCGTCTGACTGCGCGGCTGCGTT
>NC_137884.1:29159705-29195570 GCF_963924005.1 Protomyctophum bolini | reverse complement strand
TATCCAGTTATCACTTCTAGTAAAGTATTATCCAGTTATCACCTTCTATAAAAGTATTATCCAGTTATCACCATCTATAAAGTATTATCCAGTTATCATCATCTATAAAGTATTATCCAGTTATCACATCTATAAAGTATTATCCAGTTATCACCTTCTATAAAGTATTATCCAGTTATCATCATCTATAAAGTATTATCCAGTTATCTCCTCTATAAAGTATTATCCAGTTATCACCATCTATAAAGTATTATCAGTTATCATCATCTATAAAGTATTATCCAGTTATCACCATCTATAAAGTATTATCCAGTTATCACCATCTATAAAGTATTATCCAGTTATCACCATCTATAAAGTATTATCCAGTTATCAACATCTATAAAGTATTATCCAGTTATCATCATCTATAAAGTATTATCCAGTTATCATCATCTATAAAGTATTATCCAGTTATCATCATCTATAAAGTATTATCCAGTTATCACATCTATAAAGTATTATCCAGTTATCACCATCTATAAAGTATTATCCAGTTATCATCCATCTATTAAAGTATTATCCAGTTATCACCATCTATAAAGTATTATCCAGTTATCACCATCTATAAAGTATTATCCAGTTATCATCATCTATAAAGTATTATCCAGTTATCATCATCTATAAAGTATTATCCAGTTATCATCCATCTATAAAGTATTATCCAGTTATCACCTTCTATAAAGTATTATCCAGTTATCACCATCTATAAAGTATTATCCAGTTATCACCATCTATAAAGTATTATCCAGTTATCACCATCTATAAAGTATTATCCAGTTATCATCATCTATAAAGTATTATCCAGTTATCACCTTCTATAAAGTATTATCCAGTTATCACATCTATAAAGTATTATCCAGTTATCACCTTCTATAAAGTATTATCCAGTTATCATCATCTATAAAGTATTATCCAGTTATCACCTTCTATAAAGTATTATCCAGTTATCACCATCTATAAAGTATTATCCAGTTATCACCTTCTATAAAGTATTATCCAGTTATCTCATCTTAAAGTATTATCCAGTTATCACCTTCTATAAAGTATTATCCAGTTATCACCATCTATAAAGTATTATCCAGTTATCACCATCTATAAAGTATTATCCAGTTATCATCATCTATAAAGTATTATCCAGTTATCACCATCTATAAAGTATTATCCAGTTATCACCATCTATAAAGTATTATCCAGTTATCACCATCTATAAAGTATTATCCAGTTATCATCATCTATAAAGTATTATCCAGTTATCACCATCTATAAAGTATTATCCAGTTATCACCATCTATAAAGTATTATCCAGTTATCACCATCTATAAAGTATTATCCAGTTATCACCATCTTAAAGTATTATCCAGTTATCACCATCTATAAAGTATTATCCAGTTATCACCATCTATAAAGTATTATCCAGTTATCATCATCTTAAAGTATTATCCAGTTATCACCATCTATAAAGTATTATCCAGTTATCACCTTCTATAAAGTATTATCCAGTTATCACCATCTATAAAGTATTATCCAGTTATCACCATCTATAAAGTATTATCCAGTTATCACCATCTATAAAGTATTATCCAGTTATCACCATCTATAAAGTATTATCCAGTTATCATCATCTTAAAGTATTATCCAGTTATCACCATCTATAAAGTATTATCCAGTTATCACCTTCTATAAAGTATTATCCAGTTATCACCATCTATAAAGTATTATCCAGTTATCACCATCTATAAAGTATTATCCAGTTATCACCTTCTATAAAGTATTATCCAGTTATCACCATCTATAAAGTATTATCAGTTATCACCATCTATAAAGTATTATCCAGTTATCACCATCTATAAAGTATTATCCAGTTATCACCTTCTATAAAGTATTATCCAGTTATCACCATCTATAAAGTATTATCCAGTTATCACCATCTATAAAGTATTATCCAGTTATCACCATCTATAAAGTATTATCCAGTTATCACCATCTATAAAGTATTATCCAGTTATCACCATCTATAAAGTATTATCCAGTTATCACCATCTATAAAGTATTATCCAGTTATCACCATCTATAAAGTATTATCCAGTTATCATCATCTATAAAGTATTATCCAGTTATCACCATCTATAAAGTATTATCCAGTTATCACCATCTATAAAGTATTATCCAGTTATCACCATCTATAAAGTATTATCCAGTTATCACCATCTATAAAGTATTATCCAGTTATCACCATCTATAAAGTATTATCCAGTTATCACCATCTATAAAGTATTATCCAGTTATCACCATCTATAAAGTATTATCCAGTTATCATCCATCTATAAGTATTATCCAGTTATCATCATCTATAAAGTATTATCCAGTTATCACCATCTATAAAGTATTATCCAGTTATCACCATCTATAAAGTATTATCCAGTTATCACCATCTATAAAGTATTATCCAGTTATCACCATCTTAAAGTATTATCCAGTTATCACATCTATAAAGTATTATCCAGTTATCACCATCTATAAAGTATTATCCAGTTATCACCATCTATAAAGTATTATCCAGTTATCACCATCTATAAAGTATTATCCAGTTATCACCATCTATAAAGTATTATCCAGTTATCACCATCTATAAAGTATTATCCAGTTATCACCATCTTAAAGTATTATCCAGTTATCATCATCTTAAAGTATTATCCAGTTATCACCATCTATAAAGTATTATCCAGTTATCACCATCTATAAAGTATTATCCAGTTATCACCATCTATAAAGTATTATCCAGTTATCACCATCTATAAAGTATTATCCAGTTATCACCATCTATAAAGTATTATCCAGTTATCACCATCTATAAAGTATTATCCAGTTATCACCATCTATAAAGTATTATCCAGTTATCACCTTCTATAAAGTATTATCCAGTTATCACCATCTATAAAGTATTATCCAGTTATCACCATCTATAAAGTATTATCCAGTTATCACCTTCTATAAAGTATTATCCAGTTATCATCATCTATAAAGTATTATCCAGTTATCACCATCTATAAAGTATTATCCAGTTATCACCTTCTATAAAGTATTATCCAGTTATCACCATCTATAAAGTATTATCCAGTTATCACCATCTATAAAGTATTATCCAGTTATCACCATCTATAAAGTATTATCCAGTTATCACCTTCTATAAAGTATTATCCAGTTATCACCATCTATAAAGTATTATCCAGTTATCACCATCTATAAAGTATTATCCAGTTATCACCTTCTATAAAGTATTATCCAGTTATCACCATCTATAAAGTATTATCCAGTTATCACCATCTATAAAGTATTATCCAGTTATCACCATCTATAAAGTATTATCCAGTTATCAACATCTATAAAGTATTATCCAGTTATCACCATCTATAAAGTATTATCCAGTTATCACCATCTATAAAGTATTATCCAGTTATCACCTTCTATAAAGTATTATCCAGTTATCACCATCTATAAAGTATTATCCAGTTATCACATCTATAAAGTATTATCCAGTTATCACCTTCTATAAAGTATTATCCAGTTATCACCTTCTATAAAGTATTATCCAGTTATCACCTTCTATAAAGTATTATCCAGTTATCACCATCTATAAAGTATTATCCAGTTATCACCTTCTATAAAGTATTATCCAGTTATCACCATCTATAAAGTATTATCCAGTTATCACCATCTATAAAGTATTATCCAGTTATCACCATCTATAAAGTATTATCCAGTTATCATCATCTTAAAGTATTATCCAGTTATCACCATCTATAAAGTATTATCCAGTTATCACCTTCTATAAAGTATTATCCAGTTATCACCATCTATAAAGTATTATCCAGTTATCACCTTCTATAAAGTATTATCCAGTTATCACCATCTATAAAGTATTATCCAGTTATCACCATCTATAAAGTATTATCCAGTTATCACCTTCTATAAAGTATTATCCAGTTATCACCATCTATAAAGTATTATCCAGTTATCACCATCTATAAAGTATTATCCAGTTATCACCATCTATAAAGTATTATCCAGTTATCACCATCTATAAAGTATTATCCAGTTATCACCATCTATAAAGTATTATCCAGTTATCATCATCTTAAAGTATTATCCAGTTATCACCTTCTATAAAGTATTATCCAGTTATCACCTTCTATAAAGTATTATCCAGTTATCACCATCTATAAAGTATTATCCAGTTATCACCTTCTATAAAGTATTATCCAGTTATCACCTTCTATAAAGTATTATCCAGTTATCACCTTCTATAAAGTATTATCCAGTTATCACCATCTATAAAGTATTATCCAGTTATCACCATCTATAAAGTATTATCCAGTTATCACCATCTATAAAGTATTATCCAGTTATCACCATCTATAAAGTATTATCCAGTTATCACCTTCTATAAAGTATTATCCAGTTATCACCATCTATAAAGTATTATCCAGTTATCACCTTCTATAAAGTATTATCCAGTTATCACCATCTATAAAGTATTATCCAGTTATCACCTTCTATAAAGTATTATCCAGTTATCACCTTCTATAAAGTATTATCCAGTTATCATCATCTATAAAGTATTATCCAGTTATCACCATCTATAAAGTATTATCCAGTTATCACCTTCTATAAAGTATTATCCAGTTATCACCATCTATAAAGTATTATCCAGTTATCACCATCTATAAAGTATTATCCAGTTATCACCATCTATAAAGTATTATCCAGTTATCACCTTCTATAAAGTATTATCCAGTTATCATCATCTATAAAGTATTATCCAGTTATCACCATCTATAAAGTATTATCCAGTTATCACCTTCTATAAAGTATTATCCAGTTATCACCTTCTATAAAGTATTATCCAGTTATCACCATCTATAAAGTATTATCCAGTTATCACCTTCTATAAAGTATTATCCAGTTATCACCTTCTATAAAGTATTATCCAGTTATCACCATCTATAAAGTATTATCCAGTTATCACCATCTATAAAGTATTATCCAGTTATCACCTTCTATAAAGTATTATCCAGTTATCACCTTCTATAAAGTATTATCCAGTTATCACCATCTATAAAGTATTATCCAGTTATCACCATCTATAAAGTATTATCCAGTTATCACCTTCTATAAAGTATTATCCAGTTATCACCTTCTATAAAGTATTATCCAGTTATCACCATCTATAAAGTATTATCCAGTTATCACCTTCTATAAAGTATTATCCAGTTATCATCATCTATAAAGTATTATCCAGTTATCACCATCTATAAAGTATTATCCAGTTATCACATCTTAAAGTATTATCCAGTTATCACCTTCTATAAAGTATTATCCAGTTATCACCTTCTATAAAGTATTATCCAGTTATCACCATCTATAAAGTATTATCCAGTTATCACCTTCTTAAAGTATTATCCAGTTATCACCATCTATAAAGTATTATCCAGTTATCATCATCTTAAAGTATTATCCAGTTATCACCTTCTATAAAGTATTATCCAGTTATCACCTTCTATAAAGTATTATCCAGTTATCACCATCTATAAAGTATTATCCAGTTATCACCTTCTATAAAGTATTATCCAGTTATCACCATCTATAAAGTATTATCCAGTTATCACCATCTATAAAGTATTATCCAGTTATCACCATCTATAAAGTATTATCCAGTTATCACCATCTATAAAGTATTATCCAGTTATCACCATCTATAAAGTATTATCCAGTTATCACCTTCTATAAAGTATTATCCAGTTATCACCATCTATAAAGTATTATCCAGTTATCACCATCTATAAAGTATTATCCAGTTATCACCATCTATAAAGTATTATCCAGTTATCACCTTCTATAAAGTATTATCCAGTTATCACCATCTATAAAGTATTATCCAGTTATCACCATCTATAAAGTATTATCCAGTTATCACCTTCTATAAAGTATTATCCAGTTATCACCATCTATAAAGTATTATCCAGTTATCACCTTCTATAAAGTATTATCCAGTTATCACCATCTATAAAGTATTATCCAGTTATCATCATCTTAAAGTATTATCCAGTTATCACCATCTATAAAGTATTATCCAGTTATCACCATCTATAAAGTATTATCCAGTTATCACCATCTATAAAGTATTATCCAGTTATCACCATCTATAAAGTATTATCCAGTTATCACCATCTATAAAGTATTATCCAGTTATCACCTTCTATAAAGTATTATCCAGTTATCACCTTCTATAAAGTATTATCCAGTTATCATCATCTATAAAGTATTATCCAGTTATCACCATCTATAAAGTATTATCCAGTTATCACCTTCTATAAAGTATTATCCAGTTATCACCATCTTAAAGTATTATCCAGTTATCATCATCTATAAAGTATTATCCAGTTATCACCATCTATAAAGTATTATCCAGTTATCACATCTATAAAGTATTATCCAGTTATCACCTTCTATAAAGTATTATCCAGTTATCACCTTCTATAAAGTATTATCCAGTTATCACCTTCTATAAAGTATTATCCAGTTATCACCTTCTATAAAGTATTATCCAGTTATCACCATCTATAAAGTATTATCCAGTTATCACCATCTATAAAGTATTATCCAGTTATCATCATCTTAAAGTATTATCCAGTTATCACCATCTATAAAGTATTATCCAGTTATCACCATCTATAAAGTATTATCCAGTTATCACCATCTATAAAGTATTATCCAGTTATCATCATCTATAAAGTATTATCCAGTTATCACCTTCTATAAAGTATTATCCAGTTATCACCATCTATAAAGTATTATCCAGTTATCACCATCTATAAAGTATTATCCAGTTATCACCATCTTAAAGTATTATCCAGTTATCACCTTCTATAAAGTATTATCCAGTTATCACCTTCTATAAAGTATTATCCAGTTATCACCATCTATAAAGTATTATCCAGTTATCACCATCTATAAAGTATTATCCAGTTATCACCTTCTATAAAGTATTATCCAGTTATCACCTTCTATAAAGTATTATCCAGTTATCACCTTCTATAAAGTATTATCCAGTTATCACCTTCTATAAAGTATTATCCAGTTATCATCATCTATAAAGTATTATCCAGTTATCACCTTCTATAAAGTATTATCCAGTTATCACCTTCTATAAAGTATTATCCAGTTATCACCATCTATAAAGTATTATCCAGTTATCACCATCTATAAAGTATTATCCAGTTATCACCTTCTATAAAGTATTATCCAGTTATCACCTTCTATAAAGTATTATCCAGTTATCACCTTCTATAAAGTATTATCCAGTTATCACCATCTATAAAGTATTATCCAGTTATCACCATCTATAAAGTATTATCCAGTTATCACCTTCTATAAAGTATTATCCAGTTATCACCTTCTATAAAGTATTATCCAGTTATCACCTTCTATAAAGTATTATCCAGTTATCACCTTCTATAAAGTATTATCCAGTTATCACCATCTATAAAGTATTATCCAGTTATCACCTTCTATAAAGTATTATCCAGTTATCACCATCTATAAAGTATTATCCAGTTATCATCATCTATAAAGTATTATCCAGTTATCACCTTCTATAAAGTATTATCCAGTTATCACCATCTATAAAGTATTATCCAGTTATCACCATCTATAAAGTATTATCCAGTTATCATCATCTTAAAGTATTATCCAGTTATCACCATCTATAAAGTATTATCCAGTTATCACCTTCTATAAAGTATTATCCAGTTATCACCTTCTATAAAGTATTATCCAGTTATCACCATCTATAAAGTATTATCCAGTTATCACCATCTATAAAGTATTATCCAGTTATCACCATCTATAAAGTATTATCCAGTTATCACCATCTATAAAGTATTATCCAGTTATCATCATCTATAAAGTATTATCCAGTTATCACCATCTATAAAGTATTATCCAGTTATCACCATCTATAAAGTATTATCCAGTTATCACCATCTATAAAGTATTATCCAGTTATCACCATCTATAAAGTATTATCCAGTTATCACCTTCTATAAAGTATTATCCAGTTATCACCTTCTATAAAGTATTATCCAGTTATCATCATCTATAAAGTATTATCCAGTTATCATCATCTATAAAGTATTATCCAGTTATCACCATCTATAAAGTATTATCCAGTTATCATCATCTATAAAGTATTATCCAGTTATCACCTTCTATAAAGTATTATCCAGTTATCATCATCTATAAAGTATTATCCAGTTATCATCATCTATAAAGTATTATCCAGTTATCACCATCTATAAAGTATTATCCAGTTATCACCATCTATAAAGTATTATCCAGTTATCACCTTCTATAAAGTATTATCCAGTTATCATCATCTATAAAGTATTATCCAGTTATCATCATCTATAAAGTATTATCCAGTTATCACCTTCTATAAAGTATTATCCAGTTATCACCATCTATAAAGTATTATCCAGTTATCACCTTCTATAAAGTATTATCCAGTTATCATCATCTATAAAGTATTATCCAGTTATCATCATCTATAAAGTATTATCCAGTTATCACCTTCTATAAAGTATTATCCAGTTATCACCATCTATAAAGTATTATCCAGTTATCACCATCTATAAAGTATTATCCAGTTATCATCATCTATAAAGTATTATCCAGTTATCACCATCTATAAAGTATTATCCAGTTATCACCATCTATAAAGTATTATCCAGTTATCATCATCTATAAAGTATTATCCAGTTATCACCATCTATAAAGTATTATCCAGTTATCACCTTCTATAAAGTATTATCCAGTTATCACCATCTATAAAGTATTATCCAGTTATCACCTTCTATAAAGTATTATCCAGTTATCACCATCTATAAAGTATTATCCAGTTATCACCTTCTATAAAGTATTATCCAGTTATCATCATCTTAAAGTATTATCCAGTTATCACCTTCTATAAAGTATTATCCAGTTATCACCATCTATAAAGTATTATCCAGTTATCACCATCTATAAAGTATTATCCAGTTATCACCATCTATAAAGTATTATCCAGTTATCACCATCTATAAAGTATTATCCAGTTATCACCTTCTATAAAGTATTATCCAGTTATCACCATCTATAAAGTATTATCCAGTTATCACCATCTATAAAGTATTATCCAGTTATCACCATCTATAAAGTATTATCCAGTTATCATCATCTATAAAGTATTATCCAGTTATCACCATCTATAAAGTATTATCCAGTTATCACCTTCTATAAAGTATTATCCAGTTATCACCATCTATAAAGTATTATCCAGTTATCATCATCTATAAAGTATTATCCAGTTATCACCTTCTATAAAGTATTATCCAGTTATCATCATCTATAAAGTATTATCCAGTTATCATCATCTATAAAGTATTATCCAGTTATCACCATCTATAAAGTATTATCCAGTTATCATCATCTATAAAGTATTATCCAGTTATCACCTTCTATAAAGTATTATCCAGTTATCATCATCTATAAAGTATTATCCAGTTATCACCTTCTATAAAGTATTATCCAGTTATCACCTTCTATAAAGTATTATCCAGTTATCACCATCTATAAAGTATTATCCAGTTATCACCATCTATAAAGTATTATCCAGTTATCACCATCTATAAAGTATTATCCAGTTATCACCTTCTATAAAGTATTATCCAGTTCATGTCATTGTCCCGTTTCCCTGAACTGCTTCTCTGTCTTGTCTTTGTTGGAACCCCATGTGCCCAAAATGAACAGGCACTGCATTTGATTTGTTTTTTAAAGATGGAGAACCACCAGACAGACTCCTTCCTTCGCCCTCGCCAGCTGTCCTGCTCATGTGTCAGATGAACCGGCATGCAGCGAATGAGTCGTCGATTGACAAGTTTGACAAACGGAGTGGAAGAGAGAGCGCTGCAGAGCTGTCATGTTTATGAGGTCATCCAAACTTATCAGATCATATGATCTGACAGACAGATCTCTCTGTCTCTCTCTCTCTGTCTCTCTCTCTCCCTCTCTCTCTCTCTCATGGAGGGGGGAGGTGGTGGTGTGGTGTGTGTGTGTGTGTGTGTGTGTGTGTGTGTGTGTGTGTGTGTGTGGGGGGGGGGGGGTTATACAAGGGACAGAAAAGTTGGAGTAAGTTCAAACGAATCATTCTTTACTTTGGACTGAAAAGAGAATGACTGTAATCTCTCTGCTCGCACTACAGTGCTGGTAAATGATTTTCCGGGTCTGCACATATCTCTTTTCAGGGGCATAATGTGAGTGAAATACTGCCACTGTGTGCAGTGTAGACTATAGAGCCATTTGGTTTCGTAGCATTTCTTCTCCATCCTCTCCAGTCTCCTATAGCACTGCGTCGGAGACGGTTACTGTACCACTCTGTCATCTCGACCCGTTGAACGAGACGGTTACTGTTCCACACTCTGTCATCTCCACCCGTTGAACGAGACGGTTACTGCTCCACACGTCCCAGACTCTTCTCCCTTCTCTACAACACCCTGGACAACGCTCCACACGTCCCAGACTCTTCTCCCTTCTCTAAAACACCCTGGACAACGCTCCACGCGTCCCAGACTCTTCTCCCTTCTCTACAACACCCTGGACAACGCTCCACACGTCCCAGACTCTTCTCCCTTCTCTAAAACACCCTGGACAACGCTCCACACGTCCCAGACTCTCCTCCCTTCTCTAAAACACCCTGGACAACGCTCCACACGTCCCAGACTCTCCTCCCTTCTCTAAAACACCCTGGACAACGCTCCACACGTCCCAGACTCTTCTCCCTTCTCTAAAACACCCTGGACAACGCTCCACGCGTCCCAGACTCTTCTCCCTTCTCTACAACACCCTGGACAACGCTCCACGCGTCCCAGACTCTTCTCCCTTCTCTACAACACCCTGGACAACGCTCCACACGTCCCAGACTCTTCTCCCTTCTCTAAAACACCCTGGACAACGCTCCACGCGTCCCAGACTCTTCTCCCTTCTCTACAACACCCTGGACAACGCTCCACGCGTCCCAGACTCTTCTCCCTTCTCTACAACACCCTGGACAACGCTCCACACGTCCCAGACTCTTCTCCCTTCTCTACAACACCCTGGACAACGCTCCACACGTCCCAGACTCTTCTCCCTTCTCTAAAACACCCTGGACAACGCTCCACACGTCCCAGACTCTTCTCCCTTCTCTAAAACACCCTGGACAACGCTCCACACGTCCCAGACTCTTCTCCCTTCTCTAAAACACCCTGGACAACGTTCCACACGTCCCAGACTCTTCTCCCTTCTCTAAAACACCCTGGACAACGCTCCACACGTCCCAGACTCTTCTCCCTTCTCTACAACACCCTGGACAACGCTCCACACATCCCAGACTCTTCTCCCTTCTCTAAAACACCCTGGACAACGCTCCACGCGTCCCAGACTCTTCTCCCTTCTCTACAACACCCTGGACAACGCTCCACACGTCCCAGTCTCTTCTCCCTTCTCTAAAACACCCTGGACAACGCTCCACACGTCCCAGACTCTTCTCCCTTCTCTAAAACACCCTGGACAACGCTCCACACGTCCCAGACTCTTCTCCCTTCTCTAAAACACCCTGGACAACGCTCCACACGTCCCAGACTCTTCTCCCTTCTCTAAAACACCCTGGACAACGCTCCACACGTCCCAGACTCTTCTCCCTTCTCTAAAACACCCTGGACAACGTTCCACACGTCCCAGACTCTTCTCCCTTCTCTAAAACACCCTGGACAACGCTCCACACGTCCCAGACTCTTCTCCCTTCTCTACAACACCCTGGACAACGCTCCACACATCCCAGACTCTTCTCCCTTCTCTAAAACACCCTGGACAACGCTCCACGCGTCCCAGACTCTTCTCCCTTCTCTACAACACCCTGGACAACGCTCCACACGTCCCAGTCTCTTCTCCCTTCTCTAAAACACCCTGGACAACGTTCCACACGTCCCAGACTCTTCTCCCTTCTCTAAAACACCCTGGACAACGCTCCACACGTCCCAGACTCTTCTCCCTTCTCTAAAACACCCTGGACAACGCTCCACACGTCCCAGACTCTTCTCCCTTCTCTAAAACACCCTGGACAACGCTCCACACGTCCCAGACTCTTCTCCCTTCTCTAAAACACTCTGGACAACGCTCCACACGACCCAGACTCTTCTCCCTTCTGGCTCCAAAACTATGGAATGCACTTCCCAATGCAGTCAGAACTGCAGCATCACTCCCAATCTTCCGCCGTAGTCTGAAAACCCACCGTTTCAGACTCCAGCATGGCCCATAGCACTAACGCAGCCTTTCTGTATAGACTAAGCATTTGATACAGACTTATAGCACGTTATGTAGACAGCACTATAATTGCATTGTATGTAGTCATAGCACGCCATAGTACATATGTATAGCATAGTATAGTATATGTATAGTTTATATGTATAGCTTCATTATATAGATATTCCACTGTTACTTTCTTAGCTTACGCATGTTTCATGATAAATGGTTTTTATGTGATGTATTCCCATGCTTTTTTGTTCTTGCTTAATGTAAGTATTTAAGGATTAAGAGCGTCTGCTAAATGCCTACATTGTAAATTGTAGCATCACAGGAGCAGAGGCACACCGCCAACCTGAATGCAATACTATTGCAATACATTATTAATCCTGAGCTGAGGTGTCTAACTGAATTACAGATGTGTATGATTATAAAGGACTACTATAGCAATCGAATATTAACGGCTTCACTTTGCAAAAGTTATTACATTACAACCAGGCATTTGTTGTGTAGCTGACTGCTTGAGTAATGTTTTCTAGGGAGAAGCTGTCTTGATTTTGCATCGTCAGATCATTGAACATAGAAATGATTAGAATGATTACAGCCCAAGTCCAATCAGCCTGGACCTACTGGTATTAAAATCACTTTATAGTTGTTTGGGGGACAATAGTAAATCATAACCTATAGGCTCCTTTAATGTTGTTACTGCAGAAACCTTCTATCTCCATATTTCAAGGTTTTAGGTTATTTTTCTGAAGTAATTATACTTTATTATCACCCAAGAGTGTCACATTAAAGTAGTGAAATAGCAGATCTCCAAGCTGTCAGCGTGTCACACGTGTGACGTGATGTGAGTTTGTAAATCGCTTATTTTCAAACAATTTTTTTTACACAAGGTTTCCACATGACAGCAGCAATTTTGTAACCCATTTTTCACCCCTGTGGCAATCATCTAATGTGATCCTGGGCTCTACACACCCTCCACCAACCTAGTCTCCATATATGGGGGACAAGGGGAGACCAACCTAGTCCCCATATATGGGGGACAAGGGGAGACCAACCTAGTCCCCATATATGGGGGACAAGGGGAGACCAACCTAGTCCCCATATATGGGGGACAAGGGGAGAGCAACCTAGTCCCCATATATGGGGGACATGGGGAGAGCAACCTAGTCCCCATATATGGGGGACAAGGGGAGAGCAACCTAGTCCCCATATATGGGGGACAAGGGGAGACCAACCTAGTCCCCATATATGGGGGACAAGGGGAGAGCAACCTAGTCCCCATATATGGGGGACAAGGGGAGAGCAACGGACTTAACTCATGCTTCCTTCATGCCTGAGTGTCCAAGTTGCTCCTTTACACCTGACAGGGGGGAGTTTCCCTGGTTGGACGTAGCGCGTGGAAGGAACACGTTATTCCGACCAGTTCCTTTCCCCTCCATCCTTTGTTGGTACGAGAATGACACCAAAATGCAACGGTTGAATGTATTAGGTATATATGCTACATAATGCTATATATATATATATATATATATATATATGCTCAAGTACAATGTTGAGGCATACCGTTACTCTAGAACAATCTGCAGCTAATGCCAGCGTTTTTTTTACCAATCAAGATCCACAGAATATGTTGTTCCAGGACGACACCGTGAACACCAATATCTCAAAAGAAAAGAAGAGCGTCTCTACTTTACTCTGGGGGGAAGGTGTTACAGCGATGTTCCATTATTTAGTTATCGGCAGTTCAATATAGCTTAATGTTATCACCAAAAAGAACACTGTCTGTCTGGGAACAGAAAGCAGAGACAAATGTATATATATTATTTTATAAATCCTATAATACGTTATACTAAAACCCAGGCTTGGATTTGTTGCGATCACATTTCTTTGCCCACTTGTCCTCAGAACCAGAAGCCACAGGTTCAACTCGCAGGTTGTGAAAAGTGAAAACACCATGTGTTGTACATAAAAACGACTCCAGGGTGTCTAATGAAGTAATGGGTTAACCCATTTTGGTGTTAGCATTATGTTGTGCTTTAGCTATTGAAAAATAGCAGATCTACAAGCTACAAGCTATTTTTTTAATCTGATCTCAGGTCAGAATGGGTTAATCAGACCAGTGTGTGTCCAGTGGGAACCTCGTATGAATCTGATCTCAGGTCAGAATGGGTTAATCAGACCAGTGTGTGTCCAGTGGGAACCTCGTATGAATCTGATCTCAGGTCAGAATGGGTTAGTCAGACCAGTGTGTGTCCAGTGGAAACCTCGTATGAATCTGATCTCAGGTCAGAATGGGTTAAGGTTTTACATAGACTATACATTTAGCCCCTAGCATCCAGACTCACACACTTGTGCCAGGTGTGGTCAGTACTATACAGTCAGTATTAGTGTAAAGTATACCGTATATTACTGGTCAGTACTGTGCCAGGTGTGGTCAGTACTATACAGTCAGTATTAGTGTAAAGCATACCGTATATTACTGGTCAGTACTGTGCCAGGTGTGGTCAGTACTATACAGTCAGAATTAGTGTAAAGTATACCGTATATTACTGGTCAGTACTGTGCCAGGTGTGGTCAGTACTATACAGTCAGTATTAGTGTAAAGCATACCGTATATAACTGGGCTCCATGCAGAGCGTCATAGTAAGTCAAAATCAGTTACATAAACATTCTGTAGGAAAACCCGGAAGACTGTAATTTAGTAATCGGGTCTTATGATCAAAATAAGAACATTATAATGGCGTGTAAACTAAAAAAACTAAAGTCTTGCCACATGCGTCCGTGTATGGACATATTGATGAGCCACGCGTGCGTGTGCGTGCGCGTGTGTGCGCGTGCATGTGTGCGTGCATGTGTGCGTGCGCGCGTGTGTGTGTGTGTGCGTGTGCGTGTGTGTGTGTGCGCGTGTGCGTGTGTGTGCGTGTGTGCGTGTGCGTGTGCGTGTGTGTGTGTGTGTGTGCATGTGTCCAGAGTGATGTTAGAATCATCATGCAACCTTGCAAAGCAGCGCTGCCTGCCTGGTGCAAGGTCACTATTCATATGGGGCTAAATCCCCCCCAAAGAACACACTGTACCGTTATTTCAAAGGCAGGGCACTCCGACATGCCGTTTCACATTAACCCATTCTGACCTGAGATCAGATTCTATGAAATGTTCTTCTACATCCTGACAGTTTTGATTCTGACCTGAGATCAGATTCTATGAAAATGTTCTTCTACATCCTGACAGTTTTCATTCTGACCTGAGATCAGATTCTATGAAAATGTTCTTCTACATCCTGACAGTTTTCATTCTGACCTGAGATCAGATTCTATAAAAATGTTCTTCTACATCCTGACAGTTTTCTGTGTCAGTCGTTCTTGGATTTTTCCAAAAATAGCAGACCTATACAAGCTCGTAGCGCGCCACTCGGTGGCGCGCTACGAGCTTGTAGATCTGCTATTTTTCAATAGCTAAAGCATAGCATGATGCTAACACCAAAAAGGGGTTCCCGACAAAAGTGGGTTAATTACCTCCACAGTGGCGAGTCTACATCAGTGACTCTGCCTTTTTTTCTTTTTCTTAATTAATTTCAAGAATCCCCACTTTGTCTTTGATATGCTTTTTAGGTCTTTTCTTCTTCTGTTGGTTTTTCTGGGACGTTATTTAACTGCAACCAAAAATGTGGAAAGCACAAACTCATGAGCACGTTCGTGGCATCTGGACAAAAGATACAGAACCGTTTCAGTATAGGAGTTTTGTCCCCTCGGCCATCGCGGAATTATTAAACAAACTGGATGGTTCTCGTACCTAGTAAAGGAAAGGAAAGGTACTATGTTTACCCAGCAGGGTAACTGGACTAAGGAAAGGAAAGGTACCATGTTTACCCTGAGGGTAACTGGACTAAGGAAAGGAAAGGTACCATGTTTACCCTGAGGGTAACTGGACTAAGGAAAGGAAAGGTATACTTTGTTTACCCTGAGGGTAACTGGACTAAGGAAAGGAAAGGTACTATGTTTACCCAGGGTAACTGGACTAAGGAAAGGAAAGGTACTTTGTTTACCCTGAGGGTAACTGGACTAAGGAAAGGAAAGGTACCATGTTTACCCTGAGGGTAACTGGACTAAGGAAAGGAAAGGTACTTTGTTTACCCTGAGGGTAACTGGACTAAGGAAAGGAAAGGTACTATGTTTACCCTGAGGGTAACTGGACTAAGGAAAGGAAAGGTACTATGTTTACCCTGAGGGTAACTGGACTAAGGAAAGGAAAGGTACTATGTTTACCCTGAGGGTAACTGGACTAAGGAAAGGAAAGGTATACTTTGTTTACCCTGAGGGTAACTGGACTAAGAAAAGGAAAGGTACTATGTTTACCCAGGGTAACTGGACTAAGGAAAGGAAAGGTACCATGTTTACCCAGGGTAACTGGACTAAGGAAAGGAAAGGTACTATGTTTACCCTGCAGGGTAACTGGACTAAGGAAAGGAAAGGTACTATGTTTACCCTGAGGGTAACTGGACTAAGGAAAGGAAAGGTACTATGTTTACCCTGAGGGTAACTGGACTAAGGAAAGGAAAGGTACCATGTTTACCCTGAGGGTAACTGGACTAAGGAAAGGAAAGGTACTATGTTTACCCAGGGTAACTGGACTAAGGAAAGGAAAGGTACTATGTTTACCCTGAGGGTAACTGGACTAAGGAAAGGAAAGGTACCATGTTTACCCAGGGTAACTGGACTAAGCTCAAGAACTTGTTTACAGCCAGGCCCTGCTCATAGAACATTTCATGGTACAGGGGTTCAATGCCTTGCTC
Source organism: Protomyctophum bolini (assembly GCF_963924005.1). Lineage (NCBI taxonomy): Eukaryota > Metazoa > Chordata > Actinopteri > Myctophiformes > Myctophidae > Protomyctophum > Protomyctophum bolini. Next base: position 29,178,358 of record NC_137884.1, on the reverse strand, counting down.
AAAGGGCACTTCAGCGGTGGTAATTTTAACGTGCCGGTCCGGGGATACGAACTATAGCGCCCTTCACGATATCAAGACCACTCCGCAAACCGTTCGGCCACCACTGCCCCTAAATATATGCATGTATGTATGATGGGATGGTGGGGTGCATACTTAGTTTAGACTAGTCATTGTTTAGACATGGGTTAAGGTTATAGGTTTAGGTGTGCTGCCCCCGTGGGAGGTTAGGTTTAGGGTGAGGGTTTGAGATAGGTTGTAGTTGTAGGACTAATGACTGGTCTAACCAATGACTAGTCTAAACCAGGACTAATGACTGGTCTAACCAATGACTAGTCTAAACCAGGACTAATGACTGGTCTAACCAATGACTAGTCTAAACCAAAAACTGTCTAAACTAAGTGCTGCACGCGGCATGGTTCTGTACACAGGGGGGACCTCATGGTTCTGTACACAGGGGGGACCTCATGGTTCTGTACACAGGGGGGACCTCATGTTTTTGTAGCGTCTGGGTGTAAATGTGCTCCATGTTGTTGTTGATGTGGGTGTTGTTGAACAGACTGTGGAGGCAAATATCCTTCGGGTCAATAAAGATTATTGCCATTATTATTATTATTATTATTGTATATCTGCTATTTTTTAATGGGCAAAGAAACCTCGGTCACAACGTGACGCAACGTGTTGCATTGTGAGCGTGTCTATCTGCTATTTTTTTCAACTAAAGCTTTCCACACAATTCGGATGCTGGAGTTTAAGTAACTGCAATTAACATGTGAGTGAGTGCCTTAACAAAAGCCAGTAAAGGTCTCGACTCCCTACCTACACATTACAAACTCAGCCAGTAAAACTACCTACCCAAACTCAGCCAGTAATACTCCCTACTAAATACTGGTACTCACCCAGTTTGGGGAGGGAGTACTTCACTTTGAAGTAGTCCTGGTAGAAGGACAGCAGTCTCTTGGTGATGTGGAGAGCGTAATCTCCCGCTCCGCTGGCGATGGCGTCGGGCCGCGCGTACAGACGGATCTGAAACAACGGAAGACGGGATTAGACTAAAGAAAAAAGTTCATTGTCAAGGACGGACCACCTGATTTGATTATGTGTACTTTGGACCCCGATCTAAACTGTCTCTGTACCAGAGAAGGGTAACATTAGTAAACATATTTAGGTAATTGCAGATCACAACAAGTTCACGACACATTTTAGAATATATAGCCAAAGTATGAGGTTAAAGTAGTTATAACGCTTGGTTTATTTTGGGGACCCGCCGGAAGTTGGAACCAACCTCAAGGACTTCCGGGGGTCCTTGGGACTATTGTAACTCCCTCCTTACTGGGACTACTTAGCATGTGCACTTAAGCCTCTCCAGCTGATCCAAAATGCCGCAGCTCGCTTGGTCTTCAACCAGCCATGAGAATTCTCACATGTCTCCCCCCTGCTCCGCTCCCTCCACTGGCTCCCGGTCGCTGCCCGCACAGAATACAAAACTCTGATGCTGGCATTCAAAGCAACCAAAGGTATGGCTCCCCCATATCTCGCAGGTATGATTGAACCCTACAAACCCTCCCGCGCACTCAGATCAGCTAACGCAGGGAAGCTGGAAGTACCCTCACTAAAAAACCCCGGGACAACAACGCTCCACACGTCCCAAACTCTTCTCCCTTCTGGCTCCAAAACTATGGAATGCACTTCCCATCACAGTCAGAACTGCAGCCTCACTCCCAATCTTCCGCCGTAGTCTGAAAACCCACCTTTTCAGACTCCATCATGGCCCGTAGCACTTACCCCACCCCCTTAGATGGCATTTCTGTAGACTTTAGACTTATAGTATCCTTTTAACTGTAGATATATATTTTAATTGTAAATATCCTTTTAACTGTATGGTAAGTATTTATATGAACTATATGGATCCATGAACTCTTAATCCCAATACATGAGAATGAAATTGCAATTTCCTTCAAATCAAAACACAGTATACATCAAAACCCAATATGGACAGGACAGCATGAAGAACTATAATGAACTGTAATTCTTTACAGCGTTTCCGTCCAGTGTGTTTCAATTAATTAAAATAAAACACAACAAACAAACAATAAAATACGTTCTCATTCAAATGAAATGCATTGTAACAAAAGTGCTTTTTCTCACCAATGGCATGCGAATAAAAGTGCTCTCAATCACCAGGAATGGTGATGCTGCAGCTACCCCCCCCAGCACACAGTCACACACACACACACACACACACACACACACACACACACACACACACACACACACACACACACACACACACACACACACACACACACACACACACACACACACACACACACACACAGGAAACGGAAAGGTGTGGAAAGTATCCTTCACTTTAGCAGCCTATTTTATCAAAGGCCAGGGCCGGTTCTAGGCATAGGCGAACCAAGCGGTCGCTTGGGCTGTGGGCCCCACCTAGCTTCGGTGGATCGGGAAAGATCGGCATCGCTATATATGTCTCAAAATCAAATGATCGGAAATCGGACCGGGAGCAAAAAATAACCATGATCGGGACATCCCTATAGTATCAATATTAACATAACGTATAGCACCACACAGTCTATAGTATCAATATTAACATAACGTATAGCACCACACAGTCTATAGTATCAATATTAACATAACGTATAGCACCACACAGTCTATAGTATCAATATTAACATAACGTAAACACCACACAGTCTATAGTATCAATATTAACATAACGTAACACCACACAGTCTATAGTATCAATATTAACATAACATAAACACCACACAGTCTATAGTATCAATATTAACATAACGTAAACACCACACAGTCTATAGTATCAATATTAACATAACGTAACACCACACAGTCTATAGTATCAATATTAACATAACGTATAGCACCACACAGTCTATAGTATCAATATTAACATAACGTAACACCACACAGTCTATAGTATCAATATTAACATAACGTAACACCACTATACAGTCTATAGTATCAATATTAACATAACGTAACACCACACAGTCTATAGTATCAATATTAACATAACATAAACACCACACAGTCTATAGTATCAATATTAACATAACGTAACACCACACAGTCTATAGTATCAATATTAACATAACGTAACACCACACAGTCTATAGTATCAATATTAACATAACATAAACACCACACAGTCTATAGTATCAATATTAACATAACGTAACACCACACAGTCTATAGTATCAATATTAACATAACGTAACACCACACAGTCTATAGTATCAATATTAACATAACGTAACACCACACAGTCTATAGTATCAATATTAACATAACGTAAACACCACACAGTCTATAGTATCAATATTAACATAACGTAAACACCACACAGTCTATAGTATCAATATTAACATAACGTAACACCACACAGTCTATAGTATCAATATTAACATAACATAAACACCACACAGTCTATAGTATCAATATTAACATAACGTAACACCACACAGTCTATAGTATCAATATTAACATAACGTAAACACCACACAGTCTATAGTATCAATATTAACATAACGTAAACACCACACAGTCTATAGTATCAATATTAACATAACGTAACACCACACAGTCTATAGTATCAATATTAACATAACGTAACACCACACAGTCTATAGTATCAATATTAACATAACGTAACACCACACAGTCTATAGTATCAATATTAACATAACGTAACACCACACAGTCTATAGTATCAATATTAACATAACGTAACACCACACAGTCTATAGTATCAATATTAACATAACGTAACACCACACAGTCTATAGTATCAATATTAACATAACGTAACACCACACAGTCTATAGTATCAATATTAACATAACATAAACACCACACAGTCTATAGTATCAATATTAACATAACGTAACACCACACAGTCTATAGTATCAATATTAACATAACGTAACACCACACAGTCTATAGTATCAATATTAACATAACGTAACACCACACAGTCTATAGTATCAATATTAACATAACGTAAACACCACACAGTCTATAGTATCAATATTAACATAACGTAACACCACACAGTCTATAGTATCAATATTAACATAACGTAACACCACACAGTCTATAGTATCAATATTAACATAACGTAAACACCACACAGTCTATAGTATCAATATTAACATAACGTAACACCACACAGTCTATAGTATCAATATTAACATAACGTAACACCACACAGTCTATAGTATCAATATTAACATAACGTAACACCACACAGTCTATAGTATCAATATTAACATAACGTAACACCACACAGTCTATAGTATCAATATTAACATAACGTAACACCACACAGTCTATAGTATCAATATTAACATAACGTAAACACCACACAGTCTATAGTATCAATATTAACATAACGTAACACCACACAGTCTATAGTATCAATATTAACATAACGTAAACACCACACAGTCTATAGTATCAATATTAACATAACGTAACACCACACAGTCTATAGTATCAATATTAACATAACGTAAACACCACACAGTCTATAGTATCAATATTAACATAACGTAACACCACACAGTCTATAGTATCAATATTAACATAACGTAAACACCACACAGTCTATAGTATCAATATTAACATAACGTAACACCACACAGTACAACAACATCTTCCCAGACTCTCCAGGCTGTTTACATTATGCTTCTGTCTCTCTAACCCAACGAAGCTTTGCCTGTGAGCCACATGGGAGTGCACGGTGCTCCGTAAGCAGCCGCTAATCAATATTTAAAAGACAAAACGGCATCTCTGATGCGATGACATCCAGCTGTGAGTATATTAGGTGTTAACCCATTCTGAACGGGAACCCATTTTGCGGTGTTAGCATCATGTTATGCTTTAGCTATTGAAAAACAGCAGATCTACAAGCTCGTAGCGCGCCACCGAGTGGCGCGCTACGAGCTTGTATAGGTCTGCTATTTTTGAATAATCGAAGAACGACTGACATTTTTTAAGAATCTGATCTCAGGTCAGAATGGGGTTAATCAGAACCAGTGTGTTGTCCAGTGGAAACCTCGTATGAATCTGATCTCAGGTCAGAATGGGTTAATATAGACCCCCGAGGGAAGACAAGTGGCAAGTGGAATCTCAGAGGGGGGGGGGGGGGGGGGGGGGGGAGGGGGGAGAAAACCTGTCAATTTGATCTCGTCTAGACGAGCCTGAATTAGCATTTAGTTTCACTCCATTATTCAGTCTGAAATCCCCTCTCAATGCAGCCGCTTTCTGAGATGGGAGCACGCGGGGCGAACTGGGACTCTCTGACGGGTTGGTATCATCCTCCCCCTAACCCCGTTGGGCCCCGTTAACCCATTTCAGACGGGAACCCCTTTTGGTGTTATAGCATTACGCTATATGTTATAGCATTACGCTATATGCTTTAGCATAATGCTTTAGCATTAGCATTACGCTATATGCTTTAGCTATTTAAAAATAGAAGACACGCGCCACCGAGTGTATAGGTCTGCTATTTATTTTTTTTTAAAATGGAAGAACGACTGACATAGAAACATAGGTGACCTGGGAACGATTCTGTAAAATGTCTTCTAAATCCATGACTGTTTCCTTGAAAAGGCGATGTTTTTTTTTTTCTATATGTCAGTCGTTCTCAAACACTTTCATGGTCACTTTTCACGATTCTTTAAAAAAATAGCAGATCTACAAGCTCGTAGCACGCCACCCTATGAGCTTGTATAGGTCTGCTATTTTTCAATAGCTAAAGCACAACGTAATGCTAACACCCCTAGCTAACCCCGCACAGAATGTGTTAAGATTCTCAACCCGAGAAACCCCCTCCGTAGGCTAAGCGGCGCCTGTGGCCCGCTACACAGCGATATTCAGAGACCCGAGAGGGCTGTGTTGGATCAGACGGATCAGAACCAGCGGATTAAACACCCCCCTGTGGTCCCACAGAGTCGAGAAACGGGCCCGGTTCACAAGAGAACAAATGTACCGCAGAGCAGAACGACACAAAGAGATGTAATTAAGTCCCAGCATATAAAGAACAAGCGCCATCCGACCAGAACCAAACCCAAACCCAAACCCCCCCTTTGTGCAAAAAGAAACGAGTTAAACACCGAGGAGGTTCTACGGCGTGATGGAGAGACATGGAACCGGGCCAATGGGGGGGAGGGGGAGGGGGGGGGAGAGAGAGAGAGAGAGAGAGACAGAGAGACAGAGAGAGAGACACAGAGAGAGAGAGAGAGACAGAGACACAGGGAGAGAGAGGAGAGAGAGAGAGAGATGCTGATCCAATTGTCAGAAATAATTCCTAGACAATAACAAAATCGTTGCCGTCTGGCATAAACCTTTTGCATCTCCATAATTATTTCAGGTTTTAACGATTCCTTTTCTTCTCTTCCCATAAATAACTATATCCTGCATATACTACAGTTTCACACAAAAGCACCGACACAATCTATACAGGCTCCAATAAACACTTCAGCTTTGCTGTAGCAGAATGGGTTAAAAAAAAAAGCGTGTATAGCTATAATATTATTAAGCTGCTTTTTAATTCCAATCTTGAAAAGTAGTAACAGTTTTTTGCATGTGTGAGTTTTCCACCCGGCAGCGAGGTGCCAGACAGTAATAATAATAATAATATTAATATTAATAATAATGAACAGATCTCAGTTCACACCTATATCAGGGTGAAAACAGATCACAGTTCACACCTATATCAGGATGAAAACAGATCACAGTTCACACCTATATCAGGGTGAAAACAGATCACAGTTCACACCTATATCAGGGTGAAAACAGATCTCAGTTCACACCTATATCAGGGTGAAAACAGATCACAGTTCACACCTATATCAGGATGAAAACAGATCTCAGTTCACACCTATATCAGGGTGAAAACAGATCACAGTTCACACCTATATCAGGATGAAAACAGATCTCAGTTCACACCTATATCAGGGTGAAAACAGATCACAGTTCACACCTATCAGGGGGATTTGTAGGCGTTAGAGATTATTTGTCTTTGATCGACCTGCCAACAGCTTTATGGCCTGGCTTCTGTGACACCACCATGTGAGGATAGAGAGAGAGGGGTGGGAGGGAGGGAGGGGGGGAGACAGACAGACAGACAGACAGACAGACAGACAGACAGACAGACAGACAGACAGACAGACAGACAGACAGACAGACAGACAGACAGACAGACAGACAGACAGACAGACAGACAGACATAGGTTGAACGATCTGGGCCAGTGAAATACTGTATCAGACAGATAGGACAGGACAGGACAGGACAGGACAGGGGGCGCTGTTGCACCACTCACTTCAGACTGGTCAGAGAGACAGAGAGAGAGACAGAGAGAGAGTTCAAATATTCCACATGATCTTCCTAATCAGCGGTAATAAATAATGTAAAAGGAGGTCGTTCTGGTGAAGATGAATTGGACCCGACAGGTGGACGTCAAAGCGTTTATCTCCGACCGACCCGACTTCTCTGTCGGCGCAATTAAGACCAGACGGATTTATCAAACGGCAACAATGCATCTGAAGGTTGAAGGTCGGACGATGAACTGGGCCAGTGAAATACTGTACGAGATGATATATGCACGACATCACTAGAATACTGTAAATATACTGTACGAGATGCTATATGCACGACATCACTAGAATACTGTAAATATACTGTACGAGATGATATATGCACGACATCACTAGAATACTGTAAATACTGTACGAGATGCTATATGCACGACATCACTAGAATACTGTAAATATACTGTACGAGATGATATATGCACGACATCACTAGAATACAGTAAATACTGTTCGAGATGCTATATGCACGACATCACTAAGATACTGTATATCCTATATAGAATACTGTAAACACTGTATGAAATAATGTATGAAATGCTACTGTATATGCACAACATCACTAGAATACTGCAAATGCTGTATATAGCAAGACTGCAATACAGACAAATAGAAAACACAGACATCTGTGTCAGAGTGTAGAATCATAAACCAAACCAATTATTTTGTATGTTGCAAAATGCACACGCGTATACTCACTGTACTATTCAGATAATCAAATTACAAACATTTTAGAAATGTTTACAAACTTACCGGTATATTGCTTTAAGAGCCATAGACTTTGAACACAAAACACATAGACTTATCCTGTCCAAAGGCCTGATATGAAGGACTGCAGTGAGCCAGCTCTTCACAGAGTGCTGGTTTACACTGAACTGACTCTGACCAAACTAATACCCAGGTGAAGAGAGCTACTAATTAGGCAAAGGAACATTGGTCTCCATTACACATACAAGGATTAATTTCTACTTACTTATAGACCTTACTACTACTTTGTACTACTAGGACTAAGACTAAAAAATATGTTAAAAAAAATAAAAAAAATAAAGTTTGATGAAAAATTTATAATAATTATATAATAAATTAATAATTTACATTTGGGGGATATCTTTCACAGTAATGAATAAAACAATGTTCTAGACATTCTAATGATCACAAAAAAACATATATTACAATTATTGTACCTACTTTTATTAGGGTAAAGGTCAAAAGTCTAAGGTTAAAAAAAATTTCCAAATCGCACAGAGTCCAGACATTTTTAATTTGTGTGAATTTCAGCCTCTGTGGGGGGTGTTTATATGCAAATATCATGACCAATGGCATTGAAATGGCATTGCAATGAACATCACTGATGACGTTTAGGTGAAAAAAGAACAGAATTAAAATAAAAAAAATTGCTACAAAGCAACGCTGGGAACTTAGAGGCTTAAAGGTAAACGTCATGGAAGGTAAACAGTGAGGAGGAACCGATACATAAATATAAGCGGATGTGCCACAGGACCGTCTTCAATGAAAGACATGTGACAGAACTGAAGTAATTGTTTTCTGGAGCAAAAAAGGAAGAAATGATTAAAAGTGCAGCGCTCAGCCTTCAATCAATATAGTGTCACAAACAACCTCCCAAAAGCCAGGCATCTTGGCGAAGTCGTGGACTCAGACCTGAATCTTATAAGCCACATATAACCCATTCTGACCGGGCACCCATTTTGGTGTTTAGCATCATGTTATGCTTTACCTATTGAAAAACAGCAGATCTACAAGCTCGTATCGCGCCACCGAGTGGCGCGCTACGAGCTTGTAGGTCTGCTATTTTTGAAAAATTCGAAGAACGACTGACATTTTTAGAATCTGATCTCAGGTCAGAATGGGGTTAATCAGACCCAGTGTGTGTCCAGTGGAAACCTCGTATGAATCTGATCTCAGGTCAGAATGGGTTAACACCATTACAAAGTCAGCCTATATCTATCGCCTTCAAGATAGGGAAGTTATATATATATATATATATATATATATATATATATTTTTTTTTTTACATAGGAGGAGGAGGGGGGGGGAGGGGAGTTGCACCACTCAGTTCACACGGGTGTGATTTTTTGTTAACGAGTTAAAGCGCTATATTCAGCTATATATAGACTTTTCTGACCATTCCCACGTTAGGTGTGGGATTTTACGTGACATTTTTTTTTGAGCGCATACGCCCATTATGCTCAAGTCAAGTCTGAGGCCGACGCATCAAAGGCTCAAAGCTTGCGTAAAATGATTCAGCATGCTTTGGTCTTCATTCTGAATCAATAAATAGTCACAAACCTCAAATGAAACATGTAGGCTATGTGACATTGTGACATTATTGGTCAACACATTATAGCTTGTATATATTGCTGAAACTGATGTATTGTGCAGCTTGCGCTTGTATGCATATTCTGTGGTTCACATGACTGTCTAGTGTCTGAAAGACTGACAGTCATTAGGGCTAATTATATAAAAAATAGAAGACATACAGACAGACAGACAGACAGACAGACAGACAGACAGACAGACAGACAGACAGAGACTGTATATACGGTAGTTTTGATATTCAGGGTTCCACAGTAAATTAACTGTGACACTGCAGTGCTCATCAGAGCAATTATCAGGATTGCCGTTTGTGAATGAAGCCAATCTGTAGCTATTATAAAAACATTAATACAGACATTCAGACCCCATTAGGTTGTTATAGGACCTCGGTGCTCCATGGGTTATGTAATTCTCATCGTCCTCATGTGCACATAGCGTGTGTAAGCTGTGATTAGTCTCCGATTGAGAGGGCAGACATGTGACCAGGCCCAGGGAAAGGTTCCTCGTGAGGGCGGTAGAGAATTCTGCTATTCTTGAATTATTGTGAGAAAATATCTGTGCACGCACGCACGCACGCACGCACGCACGCACGCACGCACGCACGCACGCACGCACGCACGCACGCACGCACGCACGCACGCACGCACGCACGCACTCACTCACTCACTCACTCACTCACTCACTCACTCACTCACTCACGCACGCACGCACGCACGCACGCACGCACGCACGCACGCACGCACGCACTCACGCACTCACTCACGCACGCTCATAATCATCATTTCTCGACCGTCGAGATCATGGATTCCACAACGCCACGCCAGACTTTCCGGTCCTTCATTGCCATCCCCAGTTCCTGCTTATTGATGCCTGTGTCCCCTATAGCGATGACATCATGTGTCCCTAGCGATGGCATCATGTGTCCCTAGCGATGACATCATGTGTCCCTAGCGATGACATCATGTGCCCCTAGCGATGACATCATGTGTCCCTAGCGATGGCATCATGTGTCCCTAGCGATGACATCATGTGCCCCTAGCGATGACATCATGTGTCCCTAGTGATGACATCATGTGTCCCTATAGCGATGACATCAGGGAACGACAGTTTTCTACCTGGTCAGAAGAAGGGAAGATATAACCTCATTGTCAGCTCTGTAGCAGTGGCCGGAAAACTGTGTTCTTCTGAATTGGACTAGTGAAGAAACACGGTGAAGGTTGCCGTATATTAGATCAGTGGATGGGTGGACTAGTGTAGAAACACAGGGAAGGTTGCTGTATATTAGATCAGTCGATGGGTGGACTAGTGTAGAAACACGGTGAAGGTTGCCGTATATTAGACCAGTCGATGGGTGGACTAGTGTAGAAACACAGGGAAGGTTGACCGTATATTAGATCAGTCGATGGGTGGACTAGTGTAGAAACACAGGGAAGGTTGACCGTATATTAGATCAGTCGATGGGGGGACTAGTGTAGAAACACAGGGAAGGTTGCTGTATATTAGATCAGTCGATGGGTGGACTAGTGTAGAAACACAGGGAAGGTTGCTGTATATTAGATCAGTGGATGGGTGGACTAGTGTAGAAACACAGGGAAGGTTGACCGTATATTAGACCAGTCGATGGGTGGACTAGTGTAGAAACACAGGGAAGGTTCACCGTATATTAGACCAGTCGATGGGTGGACTAGTGTAGAAACACAGGGAAGGTTGCTGTATATTAGACCAGTCGATGGGTGGACTAGTGTAGAAACACAGGGAAGGTTACCGTATATTAGACCAGTCGATGGGTGGACTAGTGTAGAAACACAGGGAAGGTTGACCGTATATTAGATCAGTGGATGGGTGGACTAGTGTAGAAACACAGGGAAGGTTGCTGTATATTAGATCAGTGGATGGGTGGACTAGTGAAGAAACACGGTGAAGGTTGCTGTATATTAGACCAGTCGATGGGTGGACTAGTGTAGAAACACAGGGAAGGTTACCGTATATTAGACCAGTCGATGGGTGGACTAGTGTAGAAACACAGGGAAGGTTGATGTATATTAGATCAGTCGATGGGTGGACTAGTGTAGAAACACAGGGAAGGTTGACAATATGGATTTGTATTTATTTATTACGTATTCAGTTGTCGTCTCGTTGAGATAAAGACCAACACAGTTGAAGGTCTGCTGAAGAGGCTGAAGGAGAGCCTGAGCGTATTCTAAAGACTGACTGATAATAATAATAATATTAATAATACTGAGCGTATTCTAAAGATTGACTGATAAGCGAAGTCATCAGCGAAGTCAGTCATCAGAAGTCACTAGCGCACACGCACACGCACACACACACGCACACACACACACACACACACACACACACACACACACACACACACGCACACACACACACACACACACACACACACACACACACACACACACACACGAGCGCAAACATGTGCACCACTCACTCTTTTGCACACGTGTGACGTGACTACAGTATCAGACCGTGGTGCGTGACCCCCTCGTGGTGCCAGAGCGCCACCTATAGGGCGTGCGCGACATGGAAAGGATAATGGTGGCGTTATGGTTTTACTCTAAATATAATGACCATAATATGCCAATACAGTATATATACGTATATAGCATGAAGTTATGCAGAATATAGCCTATGTGCTGCTTATAATGTACTGTAGATGCCATATTCAGGTTCATATATGTGGATAAATAGGAAATATATGTATCCATATTATACAGTAGCTTATGCAATTTATATTTATATATATATGTGTGTGTGGGGGGTGTAATGGGAATTTTAGAATGCCAACTACAGTGCCAGATATATGCATTATTTAATGTGTATTTATCTTCCTTCCATTAACCCATTCTGACCGGGCACCCATTTTGGTGTTGGCATCATGTTATGCTTTAGCTATTGAAAAATAGCAGATCTACAAGCTCATAGCGCGCCACCGAGTGGCGCGCTACGAGCTTGTAGGTCTGCTATTTTTTGAAAAATCGAAGAACGACTGACATTTTTCTAGAATCTGATCTCAGGTCAGAATGGGGTTAATCAGACCAGTGTGTGTTCCAGTGGAAACCTCGTATGAATCTGATCTCAGGTCAGAATGGGTTAAGTCTCTTTGCTCAACAATGTGCTCAGTCTAATTCATGCAGCTGTCAATCTAACAACAGCTGACTTGACTCCTCCTCCACGCCGTCAGCTAAAGGTATACTTATTTGTGTGTCGCCCCTTTTATGTTTAGCACAGATCCGTGTATGGACACTATGGACACAAAAAAATAGCAGATCTACAAAGTCCGAGTGCCGCTCTACCAGCTTGTAGATCTGCTACAATAGCCATATAAGTATAACACGATGCTTAACCCATTCTGACCTGAGATCAGATTCATACGAGGTTTCCACTGGGACACACACTGGTCTGATTAACCCATTCTGACCTGAGATCAGATTCTAAAAATGTCAGTCGTTCTTCGAATTTTTCAAAAATAGCAGACCTACAAGCTCGTATCGCGCCACTCGGTGGCGCGATATGAGCTTGTAGATCTGCTATTTTTCAATAGCTAAAGCATAACATGATGCCAACACCAAAATGGGTGCCCGGTCAGAATGGGTTAAGACACCAAACGGGCTTTCCCGTCCAGAATGGAGTAGCGGCCGAATTAATTTACCAGAAAAATAATTAAATGTAGCAATAAACGTGAGAATAAGTCTCTCTCCATGTCCCCGTGTAGGGCTTACAATGCATCTAGGGTAAAGAAAAGAGCAAAGAGTGCCTGATTAAAAAAACAACTGGATTCATAACTGGGCTTTGATCATGTTCTGTTCTGTTCTGTTCTGTTCTGTCCCTCCTCTGCTCTGCACGGTAATCCCCATTCGGGGCACGTCCGCGCGGCCAAGAACGGTCAGAACAAAGGTCCGTTCTGTTCTCACTGTTTACTCCTCGTTTACACCGAGACCCGACAGGGATAGAAAACGCTGTGGTGGCGGTTCTGACCCGCTCGCCATGAGGGAGACCTGCAGTCACACATAAATGGTGCGTTTATAAATATACAGTATATATAGCCTTTTATCCAAGGCGCTTTACATAGAATGTGCATTCCATTCACACACACACACACACACATTCATACACCGATTGCGGCGATGTGAATCCCTTGACTCCTTCAAAACCGCTCTCAAAGGTCACCTACGGACGGCTGCAATTCGAAACTGGCCCCCGTAAAATCGGAACTTAATGCAAAGTGGACGGGAGGAGAACTCGGGTGCCGTCTCCATTCATATATATACTCTAAGGTCGGGACCTGCTGCTGAGGCTGTAGATCAGACGCCGCTAGGTTCACTAGAGTTGATGTAAAGCAAAAGCAGAATACTGCAGGCAGAGTGTTTCAAAGTGTAATACGGTGTGTGTGTGTGTGTGTGTGTGTGTGTGTGTGTGTGTGTGTGTGTGTGTGTGTGAGTGTGTGAGACACACACACCACCCTTCTTGTTCCAGTCCCCTCTCTCCGTGTAATTTAGTGTTAATCAATAGTCCTCTGGTAGACCGTCTGCTTTTGGAAGCGTCCCAAGGTTTTAGATAAAGGAACTCCCTCTCCTCCTCCTCCTCAGTAAAACTCCATGCAGCCGACCCCCCCGACCCACCGTGCACTCGGGTTTTTTTTTCATTCAAGAAGTTTAACCCATTCTGGGCGGGAACCCCCTTTGACGTTTTAAACATTATGTTATCATTTAGCTATTGAAAAATAGCTAGACCTACAAGCTCGTAGCGCGCCACCAAGTGGCTCGCTACGAGCTCGTAGGTCTGCTATTTTTTGAAAAACCGTGAAAAATGTGCCTCAAATTTGGAACATAATTTTTTTTCAGAACAAACATTTTTAACTCAAATCTTTGCTTCTGAGGTGGAGGTCCCTGGAACAACATATTTTCAGATGGGGGGGGGGGGGGGTCCCTGGAACAACATGTTTTCAGATGGGGGGGGGGGGGTTCTCGGAGGCCAATTACAGATCATGTTTGGGGGTCCTTGACATGAAATATTGAGTGATATACAGTAGGCCTAGAAACATACAGTAGGTATTTCAGAAAACCGTCTTTTTTTCCAGGCCTAAAAGGTTTAAAATGTCCCCGGAGAACAGAAAGCGAGCAGAGCTCGTGTCCTCGTTGTCCTCCTGGCCTCACACCATCACGTACCAAAGGCAGAATGGATTCAAAGCAGAGCTCGTGTCCTCGTTGTCCTCCTGGCCTCACACCATCACGTACCAAAGGCAGAATGGATTCAAAGCAGAGCTCGTGTCCTCGTTGTCCTCCTGGCCTCACACCATCACGTACCAAAGGCAGAATGGATTCAAAGCAGAGCTCGTGTCCTCGTTGTCCTCCTGGCCTCACACCATCACGTACCAAAGGCAGAATGGATTCAAAGCAGAGCTTGTGTCCTCGTTGTCCTCCTGGCCTCACACCATCACGTACCAAAGGCAGAATGGATTCAAAGCAGAGCTCGTGTCCTCGTTGTCCTCCTGGCCTCACACCATCACGTACCAAAGGCAGAATGGATTCAAAGCAGAGCTCGTGTCCTCGTTGTCCTCCTGGCCTCACACCATCACGTACCAAAGGCAGAATGGATTCAAAGCAGAGCTCGTGTCCTCGTTGTCCTCCTGGCCTCACACCATCACGTACCAAAGGCAGAATGGATTCAAAGCAGAGCTCGTGTCCTCGTTGTCCTCCTGGCCTCACACCATCACGTACCAAAGGCAGAATGGATTCAAAGCAGAGCTCGTGTCCTCGTTGTCCTCCTGGCCTCACACCATCACGTACCAAAGGCAGAATGGATTCAAAGCAGAGCTCGTGTCCTCGTTGTCCTCCTGGCCTCACACCATCACGTACCAAAGGCAGAATGGATTCAAAGCAGAGCTCGTGTCCTCGTTGTCCTCCTGGCCTCACACCATCACGTACCAAAGGCAGAATGGATTCAAAGCAGAGCTCGTGTCCTCGTTGTCCTCCTGGCCTCACACCATCACGTACCAAAGGCAGAATGGATTCAAAGCAGAGCTTGTGTCCTCGTTGTCCTCCTGGCCTCACACCATCACGTACCAAAGGCAGAATGGATTCAAAGCAGAGCTCGTGTCCTCGTTGTCCTCCTGGCCTCACACCATCACGTACCAAAGGCAGAATGGATTCAAAGCAGAGCTCGTGTCCTCGTTGTCCTCCATGGCCTCACACCATCACGTACCAAAGGCAGAATGGATTCAAAGCAGAGCTTGTGTCCTCGTTGTCCTCCTGGCCTCACACCATCACGTACCAAAGGCAGAATGGATTCAAAGCAGAGCTTGTGTCCTCGTTGTCCTCCTGGCCTCACACCATCACGTACCAAAGGCAGAATGGATTCAAAGCAGAGCTCGTGTCCTCGTTGTCCTCCTGGCCTCACACCATCACGTACCAAAGGCAGAATGGATTCAAAGCAGAGCTCGTGTCCTCGTTGTCCTCCTGGCCTCACACCATCACGTACCAAAGGCAGAATGGATTCAAAGCAGAGCTCGTGTCCTCGTTGTCCTCCTGGCCTCACACCATCACGTACCAAAGGCAGAATGGATTCAAAGCAGAGCTTGTGTCCTCGTTGTCCTCCTGGCCTCACACCATCACGTACCAAAGGCAGAATGGATTCAAAGCAGAGCTTGTGTCCTCGTTGTCCTCCTGGCCTCACACCATCACGTACCAAAGGCAGAATGGATTCAAAGCAGAGCTTGTGTCCTCGTTGTCCTCCTGGCCTCACACCATCACGTACCAAAGGCAGAATGGATTCAAAGCAGAGCTTGTGTCCTCGTTGTCCTCCTGGCCTCACACCATCACGTACCAAAGGCAGAATGGATTCAAAGCAGAGCTCGTGTCCTCGTTGTCCTCCATGGCCTCACACCATCACGTACCAAAGGCAGAATGGATTCAAAGCAGAGCTCGTGTCCTCGTTGTCCTCCTGGCCTCACACCATCACGTACCAAAGGCAGAATGGATTCAAAGCAGAGCTCGTGTCCTCGTTGTCCTCCTGGCCTCACACCATCACGTACCAAAGGCAGAATGGATTCAAAGCAGAGCTCGTGTCCTCGTTGTCCTCCTGGCCTCACACCATCACGTACCAAAGGCAGAATGGATTCAAAGCAGAGCTTGTGTCCTCGTTGTCCTCCTGGCCTCACACCATCACGTACCAAAGGCAGAATGGATTCAAAGCAGAGCTCGTGTCCTCGTTGTCCTCCTGGCCTCACACCATCACGTACCAAAGGCAGAATGGATTCAAAGCAGAGCTCGTGTCCTCGTTGTCCTCCTGGCCTCACACCATCACGTACCAAAGGCAGAATGGATTCAAAGCAGAGCTTGTGTCCTCGTTGTCCTCCTGGCCTCACACCATCACGTACCAAAGGCAGAATGGATTCAAAGCGTGCTTTGAAAAGCTTATTTAGAGCCACACCATTGGCAGCATGTTTAACCCATTCTGACCCGAGATCAGATTCTATAAAAAATGTTCTTCTACATCCTGACAGTTTTATATATTTCTATAATGTCAGTCGTTCTTCGGTTTTTCAAAAAATAGCAGACCTACAAGCTCGTAGCGCGCCACTCGGTGGCGCGCTACGAGCTTGTAGATCTGCTGTTTTTCAATAGCTATGAAGCATAGCGTAATGCTAACACACCAAAAAGGGGTTCCCGTTCAGAATGGGTTAAGCTGTGGTGATTTTTGGCCACATGCTGTAACAGATGAGACTGTTCTTTATTGGGGAAATTTTCTCCGCACGCACGCACAGTCGAGTACATGTCGAGTACATTTACTTCATTTATTCTCCTCTTTTTTCTTTTTTTAGTATACCGGTATATGGGTTTCTGTATTTCAACCTGAGTATTTGTATATATATATATTTTTTTTGTAATACTTTCGCTCCACTGTTACAATTTAACCCATTTTGGGGCGGGAACCCCTTTTGGTGTTTCAAGCGTTATGTTGTACTTTAGCTGTTGAAAAATAGCAGATCTATCTAAGTTCATATAGCGTCAACGATTCACCGATTAATCGTAGTCGAATCTATTCAACTAGTCAACTAATTTAGTAATCGATTAATCGAATCGGCAACCAATCACAGTTTTTTTTTTGCAATTTATCATAGGTGATTTCCTACTTTAAGTGAAATCACTGACTCTACCTTTAAAGGTATATTCAGTGATTTCACTTAATTCAAATATCACTTATTTTTTTTGTTTTGTTGTGATAATCCTCTCTATTATAGAGTGTGCTGACCATATAAGGAGTTCCTCCCTGTCCCCAGTTAACCCCTGGGGGTCAAAAAACCTTAGGTTTCGTTTGTGGCTCTCTATCCTGATAGGATGAAAGGCTTATAGGTCCCACAGCCAAAAACCAAACCTAAGGTTTTTTGAGTGAAATCACTGATTATACCTTTAAGCATATAGTTTTTTCCAGTGTTAACTAACCTATTTTAGTTCAGGAGAGCACTGTTCCTTCTAGACTGACACATGTGCAGCTATTCTTTAATCAAATGTATGCCGTCAGAATAAGCATAAAGACGCCATGAGTTGCTTTAATTAATTTTAATTTAGTTTGCCTTTTATTTGAATAGCTAGCCTAATCAGCAGCTAATCAAATGAATTTTTGAATGACTTATATTTTTTTGTTATAGTTAGAACACGTCTAAAATATTTATTTTTCAAGGTGATAGCATAAGTGTCATAATCCGATTAATCGTTTAGCCCATTCTGAACGGGAACCCATTTTGGTGTTATAGCATCATATTATGCTTTAGCTATTGAAAAATAGCAGACCTACAAGCTCGTAGCGCGCCACTCGAGCTTGTAGGTCTGCTGTTTTAGAAAAATCGAAGAACGACTAGACATTTTTTATAGAATCTGATC
>NC_137884.1:29119705-29149705 GCF_963924005.1 Protomyctophum bolini | reverse complement strand
GGGAGAAGGTGGCCTTGTAGACGGGCTCGTCGAAGCACGGGAAGGCCTTCCTGGCGTGGACCGGACTGAACTGAGTCACCGCCAGGTACCTGGAAACACAGGGAGAAGAGACCGGTGTTAAACCGGACTGAACTGAGTCACCGCCAGGTACCTGGAAACACAGGGAGAAGAGACCGGCGTTAAACCGGACTGAACTGAGTCACCGCCAGGTACCTGGAAACACAGGGAGAAGAGACGGGCGTTAAACCGGACTGAACTGAGTCACCGCCATGGGTACCTGGAAACACAGGGAGAAGAGACCGGCGTTAAACCGGACTGAACTGAGTCACCGCCATGGGTACCTGGAAACACAGGGAGAAGAGACCGGTGTTAAACCGGACTGAACTGAGTCACCGCCAGGTACCTGGAAACACAGGGAGAAGAGACCGGCGTTAAACCGGACTGAACTGAGTCACCGCCAGGTACCTGGAAACACAGGGAGAAGAGACGGGCGTTAAACCGGACTGAACTGAGTCACCGCCAGGTACCTGGAAACACAGGGAGAAGAGACCGGCGTTAAACCGGACTGAACTGAGTCACCGCCAGGTACCTGGAAACACAGGGAGAAGAGACCGGCGTTAAACCGGACTGAACTGAGTCACCGCCAGGTACCTGGAAACACAGGGAGAAGAGACGGGCGTTAAACCGGACTGAACTGAGTCACCGCCAGGTACCTGGAAACACAGGGAGAAGAGACCGGCGTTAAACCGGACTGAACTGAGTCACCGCCAGGTACCTCGAAACACAGGGAGAAGAGACCGGCGTTAAACCGGACTGAACTGAGTCACCGCCATGGGTACCTGAAAACACAGGGAGAAGAGACGGGCGTTAAACCGGATATCCTTTTTAAAATAAAATAATGTAAATAATGTATTTCTTGTTTTTGTTTCTGTTATTTTCCATACCTATGTTTGATTACTTTGTCTTAATATTTGTATATTACTATTTGTTAAATTGTATATTAACTTTGGTGAGAACCACATATAAGCCCTCCCTGGGTTTCTTTTCTCACCTGCACACACTTATTTTATTGATGTTACCTTTTTGTACTGTTTTTATTGTGCGAAATAAACTAAACTAAACTAAACTAAAACTAAAATGTGATGTTGGAAAAGCGCCCCTCACTTCACACGGGTGTGATTTTTATTAGACGCAAGGCATTTCTGATCATTTTCATCCGTTTCATTAAACCTAAACCCACTGTTTCTCTTTTTCTTTTTGCTATAGGCTACTTTTGCATGACTAAGCAGGGCATTAATTTGTGTGACTGCCAACTTGCTGCTTGGGGAAAATACCTTTCTGAAATATACCGGTATTCACGTTATAGTTTATTGTCATTGGGTCCAGTAAGTGCAAAGCAGGGAGAAAGGTACATGGAAAGAGTATTTGTTTATGGTTTAACCTCTAAACCAAATAAGTGATGCTGTTTGTATGATCAGAATAATATTTATTTACACACAGCATATTCATCTGAACATGGAATGTGTAAAGGAGGTAATATAACAGTCCACAGCCCAGGCGGTGGCGTAACCGTCTGGGCACACTGGCCGCGGGTTCGACTCCCGACTGGTAATCCAGTCGCAGTGTGCCGCGGGTTCGACTCCCGACTGGTAATCCAGTCGCAGTGTGCCGCGGGTTCGACTCCCGACTGGTAATCCAGTCGCAGTGTGCCGCGGGTTCGACTCCCGACTGGTAATCCAGTCGCAGTGTGCCGCGGGTTCGACTCCCGACTGGTAATCCAGTCGCAGTGTGCCGCAGGTTCGACTCCCGACTGGTAATCCAGTCGCAGTGTGCCGCGGGTTCGACTCCCGACTGGTAATCCAGTCGCAGTGTGCCGCGGGTTCGACTCCCGACTGGTAATCCAGTCGCAGTGTGCCGCGGGTTCGACTCCCGACTGGTAATCCAGTCGCAGTGTGCCGCGGGTTCGACTCCCGACTGGTAATCCAGTCGCAGAGTGCCGCGGGTTCGACTCCCGACTGGTAATCCAGTCGAAGTGTGCCGCGGGTTCGACTCAAATAGCAGACCTACAAGCTCGTAGCGCACGACATCATGAACTGCATAATCATGTACAGAATGTTGTTGTGGAGACTGGAGACAGAACACGCACACACGCACACACACACACACACACACACACACACACACACACACACACACACACACACACACACACACACACACACACACACACACACACACACACACACACACACACACACACACACACACACACACACACACACACACACACACACACACACACACACACACACACACACACACACACACACACACACACAACTAATTAGTATTCAGAACAGCAGCAGTGTAACTGAAGGCAAAACTGTTGAGTCAGGAGGTTTTATTACACACAGGAGTGTGTGTTGTGTGTGGTGCACGTGCGTGTGTGTGTTATGTGTGTGTGTGTGTGTGTGTGTGTGTGTGTGTTATGTGTGTGTGTGTGTGTGTGTGTGTGAGTGTGTGTGTGTGTGTGTGTGTTATGTGTGTGTGTGTGTGTGTGTGTGTGAGTGTGTGTGTCTGTGTGTGTGTTATGTGTGTGTGTGTGTGTGTGTGTGTGTGTGTGTGTGTGTGTGTGTGTGTGTGTGTGTGTGTGTGTGTGTGTGTGTGTGAGTGTGTGTGTGTGTGTCTGTGTGTGTGCACAAGAGAGAGGGAGATTATGATCTACAGTGTAGCCTAACAGAGAGAACTACACAGTGAACCTAGTTTCTGAAGTGTTGTGACTTCAAGACTGTTCCATTTCTCTTCTACATCTACAGCGCATATTAAAGTATACCTACTGTACATTGGACCCATTGGAGCATAATTATACAGTAGAGTAATACAGTCTTTTGATTCCCTGAAAACTGTGAAAAGTCACGGGTACAATACATTTTCCTGCTCATTATATTTTAGCCGAAATAGAAAAATTGATCTTTCGGTTCAATGCACTTTTTTTCCAATCATTATGAACGAGCGTACGAACCAATCAATCGATCGACCGATCAATCAATCAATCAATCAATCAATCAATCAATCAATCAATCAATCAATCAATCAGGTATATTAGATTTATTGGCAAAATTCATAAAGATATTACAATGAGCAAATCAAAAAAAGAAAGAAAATTAATAGCTCAGCTCAACTTAATACTACGAGAAATGTCCTCAAAGTCAACACAAAAAGCCGCTTTCAAACGACTGCCATCACCAGACAACCAAAAGGCAGATCCGATCCCAGACCTGCTAAACATTAAACAAACAGGCTGCCGGATCAAAGCCTCGACTCAGAAGACACATCAGTGAAAGTATAAAGCGCTGGTTTTCTGCTATCCGACCGAGCACTGCAAAAAACACACACAGGCCGTTATACCGAAGAGGAAGAACACAGAACGTAGAATCACTGTAGCAGCTGCACAGGTTAACCCATTCTGAACGGGAACCCATGTTGGTGTCGGCATCATGTTATGCTTTAGCTATTGAAAAACAGCAGACCTACAAGCTCGTAGCGCGCCACCGAGTGGCGCGCTACGAGCTTGTAGGTCTGCTATTTTTTGAAAAATCGAAGAGCGACTAGACATTTTTTAGAATCTGATCTCAGGTCAGAATGGGTTAATCAGACCAGTGTGTGTCCACACTCCACAGTGGAAACCTCGTATGAATCTGATCTCAGGTCAGAATGGGTTAAAGTGGCAATTAAATCAGCGTGCCGTGAAAATCAAACAACCCAAGAGGCTAAAAATAGAAACCTCACCGGTGCTCGCCACGGAAAAGACTGAGACGTTTATGGCGGCGTGAGAACGGTTGTTGGTTCTCAACCTGTGGTTTGATGACAGTACTATACAGTCACAAAGGACCTTTTTTAATCCAAATTATAAATAAGAAAATCACACACGTGTGAACTGAGTGGTGCAAT
Source organism: Protomyctophum bolini (assembly GCF_963924005.1). Classification (NCBI taxonomy): domain Eukaryota; kingdom Metazoa; phylum Chordata; class Actinopteri; order Myctophiformes; family Myctophidae; genus Protomyctophum; species Protomyctophum bolini. The sequence goes on along the minus strand of NC_137884.1, from coordinate 29,145,754 downwards.
CCCCCCCCCCCTCTCTCTCTCTCTCTCTCATTAGACACACAGCACTACCCCTCTCTCTGTTTCTGGCGCCCCCTACTGGTATAAATAAGTAACATACTCGTGCTCATAGACACACACAGGTACACAGGTACATGGACATTGCTGGTTGTAGGAGTGGTTGCACCACTCAAAAAGAAAATAGCATTACTGCATTAAAAGAAATCAACAATATGCTATAAAAACTAGTCAAACGTTGGCCAAGTTATGGCATCATTGAAGGAGGCATGAACACGGTCAAAACAGCTGATCGACAAGCTCACAGCGCTGCGCAACGGCAGGACATTGTCAGCTTGTCGATCTGCTTTTTTTCCCCCCACACAATGTGTACGTCTGGGAAACCTATAGTCATACTAAATGTAATGCCTCAAATCTTACAAATAGGAATATCGTTTTCATTTATTATATTTTTTTGGGGGGGAGGGGGGCTGAAAAGGTTGAGAACAGTCTATGACTGTCTGCTCTGCTTGCTAGCATGAAAATAGTGAAGAAAGAGCATTTACCACACACACGGGCGCACGCGCACGCGCACACACACACGCGCACGCGCACGCACGCACACACACACACACACACACACACACACACACACACACACACACACACACAGGCGGCTGTAATGTAGTATTGATTGGTGACATCTCTTCATCTGAACACGGGATTAGTGATGAAGTGATATGAGAGAGAATGGAGAGAGAGAGAGAGAGAGAGAGAGAGAATGAACGAGGGAAGGTAGAGAGAGAGAGAGAGAGAGAGAGAGAGAGAGAGAAAGAAGTGGTATAAGAAGGATAGGTAAAATAACGAATAACGAAAATGACGAGCTGCATGAGAAAGAGAGGGAGGGAGTGTGTGTGTGGGAGTGTGTGTGTGTGTGTGTGTGTGAGAGAGGGAGTGTGAGAGGGAGTGTGAGTGTCAAAAACACCCGACCAAACCAGCGGGCGCTAAAGTGTCTTTGAAGCAACACGCTGAATGTGTGAAAATGAATTGTGTGTGAATGAAAAGCAGATTGTAAAACACTTTAGATAAAAGGCACTACATTTAGATAAATGCACCGTTTTACCGTAACTACGAGCATACATGGGATTTATTCACTGGATATGTTCAGGGTAATGCGATGTGATGTTAACCCCGTCAACGAATGGACCGATGGCTGACGCCATCTTAACACCTGGCTGTTTACCACTTAACCACTTCTGACCTGAGATCAGATTCTAGAAAATGTTCTTCTACATCCTGACAGTTTTCCATTCTGACCTGAGATCAGATTCTACAAATGTTCTTCTACATCCTGAGAGTTTTCCATTCTGACCTGAGATCAGATTCTACAAAATGTTCTTCTACATCCTGACAGTTTTCCATTCTGACCCGAGATCAGATTCTACAAATGTTCTTCTACATCCTGACAGTTTTCCATTCTGACCTGAGATCAGATTCTACAAATGTTCTTGAACTACATCCTGACAGTTTTCCATTCCGTCCTGAGATCAGATTCTACAAATGTTCTTCTACATCCTGAGAGTTTTCCATTCTGACCTGAGATCAGATTCTAGAAAATGTTCTTCTACATCCTGACAGTTTTCCATTCTGACCTGAGATCAGATTCTACAAATGTTCTTCTACATCCTGAGAGTTTTCCATTCTGACCTGAGATCAGATTCTACAAAATGTTCTTCTACATCCTGACAGTTTTCCATTCTGACCTGAGATCAGATTCTACAAATGTTCTTCTACATCCTGAGAGTTTTCCATTCTGACCTGAGATCAGATTCTAGAAAATGTTCTTCTACATCCTGACAGTTTTCCATTCTGACCCGAGATCAGATTCTACAAATGTTCTTCTACATCCTGAGAGTTTTCCATTCTGACCTGAGATCAGATTCTAGAAAATGTTCTTCTACATCCTGAGAGTTTTCCATTCTGACCTGAGATCAGATTCTACAAAATGTTCTTCTACATCTTGACAGTTTTCCATCCTGACCCGAGATCAGATTCTAAAAAAAATCTTATATATGTCAGTCGCTCTTCGATTTTTCAAAAAATAGCAGACCTACAAGCTCGTAGCGCGCCACTCGGTGGCGCGCTACGAGCTTGTAGATCTGCTATTTTTCAATAGCTAAAGCACGACATGATGCTAACACCAAAAGGGGCTCCCGCCCAGAATGGGTTAAAGCCCTCGATGGGGGTATTCAACAGGGGGCCTTGAAATCGCAACACGATCGCAATGCTTCTGATCGTCTGCACCTTTGTTAGATTGACGCAGACATGCACGCACGCACGCAGACATGCACGCACACACACACACATGCACACACACACACACACACACACACACACACACACACACACACACACACACACACACACACACACACAGAGAGCATGCAGTAGGTTTGAGTTCCAGAGTCTACCTTAACATCCGACTACTTGACATGAAAGCCACGCGCACGCCTTCAAGTCACTGTTTCAAGGCCCCCTGTTGAATACCCCCATCGAGGGCTTTAACCCATTCCGGGCGGGACAGAATCGTATTGAAGTGGACTCGGTCCCAGACAGAATACTGTATGTCGTATTGAAGTGGACTCGGTCCCAGACAGAATACCGTATGTCGTATTGAAGTGGACTCGGTCGGCACCAGACCTTTTCTCTCTCTCCCTGGAAATAAAAATGTCTGGGTTTCCGAGGCTAGATGTTAGTTAACGTGGTCAGGTTTATTTACCTTGGGTCAATATACGACCAGGAGGTCGCCGTAGGGTGTCTTACATCTCTGGTGATGTCACATGCTCCATTCTAGGGACGTCAGGGGGTAACCGGCTAGCCGACCGTTAAGAAATATCCGAGTATGCTCATCAGCTTTACGGTTAATTTGGATAAATAATAAATGTGCGTTCTGATCTTAAATCCCTTTATTTTAGATCGTTTTTAGTAATAGTACAACATAAACATTACAGAGACTGTAGTTGTCACTGTACAATACTGTACAAAACAGTTGTCATGTTGCACACATGCCTAAAATTGCTGTTATTTGCGCCGCCCAGCTTGTCACACTCCAGGCTGCATGAACAGCGCTGCTCGGGCGCTGTTTTCTGCCCCCTCAATGTCCCAAAGTTCTCTGTTATACTTCGATGGCTAGGTGGCTACAACGGTAGCCTTGTGGTAGTCAAAACTTAAGCGAGTGACAGCGAGACGAGATTAACACAACATGTCGACCGTATCAATGCTGAGACCTACTTGGCATTATTAAATCCATCATTGCCCTGGCTTACGGCTATCAAGTTAGCCACGTGCTATCCATGTTTGAGGGGTTTCTCGTCAGCGAAAAGTCAACAAACAGAACACGGTGACATGCATGCTGATCTTCCTTAATAATAATAAAAGGCTCAGCCCATGATGCGTCCAGTGGCTTTATAGTTAGGCTATAGGCTGCTCAGATCTGGACTGGACTTATTTATGTTTTGGAATAGAACCGGCGGACCTCTGTACTGTAGACGCACAGATGCGATGCATTGTTTATTGATGATTAAGCCTACAACTATTTATTTATATTGTTAAATTTTGCTTTTTTTGTTTGTCTTTTAAAAAGGAGCATAAATAAATGTATACCATTCGTCTACCAAATGTAATTATGTAGCCTTTACATGCATAACAAAGGAGTTCCCGCCCAAAATGGATTCAATGTTTCTACTCGGTCATGCAATACACACACACACACACTGTCACACACACACACACACTGTCACACACACACCTATTGCCCGTATCATGAGCTACGTCAAAAGTTATTTAACAGATGTAAAAATATAGATCTGATGTGGTTGAGTGATGCAGAGCGACTGAGATGGATTTTCGAACAGAAGATATTTGCATTAGCAGAATATATAGAGCAAGCTTGGGACAAAGAAAACTTATATGTGATGTATTTTATTTTATTTTATGATAATGCTTATTTCTGTTTTTGTTTTATCAAATACTTTGTGTAACTTCTGTGTGGGAAGTGAATTCACAATATGATATTGTTTATTTATGTTGTTGGTGTCTTATAATCCCGTAAGGGATGGGTCTTAACGACAAGACACGAAAATAAAAATTCATTAGTTAATTCATTCATTCATTCATTCACACACTGTACAGTGGAGAGATGAAGAAAAGATGCAGACACAAATGTATTGTGTGTGTGTGTGTGTGTGTGTGTGTGTGTGTGTGTGTGTGTGTGTGTGTGTGTGTGTGTGTGTGTGTGCGTGAAAGAGTGTGAGTGTGTGTGTGTGTGAGTGTGTGTGTGTGTGTGTGTGTGTGTGTGTGTGTGTGTGTGTGTGTGTGTGTGTGTGTGTGTGCGTGAAAGAGTGTGAGTGCGTGTGTGTGAGAGTGTGTGTGAGTGTGTGTGTGTGTGTGTGTGTCTGTGTGTCTGTGTGTGTGTGTGTGTGTGTGTGTGTGTGTGTGTGTGTGTGTGTGTGTGTGTGTGTGTGTGTGTGTCCTCCCTGAGGCTAACACACTATGTTAAACCTGTGGGAGACATGGGCAGTGTTTTCATCCACTTAAATCTATTTATTGTCTGCCCTGTACACGGTGCACACACACACACACACACACACACACACACACACACACACACACACTTTTCTTTTGAGAAAACATCATGTGTACCTCTTCTCTCCATTCAGTGTGTATGTACGTGCGCGTACCTCTTCTCTCCATTCAGTGTGTATGTACGTGCACGTACCTCTTCTCTCCATTCAGTGTGTATGTACGTGCACGTACCTCTTCTCTCCATTCAGTGTGTATGTACGTGCACGTACCTCTTCTCTCCATTCAGTGTGTATGTGCTCTTGAAGAATCCTAGGAGCTCGTTCTCGATGACGGCCTCGAAGCTGATGTTGAGGCGGTACGCTCTCATTGGCCGCAGCTCCCGGTGCAGGACGATCACGTGCATCTGATTGGCCGGATAGGGGAAGTGGCGCTGGACGCGCACGGCCCCGCCCCCCGCCTTGCTGCCGGACCTGCTATTGGTCGAGTCCGAGGAGACGGACACACGCTCGATCTGAGAGAGAGAGAGAGAGAGAGAGAGAGAGAGAAAAATTATGAATTAACCCATTAACACCTGAGGCAGTTTTTTTACATTAACACAATCAGTGCCGGAAGTTCTTCAAAATAGGAGCTCTGGGGGTGCCAGAGTTGTCCGGTCGCTTTTACTCTGAAACCCACGACCCGGAAACAATCCACTAAAAAAAAAAAGTTTACTTTACATCGCTAGCTTACATCGCGATCGTTTTAATTTATACGATATATATATATGATCCAAAAAGCGTTCATATTTTGCGGGAGAGAGACGGATGAGGAGCAGAAATGAAGCGCCGGCATATCGATCCGTTCAACACCACGGAGAGCGCCCTGGATCAGGAGATACGAGTCATTCTTTCCGCCGCGCTAACAGCTATAAGTCAACGGTATATAAGATAATTTTAAACACTACAGCCGTTTAAAGGAGGGGCTATAGACTATAATGCTTGGAATGGATCATGAAAGCCCCCTAGTTTGACCCAACAGACAGCATTCTGCACAGGGTCTATAGAGTAGTGTGTTGCAGTGTTGTTTTCGTCGACTACCTTTTTTCACCGACTAGAACTAAATAAAAACGAATCTATGATGACTAAAACTAAGACTAAATATACTGACAATTTCGTAAAACAAATAAAAACTAGACTAAAATGTTAGTAAGGGACTAGTGGACGAGAGATCCAGTTTTATGCTGGGTTGCATGATGAAAATAGCAGATATACAATCTCACAATGCGACGCGTTGTGAGATTGTATATCTGCTATTTTCAGCATGCAACCAAAGTGTAAAACATGTCATTACAACGACATCAAGGCCTGTCAAAACACATTTTAGTCGACTAAATCAACTGTAGATTCAGTCGACTAAAATCGCATGACATTTAGTCGACTAAATCTACAGTTGATTTAGTCGACTGAATGTCACAAGATTTTAGTCGACTAAATCTAGTTGATTTAGTCGACTAGAATGGGTTTTGGCGGGCCTTGATGTCGTCGTAATGAGTGTTTTTACATAATAAAAATAGCCTATCTACAAGATCGGCTATTTTCAGCATGCAACCAAGTGTAAAATGACTTATACTGGATCTCTTGTCCACTATATTCCCTTCCTAACATTTTACTCTAGTTTTTATTTGTCGACGAAATTGTCAGTATATTTAGTCTTAGTTTTAGTCATCGTAGCTTTAGTATTCATTTAGTTTCCATTTGTTTTTGTCAGTGAAAATAGCCAGTCGACGAACATTTTTCGGCCTAGTTTTAGTCGACGAAAACAACACTGATTGTGAGTCAGTGTACGTATTATTTAGAGAGAGAGAGAGAGAGAGAGAGAGAGAGAGAGAGAGAGAGAGCCAGGCAGTCATGGCTGAAGTCCTGGGACCAAGAGTTCAAAATGTTTAATCCCTTTATTATCCGAGGGGATCAGATTTGGATGTTGTGTGTTAACCCATTCTGACCTGAGATCAGATTCATACGAGGTTTCCACTGGACACACACACTGGTCTGATTAAACCATTCTGACCTGAGATCAGATTCTAAAAATGTCAGTTCGTTCTTCGATTTTTCAAAAAAATAGCAGACCTACAAGCTCGTAGCGCGCCACTCGGTGGCGCGCTATGAGCTTGTAGATCTGCTGTTTTTCAATAGCTAAAGCATAACATGATGCTAACACCAAAAGGGGTTCCCGTTCAGAATGGGTTATGGGTTATTTGATTAAGCGAACTTAGCTGCCGTGAGGTCGGCGTCTGCATTATGTCCAAACCCGTTAAACTTAAATTAAATCCTAAGATAGCAAAACTCTAACAAGCTTCAAAATGCATTTACACTGTGATTATTATTATTATTATTACTATTACTATTATTATTATTCTTACACTGTGATGCAATTTGACCATGTAGAGCTGCTATTTCTTTTTTTTTGCTATTTATGACTTTTGACCTCTGACCTTTAGATCACCCACTATTGTGTTATTGCGAACGCAGTGATTGCGAATTCAGTGAGCACTTACTATGAGACCTAGCAGATCATGTCTGTCTGTGTGTCTGTCTGTGTCTGTGTGTGTGTGTGTGTGTGTGTGTGTGTCTGTCCCGCTATACGTCCAAATATGGAGTGTGTTGCATCAGCAATCACTCAGCTCCATATATGGGCACAAAAGGGGCCAGGTCCACATATACAGTAACAGCGGGACAGACAGACAGACAGACAGACAGACAGACAGACAGACAGACAGACAGACAGACAGACAGACAGACAGACAGACAGACACACAGACAGACAGACATGATCTGCAGGGTCTCAGCTGCGTTCGCTTCCCGCGTTTGCGCGTCTTACTGGTGAATAATGTATTCTGTCGGCCCTCCAGGCCTAGTCGTAGTTTTTTTTTACGAAATGCACAATACACATAATTATGCGTCTCCTCACGAGGAACACATGTGGTACGGGGGACCTGTGACCTGTGACCTGTGACCCTTAGATCTCCCTGCACCATTTAGAATTATATGAAAAACAAAGTTCAATCAAAGCTAGATCTACTCCTGGGATTTGTATTCAAAATGCACGAATTAAAGTTCGACGCAAAACTTTGGACCAATGTCTGACGGAATTGTTGGGCTTTTGTTTTTTTAAAGTTTACAAATGAAGGTTTTGTGAGCCAATGGAAAAATTCTTCACGTGTTTATGAAACGTTACAGTGTGGTAGAGGGGACACCAAATGGCCAAATAGGGGGTGCTATTACAGTGTGGTAGAGGGGACACCAAATGGCCAAATAGGGGTGCTATTACAGTGTGGTAGAGGGGACACCAAATGGCCAAATAGGGGGTGCTATTACAGTGTGGTAGAGGGGACACCAAATGGCCAAATAGGGGTGCTATTACAGTGTGGTAGAGGGGACACCAAATGGCCAAATAGGGGGTGCTATTACAGTGTGGTAGAGGGGACACCAAATGGCCAAATAGGGGGTGCTATTACAGTGTGGTAGAGGGGACACCAAATGGCCAAATAGGGGGTGCTATTACAGTGTGGTAGAGGGGACACCAAATGGCCAAATAGGGGGTGCTATTACAGTGTGGTAGAGGGGACACCAAATGGCCAAATAGGGGGTGCTATTACAGTGTGGTAGAGGGGACACCAAATGGCCAAATAGGGGGTGCTACAGCAAATTGTTTAAAAATGAAAACTGCCAATTGGAGCAGGACATCATTTCAGTGCTATTTGGCATGACCCTCTAGCATAATGTAAAGTTCCACAAGCATTTTCTCACTTATGTACTTTAATCAGATTAGTTTTGTGTCCGTATAGGTCCAAAGTTCAAAAAGGGCCATTCACACATTTTGCTCTGTGAAATATTTCGGGGGGCATATTTAGAATGTGTGCAGGCTTGAGTATGTTGAATCTAGTTTGCATTAATGAGGATTTAGTTAGTTGACACAATGAAATAAAATGGCGACAGTATTCCAGCCGCTTTGTTGTTGCGAGGAAAGGAAAGCAGGTAAAATGAGACTTTCGTGGTTGTTTTCGTCTCAGATTTAGTCCGACGGAGCGTCACGGTATAACTCTATGGGGACACAGTATAACTCTATGGGGACACAAAAGTACAGTAGGACCCGGACGTATCTCAGGAGGGGGGCGCTCACGTCACGGCTGACATACTGAATTGCTTGGCCCCGTCTTATGGCTGCATGTAGCTACAGTATATATCATTTGGTTTTAGCCATTTAACGACGTTATGTTCCTCACGTTCTGTTTAGTTGAAAGATAATCAGTCACTGTGTGATGAGCATAAAAATAATTGCCAAACCGTAAGAGAGCTTGTTGTGAACTATACCTGACAGCATGCAAGGATGTGGAGAAAATCATGTCTTAATTGCATTTATATAGCTTTTTTTTTTTTAATCTAAATCACTTTACAATGTATTTCATACACGCACACGCACACACACACACGCACACACACACACACACACACACACACACACACACACACACACACACACCTGCAGATTCCAAGACGGCCGCTCTACCTCCTGAGACACTGCCCCCCCCTCAGCGGTATGTCAGCCTATAGCATTATGAGGTCCTCAACTTCTATTTATGACTATGAATCTTCTCAAGTTGTCATGGAAGGCACCGTTCACCCCATGCTGTGACCGTTGAGACTGTCCTCTGCTGTCAACTGTATGGACGCTTATTAATATTATGACAAACCTTCAATTGAATATGTGACAGCCTACTGTAGGTCTGCATTATTCATGAAGATATATTAACCCAGTGATTCTCAATTTTAATGATTAGATAGATAGATAGATAGATCATAGATAGATAGATAGATAGATCGATGAACATTTTTCGTCTTGGTTTTAGTCGACGAAAACAACACTGCTTCTGCCTTGTCCCGCCCCCGGGTTTCCGCCCTGTTTATGTTGAATTTGCGAGAACATCCTTTTTTGGAAAAAACTAAAGACTAACCCCGTCACCGTGCTGCGCCTGTGATGTTCCTTTTGACTGACACCAAGTTTAAAGGGATTGTGACATTAAAAAAAAGGTTTTGGAATTGTTCTTATTTTCTTTAGGTTTTCTAATCTCAATTGCACCCAAAAAACATGAACTTTGAACATTCAGTAGATTTTCTGTGATCTGGGGGTTTTCTGGCTCAAACAGGTGCTCTGATTTGCCGGCAGTTTGTGATGCAAGAGCCTGCAAATCCCATATATGTCAATGGGATTTGCCAGCAGATGTCACTGTTTTCACTGTGTTGCCTGTTTTCATTGTAGCTCAAAAGGCTTCCAAACCCCAAAGAAAACGTCAGACCACAGAAAATCCACTGAATGTTCAAAGTTCAGGTTTTTTGGGTGTCATTGAGGTCATAAAACCTAAAAGAAAAAAGAAAAATAAATGAAAATGAATGTCATAAAACCTTTAAAATAAGAATCGAACGCACATAATATCAATACGAAGCAGCTGAAAAACACGTTATTTAAATGGTAGTGGATGGAGAGACTGAGAGGGAGGATTTTTGTCCAACCACAAAACAGCAACCAATGGGTGCCAAGAGGGGCACAACCAGGGGGCGGGACTTGACAAAGGGTGAATTAACTATATGAAATCATGCCATGCATTTCCCGTCAGTCAGTTGGTCACGCCCCATATATGGTCATCACGTGATGTCATCAATATTAAGCCCATATATTACGAACGAGATCCCTGATGTCATCAATGTTGGCCAGAATCTCGCCTCACACCTCAAACCCTTAGATCTCCATATATGGAGCTGACCTGTTCCACCCTTAGATCTCCATATATGGAGCTGACCTGTTCCATCCTTAGATCTCCATATATGGAGCTGACCTGTTCCACCCTTAGATCTCCATATATGGAGCTGACCTGTTCCACCCTTAGATCTCCATATATGGAGCTGACCTGTTCCACCCTTAGATCTCCATATATGGAGCTGACCTGTTCCACCCTTAGATCTCCATATATGGAGCTGACCTGTTCCATCCTTCCTCCTCCATGTATGTTTTGACTGATGGCTGTCCATTTAAATTCTAGACGTGGTATGAGTAAATAGAATCAGCACTCGCACAGGAGACCCCCGTTCAAATCTGGGGTAGAACAGGAAAGATACACAGTGCAGCTTTAAATGAGGTGAAAATGTCTGTGTGTGTGTGTGTGTGTGTCCTCCCTGAGGCTAACACACTATGTTAAACCTGTGGGAGACAGGGGCAGTGTTTTCATCCACTTAAATCTATTTATTGTCTGCCCTGTACACGGTGCACACACACACACACACACGCGCGCGCGCACTTTTTTTTTTCTTTTGATAAAAAAATAAAACGCATTCTCACTCACACTAAACACATTTGACACTGTGATGCACTTCAGACGTCAACACTGGCAACAAAAGATCCAACACAAATACAACACAGTCGCATCTTTTACAAACAACTCAGAATCCCCCACACAGTGCACAGCAGGGGGGGTAGTTCAGGGGGCAGTTCAGGGGGTAGTTCAGGGGGTAGTTCAGGGGGGTAGTTCAGGGGGGCAGTTCAGGGGGGTAGTTCAGGGGGGTAGTTCAGGGGGGCAGTTCAGGGGGTAGTTCAGGGGGGTAGTTCAGGGGGTAGTTCAGGGGGGTAGTTCAGGGGGGCAGTTCAGGGGGGTAGTTCAGGGGGGTAGTTCAGGGGGGCAGTTCAGGGGGTAGTTCAGGGGGGTAGTTCAGGGGGTAGTTCAGGGGGGTAGTTCAGGGGGGCAGTTCAGGGGGGTAGTTCAGGGGGGTAGTTCAGGGGGGCAGTTCAGGGGGTAGTTCAGGGGGGTAGTTCAGGGGGTAGTTCAGGGGGGTAGTTCAGGGGGGCAGTTCAGGGGGGTAGTTCAGGGGGGTAGTTCAGGGGTGGGGAATGTGTTGAGAGCTAGCACGGATGTAAAAACAATCCCAGAGCAGCCAGGAGTCGGAGGAGAATTCGGAAATTGATTTCTCAGTTGTTTTAGTTTGAGTGTCAGGCAGCGGCAGGCCAGTGCATCCTGTGTCTATGTGGTGATTTGTGCATTACATTCACCCCACCCATTCACACCATAGACTGTAAAACAATATGGACAAAGCGTTCTCCGGGTCTAATATGGACGTAAAATGAAGCCTGTCAGTCCTTGAACTGTAAGTCGCCATATTTCTAGATCCGTTTGGGCCCAGCTGGCCATTGGCTGGCCCAGACAACGAGGCGGGACTTCCCCCCTTCTTCTTCGTTGGTTTTTATTTTGACTCGAGTGGGTGGGGGATCCCGATCATAGACTGTAACGGTAGCCACGCCCCTCAGAACATACGCGACTTTATGGATTTTCTTTTAATAAATGGGACCATAATTTTCCAAAAAGAATATTATGACATGAGAAATGAGACTTTAAACTAGTGACTGGAAGCAGAAAGTATTCATGACCATGTTTATTAAGGTAATACAGTCTAGGTGAAGTTGGGCCCAAATACATGGGCCTCTATGGAGCTATGGGTTTTTTTTTTGGGCCCAATGACAGCGCCACAACAGGCCATTATATGAACTTTCAGGAAGTCCCGATTTCCTTAGTGGCTTCACAAAATATCTGTCTGACTGCCCCCCTGGTTAAATATCTGTCTGACTGCCCCCCTGGTTAAATATGTGTCTGACTGCCCCCCTGGTTAAATATCTGTCTGACTGCCCCCCCTGGTTAAATATCTGTCTGACTGCCCCCCCTGGTTAAATATCTGTCTGACTGCCCCCCTGGTTAAATATCTGTCTGACTGCCCCCCTGGTTAAATATCTGTCTGACTGCCCCCCTGGTTAAATATCTGTCTGACTGCCCCCCTGGTTAAATATCTGTCTGACTGCCCCCCTTGTTAAACATCTGTCTGACTGCCCCCCTGGTTAAATATCTGTCTGACTGCCCCCCCTGGTTAAATATCTGTCTGACTGCCCCCCTGGTTAAATATCTGTCTGACTGCCCCCCTGGTTAAATATCTGTCTGACTGCCCCCCTGGTTAAATATCTGTCTGACTGCCCCCCTGGTTAAATATCTGTCTGACTGCCCCCCTGGTTAAATATCTGTCTGACTGCCCCCCTGGTTAAATATCTGTCTGACTGCCCCCCCTGGTTAAATATCTGTCTGACTGCCCCCCTGGTTAAATATCTGTCTGACTGCCCCCCTGGTTAAATATCTGTCTGACTGCCCCCCTGGTTAAATATCTGTCTGACTGCCCCCCCTGGTTAAATATCTGTCTGACTGCCCCCCTGGTTAAATATCTGTCTGACTGCCCCCCTGGTTAAATATCTGTCTGACTGCCCCCCCTGGTTAAATATCTGTCTGACTGCCCCCCTGGTTAAATATCTGTCTGACTGCCCCCCTGGTTAAATATCTGTCTGACTGCCCCCCTGATTCACACACACATTCATACACCGATTGCGGCGGAAGCCATGCAAGGCACCAACCAGCACATCGGGAGCAATTTGGGGTTCAGTGTCTTTGCCCAAGGACACTTCCACATGTAGACAGGAGGAGGAGGAGCCGGGATTCGAACCGCCGACCCCATGGATCATTGGACATAATTATTATTATTATTATTATTATAATAATATAACAGGGTCCAGGGAACTGATTACAGCTCTTAGGATTGTCAATGTACAGTATGTGTGTCATATGTCTATGCATTGTGTGGGGTCATACCTATGTTCCCTCAGAAGGAGAATTGGTCCGAGGTGCGCTGGGGGTCGGGAGAGGGTGGGTGGTTAGGTTTAGGTGTCTGCCCCGGGGGAGGTTAGGGTTAGGGTGAGGGTTAAGGTTAGGTTTAGGTGTCTGCCCCGGGGGAGGTTAGGGTTAGGGTGAGGGTTTGAGGTAGGTTGTCCATCGGACCGTCGGCATATTGACGCGGACCCGAGGGAACATAGGGCTGAGGGAACATAGGTACGGTCCCATTCCGTATGTTGTTGTCGTTTGTTTTTGCGTATTGACGGGCTGCTTGGTACAGAATAGATGTCTTTCTAACTTTACTGACTGACTACGATTTTCTTTTTTAATGAAAAATATGAAAAAGCACTTCTCGGTTATTTGATCAATGAACCACCTGACCTGATGCTGAGGCTGCCATTGGCTGAAGCGACACAAAGACCTGGGTGCTGAGGCTGCCATTGGCTGAAGCGACACAAAGACCTGGGTGCTGAGGCCGCCATTGGCTGTGATTTAGCACTGGCACAAAATGTTTTGACTGCACTGTAAAGTGCTTTTCATTTATTGCAGGGGTCTTAAACGGTTTTCAGGCAATACAAGGGACCCCTTAGCAGAGAGAGAGAGAGATGGAGCAGGGACCCCCCCCCCCCCCCCTCCAGGGACCCCCCCCCCCCTCAGTACATATCCTATGTTGCTGATTTTACATGTATGTCTAATAAACTACTCAATCAATCAACCAATCATTCCTTCATTACCATTACAGAACGTACAGTACACATCGATACATTTTATGTTATTTTCTCCCCCCCCCCCCCCCCCCCCCCCGTCACAGCGCAACATAATGGTTACATAAGTATTGTAGTGCCGGTAATTGCAACAACCACCCATCTAACCCATTTTATTTTCAAAAAGGGTGAAGTGTCCCTTTAACAGAAACAAAGAAAATGCGACAGACTTAATAATAATACTGTAAGTGTTCAAATGTTTTAGATGTTTAGATTCGTTTTGAAAAAATATTTCATGATTGATTGTTTGTTTGTTTGTTGTTGAAAATGGCAGATCTAAACTTTGATTTCCGGCTATTTCCCAACAGCCTGCCCTATACTGTATATGTATAGGTTTACAGTTAAAGTGATGTTGATGCTATATTATTAAGCCAGTTAGGCCTGACGTCAAAATTAAAAAAAGAATCTTCTAAATCACGACACTTTTCTGATAAACCTCATGTTTCTGTCAATCCATATTTCATATCAAGGACCCCAAAAATGATATGCAATTGACCACCGACCACCCATCTGACCACCCATCTGACCACCGACCACCCATCTGAAAATATGTTATTCCAGGAACTCCTCCGAAGCAAAGAGTCGAGTTAAAAAAAAAAACATTCGCTCTGAAAGAGAATATGATTTTTTTTCAAAAAAAAGCAGACCTACAAGCTCCTATAGCGCGCCACTCGGTGCCGCGCTAGGAGCTTGTAGATCTGCTATTTTTCCAATAGCTAAAGCATAACATGATGCTTTAAAACACAAACGGGTTAACTCATTTTGCTCCCTCTCAAACAACCTGCAGGGGATCCTCGGTTTGACAACCCAGGTTCCATTTCAAACTAATATTAGTTTCTTCCCTTCTTACTCACTGGCATCTGTGGATACCTTAATTAACACTAGAAGGTCTGAAGTAAAATCAGCTACATTTGCATGTGCTTAAATTCACATTTCAAGACATTCTTTCAGATGTCAAGATGTTCTGAGATGATAGACTGGTGATGGATGGATGGATGCTCATGGAAGGGGAACCTTCTGAAAGCTTCATGGGCTCAAAGATAATCAACTTCATAACAATAATAAAACGGTCAAAATGACCTCTCAGACCTCCTAGTGGGAAAACGACCCTATAGACGTTGCAGTCCCGCCCCCTTTCAGAACGACGAGTGGCCCAGGAAATGAATCCCAATGCATTTTGTCGCAAAGGCTTTTCTTAAAGTATTTATTTAAAGACGGTTACGCCGCGGACAAAGCCAACTCGGATCGTGACAAATCATGACAATGAACACAATGTTTTGGGGCCGATCAACTAGACGAAAAACAAAACAAATAGTGTTGTCTCCTGACTTTCTTTTCTTCTTTCTAATGATTTGATCGGCCCCAAAACATTGTGTTCGTTGTCATGATTTGTCACGATCCGAGTTGGCTTTGTCCGCGGCGTAACCGTCTTTAAATAAATACTTAAAAAAAAGCCTATAGGCTATGGAGAAAAATGCATTGGGATTTATTTCCTGGGCCACTCGTTGTTCTGAAAGGGGGAGGGACTGCGACGCTCTATTGGCTGGCACGCCTTGGTATTCATCGCGCGCACACAGACACACACACAGACACACACAGACACACAGACACACACACACAGACACACACACACACACAGACACAGACACACAGACACACACACAGACACACACACACAGACACACAGACACACAGACACACACACAGACACACACACACAGACACACACACACAGACACACAGACACACACACAGACACACACACACACACACACACAGACACAGACACACAGACACACACACAGACACACACACACACACAGACACACACACAGACACACACACACACAGACACACACACACACACAGACACAGACACACAGACACACACACAGACACACAGACACACACACAGACACCCACACAGACACACACACACACAGACACACACGCACGCATGCGGCCGCGCGCCAGGCTGAGTGCTAATTTAACTGGGTTTAGGCCAACATGATAAACGTAGCGTTCTCAGGCAGTTGACTGACGGGGGGGGGGGGGGGGGGGGCTGAGGCTTCCCTATACGGCCTTAACCCGTTCCGCGGCGGGAACCCCCTTTTTTTTGGTGTTTTAAAGCATTATATGTTATGCTTTAGAGATGCTGGAAAAATAGCAGATCTACAAGCTCATAGCTATGAACTTGTAGGTGTGCCATTTTTGAAAAAATCTTTGAATATATATTCTTCCAGAGCGAACGTTTTTAACTCAAATCTTTGCTTCTGGGGGGGGGGGGGGGGGGGGTCCCTGGAGAACCGCTGACATACAGTAGAAACATGAGGTTTTTCAGAGAACTGTCAGGATTTAGAAGACATTTGTAGAACGGTTCCCAGGTCTAAATGGGTTTTAACCAGTCTGGCTGACCAGCAACTTTCGGCGGCTAATTAACCTTGTTAAAGAAATATCTCTGCCTGCTTCAGGAGATAAATAAACTCCATGAAACCACAGGGTGTTTTAAGCTAATACACAGAGAGCGCGCACACACACACACACACGCACGCACACGCACACACACACACACACACACACACACACACACACACACACACACACACACACACACACACACACACACACACACACAGTGTAGTCATGTACTCAAGAGATGAATTTGAACAGCCACATTAAAACAGCTACAGCCTGCCGTTAACCCATTCAGGCCCGACATCGAAAAAAGAAAAAAAAAAATGTCTTTTTAAAATGTCTTTTTTTTTCTGAAAACCTGTTTCTATATTCAGTGGTGCTCAATATTTCATGTCAAGGACCGACCCCCCCCAAAAAATATATGTAATTGGCTGCTGATTTTCCACTAATCTTTTCACTACTTTTTCCACTACTTTTCAAACATAGCAGACCCTACAAGCTCGTAGATCTATGAGCTTGTAGATCTGCTATTTTTCAATAGCTGTAAAATATAACATAATGCTTTAAAACACACAAAAAAAAGGGTTCCCGCGCAAAATGGGTTAATACCTTCGTTTTTTTTTTTTGCCTTTAGTTTCTTTTTGGAATGTGTGTCCTTTGCTTAATATTTCATGTAAAGCACATTGAATTGCCTTGTCGTTGAAATGTGCTGCACATAAACCAGAGAGAGGACACGGATAGCAGCTGGCTGCGCGTAGCGTTAGCGTTAGCGTCCCCGTCAATCCGCCGTTACTAACAGCGGGGCCACCTTGTGCAGCGCACAATAGCGGGAGATTTACAGATTTTGGATCATAAATAATATATATTAGAAGAATTTTTTTTTTCTTTTTAATCAATAATTGATCAACGTCATCATGGTCCACATACTGTACAACAGAAAAAGCGTCCAGGATTACATTAGATAATTGGCACTGGGTGAAAAGAAAACTGGGTTACAAAACCCAGGAAACGAGTAAGACGCGCGAACGCGGGAAGCGAACGCACTCAGCTCCATATATGGGCACAAAAGGGGCCAGGTCCACAACAAACAAATCACTGGCCCCTTTTGTGCCCATATATGGAGCTGAGTGGACCTGGCTCCTTTTGTGCCCATATATGGAGCTGAGTGATTGCTGATGCAACACACTCCATATTTGGATAGCGGGACAGACACACAGACAGACAGACACACACACAGACAGACAGACATGATCTGCTAGGTCTCATAGTAAGTGCTTACTGCGTGTCTAACATTGCAGTATTAAATATACTCTGACCCTCACCTCCAGCCTGTCTGCGTGCAGAACGATGTACTTGGTGGCGTTGACACAGTCCAGCTGGATGCTGACCTCTCCGGAGAAGGTGAAGTTGTCCATGCTGACGCCCAGCCTCAGGTCGTAGTGTCTGGGCTTCAGCTGCCCGGCAGCCTGGACGCCGAGCGCCACGACGCCTCGTCTCCTCCTCCTCCTCGGTCGCCTCCTCCTCCTCCGCCTCCTCCTCCTCCTCCTCGCTCTCCTCCTCCTCCTCGCTCGCCGATCCTCTCCTCGCGGCTCCCGTTAGACCGCCCGCTATAGGAGGGGAGAAAGCGTTCACGCGTTTTACTTAATGTAGGTTTAAAACCTTAGAGTATGTATACCAGTAAGACGCGCAAACGCGGGAAGCGAACGCAGCTGAGACCCTGCAGATCATGTCTGTCTGTCTGTCTGTCTGTCTGTCTGTCTGTCTGTCTGTCTGTCCCGCTGTTACTGTATATGTGGACCTGGCCCCTTTTGTGCCCATATATGGAGCCGAGTGGACCTGGCCCCTTTTGTGCCCATATATGGAGCTGAGTGACCTGGCCCCTTTTGTGCCCATATATGGAGCTGAGTGATTGCTGATGCAACACACTCCATATTTGGATAGCGGGACAGACACACAGACAGACACACGGACACACAGACATGATCTGCTAGGTCTCATAGTAAGTGCTCACTGCGTTCGCAATGAGTAGAGAAGACATCCGAGTTCTCCTCCCGTCCACTTTGCATTAAGTTGCTCAAAAGCGCATCAGGCGATTTCACTCCTCCTTCCTGGTAGGAACAGAGTGCATTCTGGGATGGATTGGCCCCCAAACACATGGACGCGCTGCCGTTGAACGTGCACGGACGCGCACGAGCGTGCTGCCGTCGTGAACGTGCACAGTGATACTGTCAACGGACCAGCGCGTTCATGTGTTTGGGGTCCAGGCTGCAATACCTTCATTCGGCCACTATGTCCGTTTGGCCTCAGGGTTTCCTCTGGGTGCCGTCTCTATTCATATATACTCTAGGGTTCAAACCCATTTTGGACCTGAGATCAGATTCTAAAACATGTCTTCTACATCCTGACAGTTTTCATTCTGACCTGAGATCAGATTCTAAACAATGTTCTTCTACATCCTGACAGTTTTCATTCTGACCTGAGATCAGATTCTAAACAATGTTCTTCTACATCCTGACAGTTTTAATAAACTTATGTTTCCATGTCAGTCGTTCTTTGATTTTTCTAAAATAGCAGAACCTATGATATAGCAACAGAAAACTGGCCTCATTTAATAGAAGACATTCTGTAGAACCGGGCCTCATCATCAGAACCGGGCCTCATCATCAGTACCGAACCGGGCCTCATCATCAGAACCGGGCCTCATCATCAGAACCGAACCAGGCCTCATCATCAGAACCGAACCGGGCCTCATCATCAGAACCGAACCGGGCCTCATCATCAGTACCGAACCGGGCCTCATCATCAGTACCGGGCCTCATCATCAGAACCGAACCGGGCCTCATCATCAGTACCGAACCGGGCCTCATCCTCAGAACCGGGCCTCATCATCAGAACCGAACTGGGCCTCATCATCAGAACCGAACTGGGCCTCATCATCAGAACCGAACCGGCCCTCATCATCAGTACCGAACCCGGCCTCATCATCAGAACCAGCCCTCATCATCAGAACCGGGCCCTCATCATCATCATCATCAGGAGCTAAAAGGCGTCCTTACCTCCCGGCCCCTCCTCCTCCTCGCTGTGCGTCGGGACACTCGTCCAAGCGGGTCCCCAGAGCCACCGCCACCGCCGTGACGATGACCAGCGTCACCACGGCCAGCCGAAGGCCAGCGCCATGCGCCGGTGCGCCGGCAGGCCGCGGTGGTCGGCGGTTCGAGTCCGCGGAGGAGGAGGGGCCACCGATGACTCGCTGCTGGCCCACTGGTCCTGGACGGACACGCCGCCGCCGCCGCCGCCCCCCCGGCCGTTCCTCATGGTCCTAGTGCTGCTGCTGTTCCTGCAGATCTCTGGAAGTACAGCGTAGAGCCTTTTAGCACGGCGTCAAACACATAGATATGGTCCCCTATAGCAGTGGTACAACGTAGGCCTTTTAGCACGGCGTCAAACACATAGATATGGTCCCCTATAGCAGTGGTACAGCGTAGAGCCTTTTAGCACGGCGTCAAACACATAGATATGGTCCCCTATAGCAGTGGTACAACGTAGAGCCTTTTAGCACGGCGTCAAACACATAGATATGGTCCCCTATAGCAGTGGTACAACGTAGAGCCTTTTAGCACGCCGTCAAACACATAGATATGGTCCCCTATAGCAGTGGTACAACGTAGAGCCTTTTAGCACGGCGTCAAACACATAGATATGGTCCCCTATAGCAGTGGTACAACGTAGAGCCTTTTAGCACGGCGTCAAACACATAGATATGGTCCCCTATAGCAGTGGTACAACGTAGAGCCTTTTAGCACGGCGTCAAACACATAGATATGGTCCCCTATAGCAGTGGTACAGCGTAGAGCCTTTTAGCACGGCGTCAAACACATAGATATGGTCCCCTATAGCAGTGGTACAACGTAGAGCCTTTTAGCACGGCGTCAAACACATAGATATGGTCCCCTATAGCAGTGGTACAACGTAGGCCTTTTAGCACGGCGTCAAACACATAGATATGGTCCCCTATAGCAGTGGTACAACGTAGAGCCTTTTAGCACGCCGTCAAACACATAGATATGGTCCCCTATAGCAGTGGTACAACGTAGAGCCTTTTAGCACGGCGTCAAACACATAGATATGGTCCCCTATAGCAGTGGTACAACGTAGAGCCTTTTAGCACGGCGTCAAACACATAGATATGGTCCCCTATAGCAGTGGTACAACGTAGAGCCTTTTAGCACGGCGTCAAACACATAGATATGGTCCCCTATAGCAGTGGTACAACGTAGAGCCTTTTAGCACGGCGTCAAACACATAGATATGGTCCCCTATAGCAGTGGTACAACGTAGAGCCTTTTAGCACGGCGTCAAACACATAGATATGGTCCCCTATAGCAGTGGTACAACGTAGGCCTTTTAGCACGGCGTCAAACACATAGATATGGTCCCCTATAGCAGTGGTACAACGTAGGCCTTTTAGCACGGCGTCAAACACATAGATATGGTCCCCTATAGCAGTGGTACAACGTAGGCCTTTTAGCACGGCGTCAAACACATAGATATGGTCCCCTATAGCAGTGGTACAACGTAGAGCCTTTTAGCACGGCGTCAAACACATAGATATGGTCCCCTATAGCAGTGGTACAACGTAGAGCCTTTTAGCACGGCGTCAAACACATAGATATGGTCCCCTATAGCAGTGGTACAACGTAGAGCCTTTTAGCACGGCGTCAAACACATAGATATGGTCCCCTATAGCAGTGGTACAACGTAGAGCCTTTTAGCACGGCGTCAAACACATAGATATGGTCCCCTATAGCAGTGGTACAACGTAGAGCCTTTTAGCACGGCGTCAAACACATAGATATGGTCCCCTATAGCAGTGGTACAACGTAGGCCTTTTAGCACGGCGTCAAACACATAGATATGGTCCCCTATAGCAGTGGTACAACGTAGAGCCTTTTAGCACGGCGTCAAACACATAGATATGGTCCCCTATAGCAGTGGTACAACGTAGGCCTTTTAGCACGCCGTCAAACACATAGATATGGTCCCCTATAGCAGTGGTACAACGTAGAGCCTTTTAGCACGGCGTCAAACACATAGATATGGTCCCCTATAGCAGTGGTACAACGTAGAGCCTTTTAGCACGGCGTCAAACACATAGATATGGTCCCCTATAGCAGTGGTACAGCGTAGAGCCTTTTAGCACGGCGTCAAACACATAGATATGGTCCCCTATAGCAGTGGTACAACGTAGAGCCTTTTAGCACGGCGTCAAACACATAGATATGGTCCCCTATAGCAGTGGTACAACGTAGAGCCTTTTAGCACGGCGTCAAACACATAGATATGGTCCCCTATAGCAGTGGTACAACGTAGGCCTTTTAGCACGGCGTCAAACACATAGATATGGTCCCCTATAGCAGTGGTACAACGTAGAGCCTTTTAGCACGGCGTCAAACACATAGATATGGTCCCCTATAGCAGTGGTACAACGTAGAGCCTTTTAGCACGGCGTCAAACACATAGATATGGTCCCCTATAGCAGTGGTACAACGTAGAGCCTTTTAGCACGGCGTCAAACACATAGATATGGTCCCCTATAGCAGTGGTACAACGTAGAGCCTTTTAGCACGGCGTCAAACACATAGATATGGTCCCCTATAGCAGTGGTACAACGTAGAGCCTTTTAGCACGCCGTCAAACACATAGATATGGTCCCCTATAGCAGTGGTACAACGTAGGCCTTTTAGCACGGCGTCAAACACATAGATATGGTCCCCTATAGCAGTGGTACAACGTAGGCCTTTTAGCACGGCGTC
Organism: Protomyctophum bolini; assembly: GCF_963924005.1. Lineage (NCBI taxonomy): Eukaryota > Metazoa > Chordata > Actinopteri > Myctophiformes > Myctophidae > Protomyctophum > Protomyctophum bolini. The sequence goes on along the minus strand of NC_137884.1, from coordinate 29,123,477 downwards.
AAACACATAGATATGGTCCCCTATAGCAGTGGTACAACGTAGGCCTTTTAGCACGGCGTCAAACACATAGATATGGTCCCCTATAGCAGTGGTACAACGTAGGCCTTTTATGATAGTAGTCATATATACTGTAGTAGGTCGTCAAGGCTACAGGGAGGATTCTGAAGAGGTGAGTCTTCATATTACGGCAGAAGATCGACACACGCACGCACGCACGCTATTATATAACCGACACCCCCTTTTTGAGTGGTGCAACCACTCCTACGACCAGCAATGTCCGTGTACCACCCGTTTGTGTACCTGAAGGAGCACGAGTATGTGACTTATTAATAGCAGTAGGGGGCGCCAGAAACAGAGAGAGGGGTAGTGCTGTGTCTCTAATGACAGAGAGAGAGAGAGAGAGAGAGAGAGAGAGGGGGGGGAATTGCACCACTCAGTTCACACGTGTGTGATTTTTAACTGTTGCCATAATAAATGCCGTTTAATCAATTCATTCTCTACAGATAATGGTTGACACACGGCAGCAGATAGCGCTGCTTGGCTGGCTTTTTAAAGCCCCCACAGACACATCTGGGCTTATCTCTCTGCCCCCCCCCCCCCCTCTGCCAGTGTACAGTACGTAGAAGAGGACAGCTTAAGTATATAATTTATAGAGTCTAGCCGTGTGTTATATTTCACCACCACACAGTAGGCTACGTGACAGCATAAATCATATGGTATTATCCCCTGCTATTGCTCTCTCTCTCTCTATCTCTCTCTCCATCTCTCTCCTATGTCTCCCTCTCTCTCTCTCTCTCCCTCCCTCCCATCCCCCCCTGTATACATTCACTCAAGGATATCATTCAATTATGTTTCTCTTTTGGGCTCAGGTACAGTGATGACAGATGGATGGATGGATGGATGGACAGATGGATGGACAGATGGATGGATGGATGGATGGATGGACAGATGGATGGACAGATGGATGGATGGATGGATGGATGGATGGATGATCAGAGCGTAGTGGCGGTCCCACACCCCCCACCTCTTGGGTATAACCAGAGGGAAAAGATAAAAGAATGCAACAATAATTCTTGTGAACAGAGTTTTGACTTCCTCTGGTTCAGTCCTGTATATAGCGGTTTACTGTAACCCCCCCCCCCCCCCCCCCCCCCCCCCGCCAAAAATAATAAATCATATTTGAACTATACCCTGACAAGCACTTAGAATTGTAGGATGAGAGGCATTACATTTAGTTTGACTTGGTTACAAAGATACACATTGTGAAAATAGGCCTATGGTTCCCCTGCCTCTTTTTAAGCTGGAGACCAATTTGGGGACATTTGGAGTTTTGCCTATAACTTATAAAAGAATATATATTAAATCAATCATCCCCATTTCATAATAGTGAAAATAGCATAGGCCTGCTACGTATATCTGCCAACATTGGACAACATTGGTATAGCTTAATTGGCTATTTCCACCATTTCTTAAATGCTGTGTAAAATGTATGGATTTTATTTATTTATTTATTTATTGTATTTATTTTTTGAAGATATTATTTTTGGGATTTCGGAAATATTTAAAAAAAAGTAATATTTTTCTTTAAAATAATTATATAATTTACATTAAAAGCAACTGTTAGGGAACACCCACTGACTGCCACTATTGATTAGTTGGATGGATCTTCTCTAATAGATGGCAGAACTCAGGATAAGGCTATTAGCGATATTAGATAATAGAGGTACACAACAGAGCCCCCTCGCTCGTGCGACATACGTATATACGCACCCATCTTTACCAACTATACGGAGTGTGAAATCACGCTGAAAAACGTGATGAGGACAACTTATCCCCCCCTCTCTCCTCTCTCCTCTCTACCTCTCTCTCTCTCTCCTCTCTCTCTCTCCCTCTCCCTCTCTCCCTCTCTCCCTCTCTCTCTCTCCCTCTCTCTCCCTCTCCCCTCTCTCCTCTCTCCCTCTCCCTGGCGGGGTGATAAACCGTATGCTATAATCATGACCATTCCTCTTTCAGTCCGTGGGGAGGTTTTAAAAGCATCAACCTGAACAGCCCCCTATGGCTCCTCATGAAGCCGACAGTTATTAAAAAGAGAAAACGCGCGTGTGTAACTTGCGGTGTATACGTGTGTATATATATCCTCTCTCTATGCGTTGATAATGAAAGCCCCGTTCCGTTGATACTTACCGACATCTGTTCGGCTGCTCGCAGTGATGTGACATCTCCCCCCCCGCTCGTTGCTGTGGAACCAATTGAATTGAATTCAAAGTAAAAAAATAATAAATAATAATGATGATAATAATCAATCGTCCGCGTGAATGAAAATATGAAAGGTGTACAGTAAGGTGTACAGTATAAGGCTAAATCCTGGCCAGTGTATTAAAGAAATGCCAAACGGGGAATAATAATGCAGTGGAGACTCCTGTCTCTCCTCCGTCTGTCTCTCTCTCTCTCTCTCTCTCTCTCTCTCTCTCTCCTCCGTCTGCTCTGCTCCTCCTCCTCCTCCTCCTCTCTCTCTCTCTCTCTCTCTCTCTCTCTCTCCTCCCCCTGCTCTGCTCCTCCTCTCTCTCTCTCTCTGTCTCTCCTCCTGTTCCAAAACCAGTTCTCTCTCTGTCTCTCTCTCTCTCTCTCTCTCTCTGAGAGGCACGCGCGACTATGGAGGAAAACAGCTGAGCTGCACACGAGCGGCTGCCTTGCCTTGCCTCTCTCTCTCTCTCTCTCTCTCTCTCTCCCCCTGTCACACCTCTTTCTATAGTCTCTCTCTCGTCTCTCTCTCTCCCCCTCTCACATGTGATTAATTATCTCTCTTATTTTCTAATTCTTTCTCTCCCTCTCTCTCTCTCTCCCTCTGTCACACCTCTCTGTATAGTGTCTCTCTCTCTCTCCCTCTCTCTCATTTTTTCTCACCCTCTCACTCTGTGATTAATTCTCTCTCTCATTTTCTAGTTATATTTCTCTCCATTTCATTTTCTAATCATCTCTCTCATTTTCAAATTCTCCCCTCTCTCTCTCTCTCTCTCATGATCAAAATGGAACATTGAATACAATCTCCCCTCTCTCCTCTCCTCTCCTCTTCTCTCTCTCCCTCTGACTGATTAGTTTTTTTCCTCTCAAGAAAAAAAAACATTTTCTATAGCTGTGTGTGTGTGTGTGTGTGTGTGTGTGTGTGTGTGTGTGTGTGTGTGTGTGTGTGACTGTGTGACTGTGTGTAAGGTCACGACAGGTCACGTATAGCACTTGCATGTGATATAAACCAATAAGATAACATCGGGTAACTGTGAGTGCGTGCGCGGTTCAAGTCACAGGATGACTTAAAACACAGGAAGCTCTGTGGTTTCAGCCACCTAAAGGGTGCAGGTGGCTCTATGGTTATGTCTGAGTCACAGTCACTCTATATATGGTTATGTCTGAGTCACAGTCACTCTATATATGGTTATGTCTGAGTCACAGTCACTCTATATATGGTTATGTCTGAGTCACAGTCACTCTATATATGGTTATGTCTGAGTCACAGTCACTCTATATATGGTTATGTCTGAGTCACAGTCACTCTATATATGGTTATGGCTGAGTCACAGTCACTCTATATATGGTTATGGCTGAGTCACAGTCACTCTATATATGGTTATGGCTGAGTCACAGTCACTCTATATATGGTTATGTCTGAGTCACAGTCACTCTATATATGGTTATGTCTGAGTCACAGTCACTCTATATATGGTTATGTCTGAGTCACAGTCACTCTATATATGGTTATGTCTGAGTCACAGTCACT
>NC_137884.1:29042205-29112205 GCF_963924005.1 Protomyctophum bolini | reverse complement strand
ATAATTGTAATATATGTTTTTTTTTGTGATCATTAGAATGTCTAGAACATGTTTTATTCATTATTGTGAAAGATATCCCCCAAATGTAAAATATTAATTTATTATATTATATAATTATTATAAATCTTTCATCAAACTTTTTTTTTTTTTTTTTTTAACACATTGTTTAGTCTTAGCCCTAGTAGTACAAAGTAGTAGTAAGGTTGAAATCTATTTTTTTGCAAGTAGAAATTAATGCGGGTCTTTAGAAATAACGATAACACCAGTAAGACGCGCAAACGCGGGAAGCGAACGCAGCTCGTACATATTTGGGTTTTGGACGTATAGCTGCTTTGGGGACTCCTTATATGGTTATGGCTGAGTCATGGTGACGTAATCACTCAGCTCCATATATGGGCACAAAAGCGGGACACACACACACACACACAGACATGATCTGCTAGGTCTCATAGTAAGTGCTCACTGCGTTCGCAAAACAATGTAGAAAAACTAGAAATATACAATGTAGAAATACTACAAATATCTGATTAAGCTCGCAACATCCACAACGTCACACCAGACTTCCCGGTCCTTCATCGCCATCCCCAGTTCCATGTACTATACTGAAGCATGTGCACTTTGGTCAACTAGCGATGACATCATGTGTCCCCTATAGAGCGCCGCAGTCCCTCCCCCTTTCAGAAAAAACGCGTGGCCCAGGAAATGGAAACCCCAATGCATTCTCCCATCGGCACTTCTTATTTGATTTATTTAAAGACGGTTACGCCGCGGACAAAGCCAACTCGGATCGTGACAAATCATGACAATGAACACAATGTTTTGGTTCCGATCTTGTATCCCTGCTAGTGTGCACTAAGGGCATCTTGTATCCCTGCTAGTGTGCACTAAGGGCATCTTGTATCCCTGCTAGTGTGCACTAAGGGCATCTTGTATCCCTGCTAGTGTGCACTAAGGGCATCTTGTATCCCTGCTAGTGTGCACTAAGGGCATCTTGTATCCCTGCTAGTGTGCACTAAGGGCATCTTGTATCCCTGCTAGTGTGCACTAAGGGCATCTTGTATCCCTGCTAGTGTGCACTAAGGGCATCTTGTATCTCTGCTAGTGTGCACTAAGGGCATCTTGTATCCCTGCTAGTGTGCACTAAGGGCATCTTGTATCCCTGCTAGTGTGCACTAAGGGCATCTTGTATCCCTGCTAGTGTGCACTAAGGGCATCTTGTATCTCTGCTAGTGTGCACTAAGGGCATCTTGTATCTCTGCTAGTGTGCACTAAGGGCATCTTGTATCCCTGCTAGTGTGCACTAAGGGCATCTTGTATCCCTGCTAGTGTGCACTAAGGGCATCTTGTATCCCTGCTAGTGTGCACTAAGGGCATCTTGTATCCCTGCTAGTGGGGGGGAAGTATTCAGTGCGGGTGGGTGCCTGTCTGGGTGGGGTCTTCAATTATCTACAACCTTGTGGTCCTGGCAGGACATAAAACCAGCAGTACTAAAGGTCCTGGCAGGACATAAAACCAGCAGTACTAGAGGTCCTGGCAGGACATAAAACCAGCAGTACTAGAGGTCCTGGCAGGACATAAAACCAGCAGTACTAGAGGTCCTGGTAGGATATAAAACCAGCAGTACTAGAGGTCCTGGTAGGATATAAAACCAGCAGTACTAGAGGTCCTGGAAGGACATAAAACCAGCAGTACTAGAGGTCCTGGAAGGACATAAAACCAGCAGCACTAGAGGTCCTGGAAGGATATAAAACCAGCAGCACTAGAGGTCCTGGTAGGACATAAAACCAGCAGCACTAGAGGTCCTGGAAGGACATAAAACCAGCAGTACTAGAGGTCCTGGTAGGATATAAAACCAGCAGTACTAGAGGTCCTGGAAGGACATAAAACCAGCAGCACTAGAGGTCCTGGTGACAGAGGACAAGGGGGATGACAGATTAATTATAGCCAGAGAGATGCTATTGGCTGTAACACACACACACACACACACACACACACACAACCAAACATAACCACAACCACACACACACACACAAACACACAACCAAACACAACGACACACACACACACGTCCCTATAGAATTGTCCCACAGGCAAAGCAGGGCTGATGTTAATGACATTTCACACTAATTGGTCTCCCTCAGACAGACAGACAGATTAAAAAGTTTACATTTGGTTACATTAAAGTTTACCTTAATTGAACTACATTTTCCCCCAAAAAAAAAAAGTATAGTGTAGACAGTAGATGAATTTGAGTAATTATGTAATTTGTTTTACTGGTTTGGTTTTACTCCACTGGCACAGACTGTAAATGGAAAACTACAGAAATCGACATCCATAAATTATCCACATATTTCCCCATCATGCTGCACATATTCTGACCCAAGAGGGCCAAGACCATCACAAACAACAGTCTTTGTATCGAGTTGTGCTTGAAATGTAGGCCTACTGTAATTCTGCAAACTGTAAACTGTAAATATTTCAATCAATCAAACAACAACCTCCTCAATCACCCAACAAGATGACATGCACTGCACTGCATACATTATAGGCTAGTTAATCAATAAACGGGTATATGGACCTGCCTGGGTGGCAATGCATCACGTCCTCAGAACTCAGAATGGAACAACAACCACAAGAGTAGACTGTCTGGACCCTAGCTCTGGTCCAGAGCTATCTGGACCCCAGACCCAGAACCATGAAGCCAAGAGAAAGAAAGGGATCGGCCTAGCCGCAATTTGCAACTCTAGATTTGTTATAATAATGGGATGAATGAATCTAGAGTTGCAATACCCTCCATTGTCTCCCCACTCTGCGTTTGCGACCTGCTCGTCTTAAACGACGTTAAACTCACCAACATTACAGCTGTAGGGCAAGCTTGAATTATCCTCTTTCAATCTGCCGAGCTTGTTTTTCATAACAATCCCCCGTAGACATTGTTGTTATGAGATACTTTCCGTAAAGAAATGCTGTGCAAGAGTTTGGAAGCACTCGTCGTATGTCACTGAACGGCCCTGCGTAACACCTGTTTCGAATTTGCACATAATGCAGGAGGCAGCGGCGCGACCAGTTAACAAAAACGAGTGCTTCCAAACTGCAACACAAAAAGAATCACCTGCAGAGGATGTCTTGACAGAAAGTATCTCATAACATGTCTAATTTTTATGAAAAACAAGCTCGGCAGATTGAAAGAGGATAATTCAAGCTTGCCCTACAGCTGCAATGTTGGTGAGTTTAACGTCGTTTAAAGACAAGCAGATCGCAAACGCAATTGGATGAAATGGGGAGTCAATGGAGGGGACCGTATTGCAACTCTAGATTAATCCCATTATAAAACAAATCTAGAGTTGCAAATAGCGGCTTAGGGATCGGCCCTATAGAATCAGTAGAATGACATGCGTTATGATGCGTATAGCAGGATAGAGAAGCAGAACCATAATAATAGATAAGACAGTGTTGCTGCCCCATATGTACATGCGCCAGCTGGCGTAATGAAAGTAAACGTGACTGTAGTGTAGTGTAACCATGGTGTTGTTGATATAGTGCAGGAGAGCTTGTATCATTTCGTGTATGCTTTTGTATTATCAATGGTGCTTCTTAATGTTATTATTTCTTACCTTTGTATTGTTGTGTCTCAGACAGTCTCACACAGCTGTATCTTTCTAAATCAAACTGCTGTGCTGCCTCTGTGTGTGGGCGACCGACTACTAATTACTATAGCCTCGCGTCACCTGGTTTTCCAACATGGCCCGGGCGACTCAATAATGAAGATATAAATCAATGTGGAACTACGTTGTGAGCTTGTATATCTCATTCTCCGCAGTAGGAGACTACAAATGAACGCATGTAGTCTATAGTTCTGTTTGTTTGGGACAGCTCGGAAACAGCAGCGTTTTGACACAGAGAAATGTTTGTGAAGGTTGAGGCTTGACAGAAAGCAGCCGTCCCTATGCTGCCCTCATGTGGAGAGAGCCTGCAGTTGCAACCTGTAGACAAGCCTGACAACAAACAGCACAGATTGTTTAAACTTTAAAGGGATATTTCACTTAAAAAAAAAAGATTTACTGTTTTTAGACACATATCTGAGACCCTGTAGTGTAGATTGACTGTTTTTAGACACATATCTGAGACCCTGTAGTGTAGATTGACTGTTTTTAGACACATATCTGAGACCCTGTAGTGTAGATTGACTGTTTTTAGACACATATCTGAGACCCTGTAGTGTAGATTGACTGTTTTTAGCTGGATGTTCACCTGCTGTGATGTGAATTGGGATGCCAGGGTTCCTGTATATGTGGATTATACGTTTCTAGCAATTAACACAGTAAAATCCTCAGTGTTTATTTAATTCATCAGAGTGCACAAATATAACCAAATGGACCCCTTTCGGTTACATTTGTACAGTTAGATTTCAATTAACATTGAGGATTTTTACTGTAACCAGAGAGTGAGTAATGATTGTGCTGGTTAAATCAGTCTTTCCCAAAATTAGATTAAATCTGCCTCATTTGTGTCTGTTTCCTACAACATCTATATATATATATATATATATATATTTAAATAAATATTAAAGACATGTTTAAATAAATATTTAAAATAGCCGATTTGTAGATCGGCTATAGTATTTTTTCACAGTTTTTTTAATTGGGCTTACGTGGTTTTGGTGTTTTAACTAGCATTACGATATACTTTAGCTTTAGCTATTGAAAAATAACAGATTTACAAGCCGGTGCCGAACCACTGGCCTATAGTATCGCTTATTACATGGCTTGGTTGAATGCTTGATTCTGATTGGTCAATGGCTGAATTCAGCAGGTCTGTTTGTGAGTACATACAGGTTTAATGTTTGTTTTTAGTTCAGTGTTTGTTTTAAAAACGCCATTAGTACTAACGCCACTAACCCTAACCCTTGACAACGAAGGGAAAATGTACGTCATCTTGTCCCTAAACACAAACATTAAATGCCATTAACAATAAAGAGAATGCCAAATGTGAATCCAGCCTGCGACAGATGTGGCCAGTCGCCGGCCACTCTAGCTCATATGTTCTGGCATTGCACAAAACTAAGATCATATTGGCAAAGTATATTTAAATCACTGTCAGACATTGTTGAAAGACCTTTTGACCCGGATCCACTAACAGCAATTATGGGAGTCACAGGGCCCGGGGTCAAACTGTCTACTTTCCAATATAACATGGTAAAATATGTGACTACTGGCTCGCAGACTGATACTGTTGAATTGGAAACAAGCACAGGTTCCAACTCACACTTCACTTATGAAGGATGTTATGCATTACTTACAATTGGAAAAGATTAAATTTGAATTGAGAGGGAGTGAAGATAGGTTCTACCAGACATGGCAACCCTTTATTGAATATTTTAATAGGTGCACGCTAACCCCTCCAACACAATAGATAGCACAATAGAAAATTGGAAAGAAAGAAAAGGAACTGAGTATTTTTTATTATTTAAAAAAAGAATGTCTAAACTTACTTAATTCACAACATGTTGGAAGTTTGAGAGCAAGAGTGTCTGTCCTGTTGTCTGTTTTGTTTGTCTGTTCACACTTGTCATTGTTTAACTGTTTTTTTGTTTTACACTTATGTCTTTTTTATTATACTGTATGTGGAACATTTACATTGCCTGTTATTTTTTTCATTTTTAATTAACTGAATTACTTATTATCATTGTCTAAATCTGAAATTGTCTTACAAAAATGCCTAATAAAAACAGTATTAAAAAAACCAATAAAGAGAATGTAATGTTTGTTTTACATCACCTATATAATCAACATGAGTTTTGATTACTTTAATATATTAGCGCCCCTCACTTCACACGGGTGTGATTAAGTTCTTACGGACCGTAAGAAATAAGTTCTTACGTAACCGTAACACAGACCGATGCCTAATCAAAGCCTCGGAGCACCAGCTGCGCCCGCTTGATTTACTGCCGTTTCCAGCATGACAGCCACGACGTAAACACACACGCAATGTTCATTTACAGCTGAACAATGTTTATGTTTATTATAATCAAACATTGCTCTGAAAAGTGTTGTTGAAAACCTTTGAGCGAGAAGCTGGAGTTTAAAGTGTAACAACGCCTGGTATGATGGTTACACATGGAAGTCATCTGGAAGTAGAACATCTTTCATTAAACTATTATGTTATACTTTAGCTATTGAAAAATAGCAGATCTATACAAGCTCATAGCGCGGCACCGCCATGAGCTTGTAGATCTGCTACTTTTGAAAAATGGTGAAAATGTTTGAATATATATTATTACAGAGTGAACATTTTAACTCAAGTCTTTGCTTCTGAGGGGTCCCTGGAACAACATGTTTTCAGAGGGGGGTCGGTGGCCAATTACATATTATTTTGGGGTCCTTGACATGAAATATTGAGCACACAGAAACATAAGGTTTTTCAGGATTTTGACGTCAGGCCAAAATGGGTTAGGAAAAAGACAAATCACACCCGTGTGAAGTGAGGGGCGCTCTTATCATTCATCATACGTCACTTTCCGTGTTCAACCAATCAAATCATCCGGAATGTCATTCCGGCCAATCGCAATGTTGTGTCCTCACCGTTTCCGTCTTCAATCTTCCTGCCCTCACTTTTAGTCACACTAACACAGAGTGTGTTCTGGTCACACTCACCCTGAACAGCTGCTCATAGGAGGGTCACACTCACCCTGAACAGCTGTTCATAGGAGGGTCACACTCACCCTGAACAGCTGTTCATAGGAGGGTCACACTCACGCTGAACAGCTGTTCATAGGAGGGTCACCCTCACCCTGAACAGCTGTTCATAGGAGGGTCACACTCACCCTGAACAGCTGTTCATAGGAGGGTCACACTCACCCTGAACAGCTGCTCATAGGAGGGTCACACTCACCCTGAACAGCTGCTGATAGGAGGGTCACACTCACCCTGAACAGCTGTTCATAGGAGGGTCACACTCACCCTGAACAGCTGCTCATAGGAGGGTCACACTCACCCTGAAAAGCTGCTGATAGGAGGGTCACACTCACCCTGAACAGCTGTTCATAGGAGGGTCACACTCACCCTGAACAGCTGCTCATAGGAGGGTCACACTCACCCTGAAAAGCTGCTGATAGGAGGGTCACACTCACCCTGAACAGCTGTTCATAGGAGGGTCACACTCACCCTGAACAGCTGCTCATAGGAGGGTCACACTCACCCTGAAAAGCTGCTGATAGGAGGGTCACACTCACCCTGAAAAGCTGCTCATAGGAGGGTCACACTCACCCTGAAAAGCTGCTGATAGGAGGGTCACACTCACCCTGAACAGCTGTTCATAGGAGGGTCACACTCACCCTGAACAGCTGCTCATAGGAGGGTCACACTCACCCTGAAAAGCTGCTGATAGGAGGGTCACACTCACCCTGAAAAGCTGCTGATAGGAGGGTCACACTCACCCTGAAAAGCTGCTCATAGGAGGGTCACACTCACCCTGAAAAGCTGCTGATAGGAGGGTCACACTCACCCTGAACAGCTGTTCATAGGAGGGTCACACTCACCCTGAAAAGCTGCTGATAGGAGGGTCACACTCACCCTGAACAGCTGCTCATAGGAGGGTCACACTCACCCTGAACAGCTGCTGATAGGAGGGTCACACTCACCCTGAACAGCTGTTCAGAGGAGGGTCACACTCACCCTGAACAGCTGCTGATAGGAGGGTCACACTCACCCTGAACAGCTGTTCAGAGGAGGGTCACACTCACCCTGAACAGCTGTTCATAGGAGGGTCACACTCACCCTGAAAAGCTGCTGATAGGAGGGTCACACTCACCCTGAAAAGCTGCTGATAGGAGGGTCACACTCACCCTGAACAGCTGCTGATAGGAGGGTCACACTCACCCTGAACAGCTGCTGATAGGAGGGTCACACTCACCCTGAACAGCTGTTCAGAGGGTCACACTCACCCTGAACAGCTGCTGATAGGAGGGTCACACTCACCCTGAACAGCTGTTCAGAGGAGGGTCACACTCACCCTGAACAGCTGTTCATAGGAGGGTCACACTCACCCTGAAAAGCTGCTGATAGGAGGGTCACACTCACCCTGAAAAGCTGCTGATAGGAGGGTCACACTCACCCTGAACAGCTGCTCATAGGAGGGTCACACTCACCCTGAACAGCTGCTCATAGGAGGGTCACACTCACCCTGAACAGCTGCTGATAGGAGGGTCACACTCACCCTGAACAGCTGCTGATAGGAGGGTCACACTCACCCTGAACAGCTGTTCAGAGGAGGGTCACACTCACCCTGAACAGCTGCTGATAGGAGGGTCACACTCACCCTGAACAGCTGTTCAGAGGAGGGTCACACTCACCCTGAACAGCTGTTCATAGGAGGGTCACACTCACCCTGAACAGCTGTTCATAGGAGGCTCACACTCACCCTGAACAGCTGCTCATAGGAGGGTCACACTCACCCTGAAAAGCTGCTGATAGGAGGGTCACACTCACCCTGAAAAGCTGCTGATAGGAGGGTCACACTCACCCTGAACAGCTGCTCATAGGAGGGTCACACTCACCCTGAACAGCTGTTCATAGGAGGGTCACACTCACCCTGAAAAGCTGCTGATAGGAGGGTCACACTCACCCTGAAAAGCTGCTGATAGGAGGGTCACACTCACCCTGAAAAGCTGCTGATAGGAGGGACTAGCGCCCCTCAAAGAAGGGTCATAGGAGGGTCAAAGAAGGCGTTCAACAGCATGAAATGTAAATATGTTTTTAATCAACACATCTCAAATATAACAACAAATATATAGTTATATAAGATAACAGCATTGTTGTTTTGGGCACATTTCTATTTTAGTTTTAGTCAGTCTTTGGAATAAAACATTTGGCGGGCCTTGATGCGGTCGTAATGACTGTTTTTACACAAAATAGCCGATCTACAAGCTCACGCTGCGACACACTGGACAACACTGGACAGCTTCTCAAAGTCTTTGTCTCTCAGGGCACGACTCAGGTGGAGAGAAGTGGATTGGGTGGATGTTTATCGGAGGTGCCGTGCCCCGTCGCGGTCCATTTGGTTCCATTTGAACCATCTGGATGTGTGTGTGTGCGTGTGTGTGTGTGTGTGTGTGTGTGTGTGTGTGTGTGCGCGTGTGTGTGTGTGTGTGTGTGTGTGTGTGTGCATGTTTCCTTTTATAGAATAGAAAAGCCAAAAACGAATCTTAAGGTGAGACACCCCAGGTGAAATCATGATTTTTCATTTTTTTTTTTTTTTGCTATTTTGCTTCCTAAACATGTTTTCTTTCAAACTAAAGCAAAATACACATTAAAAATACAGATTTAGATGTTTAGTTGGATAGTTTATTTTAGCCAATGACAGCTCGTTTTTCGGGGTGAAAAGCCACCATCTCTATTTTCATGATTGGTTGTTGGTACAAAGGAAGTGACCATATTTGGATCAGACCACAGTCAGCTTGAGGTCCAGACCTTTCCAATGATATATGCCATTATATGTTGTTGCCAAGGTTTGGATGAGATATTTTGTCTCAAAATAGTGGCTTCAAATAAAACGTTTTGGAATTTTACAATACAAATCTTTAAAGGCCGTTTTCTCAAAATGAGTTTTCCTCATACTTGGGACAAAGAATTTCCACTTCAGTTGAACTCACATACACCAAACTTTCCAGTCTTATTCATAACTATATTCCGCAGACATTTACACATGGATTTGTTGATATATCATTCACAGCCTGATTTACATCACATTTTATACCAAAAAAATGCCGAAAATTGGGTTTTTTATGCCTGTTGACACTATTTTCTGATTTGTGGAGTGATAATTAGAGATATCAAAAATCCCATGTGTAATTTTCTTTGTCTCTAATGTGTCAACAAAATGAAATGATCATTTTGAACCTGGCTTTATCCGATCTTCAGATTTATCGTCCCGAAATGTATGCAAATTAGCGCATATAATGCCTAATTTGCATATTTAAACATATAATTTCAGAAAACTTGTAATACAAAAAATCTTAGTTTTAATATAAGTAATCAACTGGAGAAGTTTCATTGTGATAGCTATTATTTAACTTTTTTTCCCTATTCACCTGGGGTGTCTCGCCTTAAGAAAATAAGAGGGTCTCGACCCACAGGTTGAGAACCACTGTGCTACTTTTACATGTCAACGACCCCAGATGACCCTAACGGTGACCCCAGATGACCCTAACCGTGACCTCAGATCACCCTAACGGTGACCCCAGATGACCCTAAAGGTGACCCCAGATGACCCTAACGGTGACCCCAGATGACCCTAACCGTGACCTCAGATCACCCTAACGGTGACCCCAGATGACCCTAACGGTGACCCCAGATGACCCTAACGGTGACCCCAGATGACCCTAACGGTGACCCCAGATGACCCTAACGGCGACCCCAGATGACCCTAACGCTGACCCCAGATGATCCTAACGGCGACCCCAGATGACCCTAACGGTGACCCCAGATGATCCTAACGGTGACCTCAGATGACCCCAACAGTGACTCCATGGAAACCAAAACATATTGATTATGTAAACACCCCCCCCACCACACCTGGTCCTGATTATTACATTATAATACAACACACTGTCTGTCTGTCCTCACAGCCTGTCTGTCTGTCCTCACAGCCTGTCTGTCTGTCCTCACAGCCTGTCTGTCCTCACAGCCTGTCTGTCCTCACACAGAGACACAGAGGAGTCAGTGTTAACATAGAACCCAGCGTAGAGCGGTTGAGTGAAGGTGGTCTGGGCGGTGTACAGGTGAGTCAGAGTGTCCTCTAACACTCTGTAGAAGGACAGAGTCCCAGCGGGACGGTCCAGATAAACGGCTACTCTGTTGGAGCCAGAGGGACGGATAGGAAGGAAAGTCTGCTTACTATTGTGTCTGACAGAGTAAAGGTCACCACGCTGAGCATCAGCACAGAGCAGACACCAGGACCGTTCATTCCCTCCAAGCTGACCGTCCAGACCGTCTCCTTTCCTCCTGATGTCTCCGTCAGTCACTCCTATCCCAACCCCTCCACTGAACTGTACCTCACTGTAGCAGCGTTCCTCTAGACTCTCTGAACTCAGGACCTGAGGCCATCCATCAAACCTGTCAGGATGGTCAGGATATGAATGACGCTGACCATCCTGACGGGTCACCTTCCTGTTGTTCTCAGACAGAGAGAGGACACAGTGTGCTGTGTTTGTGTCCAGAGTGAGACGCTGGAAATCTGATGAGAAAACAACACAGTACACATTAAATACATCCTTCACTGAATGATACGTGCACGGAGCACGACCACACACACACGCACGCACGCACGCACGCACACACGCACGCACGCACGCACGCACGCACGCACGCACGCGCGCACACACACACACACGCACACACACACACACACACACACACACTTAAATAGCCAACGTATAAAACATGGATAAAGTGTTTAACCCATTTTTGGGCGGGAACCCCTTTTGGTGTTAGCATCATGTTATGCTTTAGCCATTGAAAAATAGCAGATCTACAAGCTCATAGCGCGCCACCGAGTGGCGCGCTATGAGCTTGTAGGTCTGCTATTTTTGAAAAATCGAAGAACGACCCACGATCCACGGACCCCCTGGAACCCTCCACGGAACCCTGGAACCCTCCACGGACCCCTGGAACCCCCCAAGGACCCCCTGGAACCCCCCACAGACCCCCTGGAACCCTCCACAGACCCCCTGGAACCCCCCACGGACCCCCTGGAACCCCCCACAGACCCCATGGAACCCCCCACAGACCCCCTGGAACCCTCCACAGACCCCCTGGAACCCCCCACGGACCCCCTGGAACCCCCCACAGACCCCTGGAACCCTAACCCTAACCCACGGACCCCTGGAACCCTCCACAGAGCCCTGGAACCGTCCACAGACCCCCTGGAACCCTCCACAGACCCCCTGGAACCCCCCAAGGACCCCCTGGAACCCCCCACAGACCCCCTGGAACCCCCCACAGACCCCCTGGAACCCTCCACAGACCCCCTGGAACCCCCCACGGACCCCCTGGAACCCCCCACAGACCCCTGGAACCCTAACCCACGGACCCCTGGAACCCTCCACAGACCCCTGGAACCGTCCACAGACCCCCTGGAACCCCCCACGGACCCCCTGGAACCGTCCACAGACCCCCTGGAACCCTCCACAGACCCCCTGGAACCCTCCACAGACCCCCTGGAACCCTAACCCACGGACCCCCTGGAACCGTCCACAGACCCCCTGGAACCGTCCACAGACCCCTGGAACCGTCCACAGACCCCCTGGAACCCTCCACAGACCCCCTGGAACCCTCCACAGACCCCCTGGAACCCTAACCCTAACCCAAGGACCCCCTGGAACCGTCCACAGACACCCTGGAACCGTCCACAGACCGCCTGGAATCCTCCACGGACCCCTGGAACCCCCCACAGACCCCCTGGAACCCCCCACGGACCCCCTGGAACCCCCCACAGACCCCCTGGAACCCCCCACGGACCCCCTGGAACCCCCCACGGACCCCTAACCCTAACCCACGGACCCCCTGGAAACCTAACCCTAACCCACGGACCCCTGGAACCCTCCACGGACCCCTGGAACCGTCCACAGACCCCCTGGAACCCCCCACGGACCCCCTGGAACCGTCCACAGACCCCCTGGAACCCTCCACAGACCCCCTGGAACCCTCCACAGACCCCCTGGAACCCTAACCCTAACCCAAGGACCCCCTGGAACCCCCCACAGACCCCCTGGAACCCTCCACAGACCCCCTGGAACCCTCCACAGACCCCCTGGAACCCTCCACAGACCCCCTGGAACCCCCCACAGACCCCCTGGAACCCTCCACGGACCCCTGGAACCCCCCACGGACCCCCTGGAACCCCCCACAGACCCCCTGGAACCCTCCACAGACCCCCTGGAACCGTCCACGGACCCCTGGAACCCCCCACCGACCCCTGGAACCCCACAAAGACCCCCTGTAACCGCCCAAGGACCCCCTGGAACCCTCCACAGACCCCCTGGAACCCTCCACAGACCCCTGGAACCCTCCAAGGACACACACACACACACACAGTATCAGATGTACAAGCTCAAAGCGTGGCACGCAGTGATGCGCTGTGAGCTTGTAGATCTGCTATTTTTAAATAGCCAACGTATAAAACATGGATAAAGTGTTTAACCCATTTTGGGCGGGAACCCATTTTGGTGTTAGCATCATGTTATGCTTTAGCCATTGAAAAATAGCAGATCTACAAGCTCATAGCGCGCCACCGAGTGGCGCGCTATGAGCTTGTAGATCTGCTATTTTTGAAAAATCGAAGAACGACCCACGGACCCCCTGGAACCCCCCACGGACCCCCTGGAACCCTCCACGGACCCCCTGGAACCCCCCCACAGACCCCCTGGAACCCCCCACAGACCCCCTGGAACCCTCCACGGACCCCCTGGAACCCCCCAAGGACCCCCTGGAACCCCCCACAGACCCCCTGGAACCCTCCACGGACCCCCTGGAACCCTCCACAGACCCCCTGGAACCCTCCACGGACCTCCTGGAACCCCCCACAGACCCCCTGGAACCCCCCACAGACCCCCTGGAACCCTCCACAGACCCCCTGGAACCGTCCACAGACCCCTGGAACCGTCCACGGACCCCCTGGAACCGTCCACAGACCCCCTGGAACCCCCCACAGACCCCCTGGAACCCTCCACGGACCCCCTGGAACCCCCTAAGGACCCCCTGGAACCGACAGACAGACAGACAGACAGACAGACAGACAGACAGACAGACAGACAGACAGACAGACAGACTCACAGCGTTGAGCTTTAGTCCAGTGTTCTCCTCCATGATTCACACTGTAGGAAGTAGAACAACAATGAATCAAGTCAAAACCTGCTGCTTAATGTCTCACATCGGCCTGTTTTAGTCCCACCAAATATTTACTAAACACATTTTGTCATCATTCTCCCACAGACTCTGTCCAAACATCACACACATTGGTACCATATCTCTGTGGTCATGTGATTAAGACTCTGTCCAAACATCACACACATTGGTACCATATCTCTGTGGTCATGTGATTAAGACTCTGTCCAAACATCACACACATTGGTACCATATCTCTGTGGTCATGTGATTAAGACTCTGTCCAAACATCACACACATTGGTACCATATCTCTGTGGTCATGTGATTAACACTCTGTCCAAACATCACACACATTGGTACCATATCTCTGTGGTCATGTGATTAAGACTGTCCAAACATCACACACATTGGTACCATATCTCTATGTGATTAACACGTATCTCTCAGATTTGGATTAGATTGAGGAACAAAATGCTCTCTCTCTAGAACCATGGAACATAGACACTATCTACTGTATATTAATCTATGTTATAGAAACATGGAACATAGACACTATCTACTGTATATTAATCTATGTTATAGAACCATGGAACATAGACACTATCTACTGTATATTAATCTATGTTATAGAACCATGGAACATAGACACTATCTACTGTATATTAATCTATGTTATAGAACCATGGAACATAGACACTATCTACTGTATATTAATCTATGTTATAGAACCATGGAACATATAGACACTATCTACTGTATATTAATCTATGTTATAGAACCATGGAACATAGACACTATCTACTGTATATTAATCTATGTTATAGAACCATGGAACATAGACACTATCTACTGTATATTAAATCTCTGCTAGAATGAACCATGGATCATATGGTAATATGATATGATAATATGGGAAACTGCATTTATAAAGCGCTTTACATTACAATGTAGTTCACATTCACCCACCGATGGCAGAGGAAAACATGCATGCTCATCGGGAGCTGTTAGGGGTTCAGAGAGTCTTGCTCAAGGACACTTTGACATGTAGCAGCCAGGAGGAGCCGGGAATTTAACCTGGAACCTTTGACGGCCGCTCTACACAAGTCTACTCACTTGACAGTCTCCAGGGCAGCAGACAGCTTCTTCAGAGCAGAGTCTCCTAAGTGGCTGAAGTTCAAGTCCAGCTGTTTCAGCTGGGAGGAGGGGTTGGAGGTCACAGCTGAAGCCAGAGAAGAACAGCCTTCCTCTGTGACTCCACAGCCTGACAACCTGCAGAGAAATACACATTTAACAAAGTGCTGTGTTGATGTTCAAGTAGAGATCCACACAGAGAGAACACACATTCTTTACCCCAGGATCTGCAGTCCACACTGTGGACTCTTCAGTAACGCAGAGAGCTGGAGCAGTTGTGATTCCTGCAGGCAGATGAAACTGAGGTCCAATTCTTTCAGATGGAGAAGATTAGAGCTGAGAGCTGAGAGCAGAACTTCAAATCCTGTCTGTGTGAAGGTACAGCCAGCAAGTCTGTAATTACACATGAAATATCTGGACTGAATATCACAGTTTTGGAGTAAAGACCCCAAGAGATGGAAAGAGAAGGCAGGGATAATGTGAAGTAAATCATCATAATCTTAATCTTCCAACATAGGAATTGTGTGTGTGTGTGTGTGTGTGTGTGTGTGTGCGTGCCAACATGACTACTGTACATACTGTAATCACTGTACCCCATTAGTTCACATAATGATAATCCCCTAGCAGCCATGATGGATCACATATTGTAGTTACTGTACCGTAGCATTGATAATGATAATCCCCTAGCAGCCATGATGGATCACATATTGTAGTTACTGTACCGTAGCATTGATAATGATAATCCCCTAGCAGCCATGATGGATCACATATTGTAGTTACTGTACCGTAGCATTGATAATGATAATCCCCTAGCAGCCATGATGGATCACATATTGTAGTTACTGTACCGTAGCATTGATAATGATAATCCCCTAGCAGCCATGATGGATCACATATTGTAGTTACTGTACCGTAGCATTGATAATGATAATCCCCTAGCAGCCATGATGGATCACATATTGTAGTTACTGTACCGTAGCATTGTGATGTGAGAGTGTGAACTAGACAACACAAACTCTGACCATATTATTATTCTAATCAGTGGGATACCATGATGTCAACTTTATTAACACTCTTATTATTAAGAATCAAACTATAAATAATAAAACAGAACTATTAATAATAATGTGACCTCAGTATCTCCAGATGACAGTTTGGACTCTTCAATGCAGCAGAGAGCAGGTCCATGTATGGATCATCTATGTCATTATAACTGATGTCCAATTCTCTCAGATGTGAAGGATTAGAGCTGAGAGCTGAAGCCACAATCTCATGTTCTGCCTTTTGGAGGTCACAGCCAACAAGTCTGTAAATGTAGATGATGTAAAATCAGTGATCATCAACACAGATTAGATCAAATTCATGTTCAATGAAATGAACTATAAAGTGTAATGTAAATGTACCAATGTGTAGTTGGTCAGATATTTACAGGTCATATAAGAACAGTCTAGATGGTCAGATATTGACAGGTCATGTTTCTATGTCAGTCGTTCTTCGATTAAAATAGCAGACCTACAAGCTCATAGCGCGCCACTCGGTGGCGCGCTATGAGCTTGTAGATCTGCTATTTTTCAATAGCTAAAGCATAACATAATGCTAACACCAAAAGGGGTTTCCCGCCCAAAATGGTTTAATACTACAGTGTGTAACTTGCATTGATTGATCTATGAATGTTCTCTTTTTTTTTTTTTTTTGTTCTCTGTGAGTGTCAGTCAGTTCCATTTAGGCAAAACACACACACACACACACACACACACACACACACACACACACACACACACACACACACACACACTTTGAGACCGATTATTATTATAGTAATTAGGTGTGATGGTAGATTGATTCTAACAGGTTTTCTATCCACATGAATACTAACCGAGCCTTTCTGCTGTTCCTCACAGCTGGGAGTAGTCTGAATCTCCCCCCCCATTCTGATAGTGGTGTCTTGTATTGGTGCAGGTCAAACTCCTCCAGAACCTCCTCTGACGTCAGCAGAATGAAGGCCAGAGCTGAACACTGGCTCTGAGACAGTTCTGTCTTTGATCTGTCCGCTGACTTCAGGTACTGTTGGATCTCCTGATGTACTGAGAGGTCGTTCATCTCCATCAGACAGTGGAAGATGTTGATGAATCTGTCAGGAGAGAGACTCGGATCTTTCATTTCCATCTTCTTCAGGTTGTTGATGACTCTCTGGATGCTCTCTGGACTGTTCTCTGTGTGACCCAGCAGGCCTCCTAACAGACTCTGGTTGGACTCCAGCGAGAGGCCATGAAGGAAGCGGACAAAGAGGTCCAGGTGGCCGTTCTTACTCTTCAGGGCTTTTTCGCTGGCTCTCTGCAGGAAGTCCTCCAAGGAACTGACATCATCTCCCAGGAATGTCTTCAGTACCTTCATGTTCTTCTGTGTGTCTTCTTCTTCTCCTCCTCCTCCTCCTCCTCCTCCTCCCAGGGATGTCTTCAGTACCTTCATGTTCTTCTGTGTGTCTTCTTCTCCTCCTCCTCCTCCTCCTCCTCCTCCTCCCATACTCTTCAGGGATTCTTCAATGGCTCTCTGCAGGAAGACGTCGTCTCCTCCTCCTCCTCCTCCTCCTATTTCCATGGCTCTCTGCAGGAAGTCGTACTTCAGGGATTCTGCGATGGCTCTCTGCAGGAAGACGTCGTCTCCTCCTCCTCCTCCTCCTCCTCCTCCTCCTCCTCCTCCTCCTCCTCCCAGGGATGTCTTCAGTACCTTCATGTTCTTCTGTGTGAAACAGTGCATCAGGTAGACTGCAGCCAGGAACTCCTGGATGCTCAGATGAACAAAGCTGTAGATCTTTCTCTGAGATTGAACGGTCTCTTCTTTGAAGACCTCTGTGCACACTCCCGAGTACAGCGCGGCGTGGTTCACATCGAGACCACACTCTTCCAGGTCTTCTTGGTAGAACGTGAGGCTGCCTTTCTTCAGATGTACAAACGCCAGCAGGCACAGCTGCAGAAGAACATCCCTGTCAGTCTCATCATACTTTGTCATCATCCTTTTTATCATGAGCGATATGAAGTGGCTGTACATCCCGGTCAGGTTCTTGGGCATCTGTCCTCTCTTGCCTGTCTTCACCAGGTCCTCCACAACGGTAGCGGTCATCCAACAGAAGACTGGGATGTGACACATGATGTGGATGCTCTTTGATGTCTTCACGTGTGAGATGATGGTGCTGGCCAGCTCCTCATCATCACTGAACATCTTCCTGAAGAACTCCTCCTTCTGGGGCTCTGTGAACCCTCGTATTTCTGTCACCATGTCAACGCATTCAGGAGGGATCTGATTGGCTGCTGCAGGTCTGGTGGTTATCCAGAAGAGAGCCGAGGGGAGCAGATTCCCCTTGAAGAGGTTCGTCAGCAGCAGGCCCACCGATGATGTCACCGTGACATCAGAGACGACGTCATTGTTGTCGAAGGCGTCAGAATCGACGTCAACGTTCTGGAATTTCAGCGGAAACCTGCTTTCATCTAGGCCATCGAAGATGAAGCCAACTTTCCAGGCAGCGAGCTCCTCTGCTGTGAGCTTCTCTAACGTTGGATGGAAAACATGGATCAGTGAGAGAAGACTGTGCTGCTTATCTCGGACCAAGTTCAGCTCCCGGAATGCGAAGAGAACCAGGAGATCTATATCTTGGTTCTCCAAACCTCTCGCCCAGTCCAGAGCGAACTTACGCACGGAGAATGTCTTTCCGATGCCAGCGATGCCATTGGTCAGAACTCTGCTGCTGGGTGTGTCTCTGCCAGGGAGGACGGTCTTAAAGATGGAACGGCACTTGATTAGGACGTCATAGAGGGTCTTCATGCTGGAGGCGGTCTCAAGCTGCCACACCTCATGTTGCTGATTAACCCCTTCACTCACTCCCGCTGATAGGTGGAGGTCTGTGTAGATGTTGGAGAGGGAGGGATGTTCAGTGACGAATGTCACATGTTCAAGACCGTCCAAAGTGACCCTATAGACCTTTAAATACCCCGGCAGACGGACATCTGATATGAGGAGACAATTAATACATGTTAAACATTATGCTTAATTTACAACTTTACATTGAACAATCCATAGCATTAAAACTACAAAGTAAACTAAAAGTAAAACAAATGAGAAAATTGGCTAAAATAAACAACATTGGATGGTTTTTTTAGTCTAAATGTATGTGTTTATCGTCAGTATTTGTATTTGGACAATGAGACAGGAATACAACGAGTATATTTAATCTGATGAGTCTGCTGCTATTTAAACATTTCATTCATTGAAATAAAAATTTGGTGTAAAATGTGTCCAGTCTTACTGTGTCCAGGTGTGGTTCTGAATTTCTTCTGTCCAGGTGTGTTTCTGAATGTCTTCTGTCCAGGTGTGTTTCTGAATGTCTCTCTGTGGAGATGAAGACAATAGAATATATACATATAGATGAAGACAATAGAATATATACATATAGATGAAGACAATAGAATATATACATATAGATACATATGTATCCAACAGTTAATTGGCGGTGGCAACACTGCTAGTGAGTCTCTCGGCCGATCTGATAAACCTTTTCCTGCTGAAGCTAAAAGTAATTCTAATGGCAGTGGTAATTTGCGTGAGCCAGACAACAAGGTGTGCAATTACTGTCATAAACGGGGCCATTGGAAGTCTGAATGTTTTAGGTTGAATGGAAACCCCAGGACTCATAATTTTGCAGGACATTCGCAACCAAAAGGGGCTGGCGCAGCCGCTCCACGTCCGGTGTCCACTTGTGCTACACCAAATTGCGGCCCAAATAGGGACACGTCAGTTGCAGCACTGGAATCTTACCGCCCGTTCATCATGAAAGGCTCTGTGGCTTTGCTGCAAAATGGAAAAGAAGTGCCAGTAACTACTTTGAGGGACACAGGTGCTTTTGACTCATTTATTCAGGCTGGTGTTCTCCCTTTAACTCAGGATTCTGACACGGGTGACAAGGTGCCTATCCGTGGCATAGATATGAATATTCTGTGGGTTCCCTTGCATAACGTTTTGCTCAAATGTGAATTATTCCAGGGGGAAGCGAAGCTTGCTGTGCGCCCAGCGCTGCCGATCCCAGGGGTGACGGTGATTCTGGGAAACGACCTGGTTGGTGCTCGGGTGTGGGCAACAGTTCCTCCACCGGCAGTGGTGACGTCTATTCCTTTGCTAACTGGGGGGATGGATAAAAGTGAACGTGACTTTCCGGAGGTTTTCTCAGCATGTGCGGTGACACGTGCAATGGCTAAGTTAAAGGGGAACTCTGAGGCAAAAGAATCCGTTAAGTCTAAGTCTGCGCACAGTGCTGTGTGTGTGTAATAAAGACTGTGTGTATGCATCTGACTGCGCACAGTGTGTGTGTGTGTGTGTGTGTGTGTAATAAAGACTGTGTGTATGCATCTGACTGCGCACAGTGTGTGTGTGTGTGTGTGTAATAAAGACGGTGTGTATGCATCTGACTGCGCACAGTGTGTGTGTGTGTGTGTGTGTGTGTAATAAAGACGGTGTGTATGCATCTGACTGCGCACAGTGCTGTGTGTGTGTAATAAAGACTGTGTGTATGCATCTGACTGCGCACAGTGTGTGTTTGTGTGTGTGTGTAATAAAGACTGTGTGTATGCATCTGACTGCGCACAGTGTGTGTGTGTGTGTGTGTGTGTAATAAAGACGGTGTGTATGCATCTGACTGCGCACAGTGTGTGTGTGTGTGTGTGTGTGTGTGTGTGTGTGTAATAAAGACTGTGTGTATGCATCTGACTGCGCACAGTGTGTGTGTGTGTGTGTGTAATAAAGACTGTGTGTATGCATCTGACTGCGCACAGTGTGTGTGTGTGTGTGTAATAAAGACGGTGTGTATGCATCTGACTGCGCACAGTGCTGTGTGTGTGTGTGTGTAATAAAGACTGTGTGTATGCATCTGACTGCGCACAGTGCTGTGTGTGTGTGTGTAATAAAGACGGTGTGTATGCATCTGACTGCGCACAGTGCTGTGCAGTGTGCTTTGTAGTGTGCACAGCGTGTTATACTCATAGACTGTAAAAAAATATGGACAAAGCGTTCCGCGGGTCTAACATGAACGTAAAATGAAGCCTGTCAGTCCTTGCAATGGAAGTCGCCATCTTTCTAGATCCGTTTGGGCCCAGCTGGCCCATTGGCTGGCCCAGACAACGAGGCGGGACTTCCCCCCTTCTTCTCCGTTGGTTTTTATTTTGACTCGAGTGGGAGGGGAATCCCTATCATAGACTGTAACGGTAGCCACGCCCCTCAGAACATACACGACTTTATGGTCATTTTTTAAATTAATGGGACCATAATTTTCCAAAAAGAATATTATGACATTAGAAATGAGACTTTAA
Source organism: Protomyctophum bolini (assembly GCF_963924005.1). NCBI lineage: Eukaryota > Metazoa > Chordata > Actinopteri > Myctophiformes > Myctophidae > Protomyctophum > Protomyctophum bolini. Next base: position 29,090,839 of record NC_137884.1, on the reverse strand, counting down.
ACTAGTGACTGGAAGAAGAAAGTATTCATGACCATGTTTATTAAGGTAATACAGTCTAGGTGAAGTTGGGCCCAAATACATGGACTTCTATGGGGCTATGGGTTTTTCTGGGTCCAATGACAGCGCCACAACAGGCCATTATATGAACTTTCATTTCCTTAGTGGCTTCACAAAATATCTGTCTGACTGCCCCCCTGGTTATACTATAGCTATATTTATTAATCAACGTAGTTACTGAACATGTGAGGGTACTATACCCTAGGGGACACGGGGAGAACATGTGAGGGTACTATACCCTAGGGCTAGGGACACGAGGAGAACATGTGAGGGTACTATACCCTAGGGGACACGGGGAGAACATGTGAGGGTACTATACCCTAGGGGACACGGGGAGAACATGTGAGGGTACTATACCCTAGGGGACACGGGGAGAACATGTGAGGGTACTATACCCTAGGGGACACGGGGAGAACATGTGAGGGTACTATACCCTAGGGGACACGGGGAGAACATGTGAGGGTACTATACCCTAGTAGTTACTGAACATGTGAGGGTACTATACCCTAGGGCGGTGTTTCCCAACCTGTGTTTCCCAACATGTGAGGGTACTATACCCTAGGGCGGTGTTTCCCAACCTGTGTTTCCCAACATGTGAGGGTACTATACCCTAGGGCGGTGTTTCCCAACCTGTGTTTCCCAACATGTGAGGGTACTATACCCTAGGGCGGTGTTTCCCAACCTGTGTTTCCCAACATGTGAGGGTACTATACCCTAGGGCGGTGTTTCCCAACCTGTGTTTCCCAACATGTGAGGGTACTATACCCTAGGGCGGTGTTTCCCAACCTGTGTTTCCCAACATGTGAGGGTACTATACCCTAGGGCGGTGTTTCCCAACCTGTGTTTCCCAACATGTGAGGGTACTATACCCTAGGGCGGTGTTTCCCAACCTGTGTTTCCCAACATGTGAGGGTACTATACCCTAGGGCGGTGTTTCCCAACCTGTGTTTCCCAACATGTGAGGGTACTATACCCTAGGGCGGTGTTTCCCAACCTGTGTTTCCCAACATGTGAGGGTACTATACCCTAGGGCGGTGTTTCCCAACCTGTGTTTCCCAACATGTGAGGGTACTATACCCTAGGGCGGTGTTTCCCAACCTGTGTTTCCCAACATGTGAGGGTACTATACCCTAGGGCGGTGTTTCCCAACCTGTGTTTCCCAACATGTGAGGGTACTATACCCTAGGGCGGTGTTTCCCAACCTGTGTTTCCCAACATGTGAGGGTACTATACCCTAGGGCGGTGTTTCCCAACCTGTGTTTCCCAACATGTGAGGGTACTATACCCTAGGGCGGTGTTTCCCAACCTGTGTTTCCCAACATGTGAGGGTACTATACCCTAGGGCGGTGTTTCCCAACCTGTGTTTCCCAACCGGAGCTTTGGTGCTCCGTTTGATGTGTCCAGGTGTTCCTCCTGATAACCCTGATTTGACCCAAATTATCACTATCCCTGCCCCGAAATAGCTACTGAGCTGCAGGCTTCATATTGTTGCGTCGACAACCTAATCAGACGTGCGACGACAACAACAACAACGGCGGAACAATAGACTCTAACGACCATCGGCCATAGGAATGTTAAAGGAACGTTAATGCTAATCGCCATAACCTGTACTCGCCGGTGCTACTTATTGCTTTCACTCCCAGCCTCAACCATGAAGCACGGGCGTTAGCGCGATAATAAAATGCGATGCCACTAACCTTGATGGATAAAGTTATGTATATTATTGTTATGTATGTATGTATATGCATATCTTTTATTTTCTCTGGACTTGTTAACCCATCTAGACTTTCAAGCACCAAACTGCACCAAACTGCAAATGTGTCCATATTTGTATATTGTTTTTGTATTTAATGTTTTGGTATGTGTATAACTGTGTCCTTTGTTCCACAACATGCCTGAGCTGAGCTGTCTGTTTTTGTTTGTTTGTTTTGTTTTTCCTGTCTTGTCTTTGTCATAAAATGTGAAAATCAATAAAAATATTATTGAAAAAAAAAAGAAAAAAAGATTATTGCAAATTTGCAACTCTTTGTATATTGGCATCGACCAGGCGTCACTCAGGTGTTTACAGCTAGTGCAGAACACAGCTGCCTGCCTTCTCACCGGCACTATAAAATATGTTATAGTGTAATAGTGTATATTGTATAGTGTTACAGTGTCATAGTGTTGTATATATTTATAGGAGGGTTGACATACTGTGAATCAGGAGGTCCAGGTTCGTTACTGAAGTCAGGAGGATTTCCTTTAGACCAGTCACTCTTCACAGACAGAAGGCTGGGAGTTGGAGACTCTGCTCTGTGGTGGACACTTCTGGAATCATACAGACAGAAATACCAATACATAAACAACAGAGACAGTGAATAATACTACTAGAAATAATACTAAGTAAATAACATACAGTAATTAGCATAACAGTAGCTTGTATTCCATGTAGTACAAACGGTGCAATGGAATGATTTGCCCAAGCAGATAAAGACAAGTGCCTCAGTATTGAGAAGGCGTTTTTAGAATGGGTTAAAGGTGTCTGTTGAATTGAGCAATTGTAACAGTTATCTCCTTAACACATTCCGACCAGGATTACTGCATGTTTATGTAAGGGTACTATACCCTAGGGGAAACGGGGAGAACATACAAACTCCACACAGAAAGGCCCTTTCGTCAACCCCGCCTCGGGTATGGGCACTGATGACGCAGAGGAGAGAACACGCCCCCAGCGCCCACAGCGGGAATCGAACCCAGGATCTTCTAGCTGTGAGGCGACAACACTACAGACTGTGCCACTGTCCCCCCTCTTGGTTTTATTTTTGATAAAGATTTTAAACTTAATAAACAAATCAGCTCCGTCGTTAAAACTCTCTTCTTCCAATCATCACCACGGTCAAATCCTACCTCCCCCTAAAAACAGCTGGAGATGGTTATCCATGCTTTGATTTCATCAAGAATAGATTATTGCATAGAGCTTGGTCGATTCAGCTAAGAACCATACACCGATTACAGATCTCACCTAGCCTTCGCCATAAAATGAATCCTACTCTATCTCCGCTCTGTCTTAAGTGTAAAACTGAAGAGGGAAATTATATTGACTGTATATGGTCATGTCATAAGATTAAACGATACCGGTTGGGTATCGTGCAGCAGTTGAATGAGATCTTTAATATGGAGTTTGAACCCGACCCTGTGTTTGATTCTTGGGCTGCCCGATGAAAAGATTGTTAACAAGTTCCATACACGTCTGTTTAATCTCTTAATTTATGCTGCTAGGAAAAATATTCTGTTGTCTTGGATTAACGAGAAACCACCAACAAAAAAAGATTGGAACAAAATAATCATGCAGTGCATGCCGTTGGAATTCCTAACCTGCCTGCTACGCTCCACCACAGATACCTTCTATAAATATGGGACCCATATTTGAGATTTGTTGGCCCTCAGTTAGCTACCACCTTGACCATAGGGTTCCTGGACAGAAGCGATGCCACTAACCTTGATGGACAAAGTTATGTATATTATTGTTATGTATGTATGTATGTATATCTTTTATTTTCTTTAATTTTCTCTGGAGTCGTTAACCCATCTAGACTTTCAAGCACCAAACTGCAAATGTGTCCATATTTGTATATTATTTTTGTATTTAATGTTTTGGTATGTGTATAACTGTGTCCTTTGTTCCACAACATGCCTGAGCTGAGCTGTCTGTTTTTGTTAGTTTGTTTTGTTTTTCTTGTCTTGTCTTTGTCATTGTCATAAAATGTGAAAATCAATAAAAATATTATTGAAAAAAAAAAAGAATAAAGATTATTGCAACTCTTTGTATATTGGCATCGACCAGGCGTCACTCAGGTGTTTACAGCTAGTGCAGAACACAGCTGCCCGCCTTCTCACCGGCACTATAACATATGTTATAGTTTATATTGTATAGTGTTATAGTGTTATAGTGTTGTATATATTTATAGGAGGGTTGACATACTGTGAATCAGGAGGTTCAGGTTCGTTACTGAAGTCAGGAGGATTTCCTTTAGACCAGTCACTCTTCACAGACAGAAGGCTGGGAGTTGGAGACTCTGCTCTGTGGTGGACACTTCTGGAATCATACAGACAGAAATAACAATACATAAACAACAGAGACCGTGAATAATACTACTAGAAATAATACTAAGTAAATAACAGACAGTAATTAGCATAACAATAGCTTGTATTCCATGTAGTACAAACGGTGCAATGGAATGATTTGCCCAAGGAGATAAAGACAAGTGCCTCTCTAAACACTTAAAACTTAGGTCAGGATTGAGAAGGCGTTTTTAGAATCCTGAATGGGTCTGTTGAATTGAGTAATTGTAACAGTTATCTCCTTAACACATTCTGACCAGGATTACTGCATGTTTTTGTGAGGGTACCTACCCTAGGGGACATAGGGAGAACATGTGAGGGTACCTACCCTAGGGGACACGGGGAGAACATGTGAGGGTACTATACCCTAGGGGACACGGGGAGAACATGTTAGGGTACTATACCCTAGGGGACACGGGGAGAACATGTGAGGGTACCTACCCTAGGGGACAACATGTGAGGGTACCTACCCTAGGGGACACGGGGAGAACATGTGAGGGTACTATACCCTAGGGGACACGGGGAAAACATGTGAGGGTACCTACCCTAGGGGACACGGGAGAACATGTGAGGGTACCTACCCTAGGGTACACGGGGAGAACATGTGGGGGTACTATACCCTAGGGGACACAGGGAGAACATGTTAGGGTACTATACCCTATAGGGACACGGGGAGAACATGTGAGGGTACCTACCCTAGGGGACACGGGGAGAACATGTAAGGGTACTATACCCTAGGGGAAACGGGGAGAACATACAAACTCCACACAGAAAGGCCGTTTCGCCAACCCCGCCTCGGGTATGGGCTCTGGTGACGCAGAGGAGAGAACACGCCCCCAGCACCCAAAGCGGGAATCGAACCCAGAACCTTCTAGCTGTGAGGCGACAACACTACCGACTGTGCCACTGTCCCCCCTCTTGGTTTTATTTTTTATATAGATTTTAAACTTAATAAACAAATCAGCTCTGTTGTTAAAACTCTCTTCTTCCAATCATCGCCACGGTCAAATCCTACCTCCCCCTAAAAACAGCTGGAGATGGTTATCCATGCTTTGATTTCATCAAGAATAGATTATTGCAACTCTTTATATATTGGCATCGACCAGGCGTCACTCAGGCGTTTACAGCTAGTGCAGAACACAGCTGCCCGCCTTCTCACCGTCACTATAAAATATGTTATAGTGTAAATTGTATAGTGTTATAGTGTTGTATATATTTATAGGAGGGTTGACATACTGTGAATCAGGAGGTCCAGGTTCGTTACTGAAGTCAGGAGGATTTCCTTTAGACCAGTCACTCTTCACAGACAGAAGGCTGGGAGTTGGAGACTCTGCTCTGTGGTGGACACTTCTGGAATCATACAGACAGAAATAACAATACATAAACAACAGAGACCGTGAACAATACTACTAGAAATAATACTAAGTAAATAACAGGACAGTCTGCTAAATGCCTAAATTGTAAATTGTAACAGACAGTAATTAGCATAACAGTAGCTTGTATTCCATGTAGTACAAACGGTGCAATGGAATGATTTGCCCAAGGAGATAAAGACAAGTGCCTCTCTAAACACTTAAAACTTAGGTCAGGATTGAGAAGGCGTTTTTAGAATCCTGAATGGGTCTGTTGAATTGAGCAATTGTAACAGTTTTCTCCTGAACACATTCCTACCAGGATTACTTCATGCTTTTGTGAGGGTACCCTATGGGACACGGGGAGAACATGTGAGGGTACCTACCCTAGGGGACACGGGGGGAACATGTGAGGGTACCTACCCTAGGGGACACGGGGGGGAACATGTGAGGGTACCTATCCTAGGGGACACGGGGAGAACATGTGAGGGTACCTACCCTAGGGGACACGCGGAGAACATGTGAGGGTACTATACCCTAAGGGAAACGGGGAGAACATACAAACTCCACACAGAAAGGCCGTTTCGCCAACCCCGCCTCGGGTATGGGCTCTGGTGACGCAGAGGAGAGAACACGCCCCCAGCGCCCAAAGCGGGAATCGAACCCAGGACCTTCTAGCTGTGAGGCGACAACACTACCGGCTGTACCACTGTCCCCCCTCTTGGTTATTTTTGATAAAGATTTTAAACTTAATAAACAAATCAGTTCCGTTGTTAAAACTCTCTTCTTCCAATCATCGCCACGGTCAAATCCTACCTCCCCCTAAAAACAGCTGGAGATGGTTATCCATGCTTTGATTTCATCAAGAATAGATTATTGCAACTCTTTGTATATTGGCATCGACCAGGCGTCACTCAGGCGTTTACAGCTAGTGCAGAACACAGCTGCACGCCTTCTCACAGTCACTATAAAATATGTTATAGTGTATATTGTATAGTGTTATAGTGTATATTGTATAGTGTTACAGTGTCATAGTGTTGTATATATTTATAGGAGGGTTGACATACTGTGAATCAGGAGGTCCAGGTTCGTTACTGAAGTCAGGAGGATTTCCTTTAGACCAGTCACTCTTCACAGACAGAAGGCTGGGAGTTGGAGACTCTGCTCTGTGGTGGACACTTCTGGAATCATACAGACAGAAATTACAATACATAAACAACAGAGACAGTGAATAATACTACTAGAAATAATACTAAGTAAATAACAGACATTAATTAGCATAACAGTAGCTTGTATTCCATGTAGTACAAACGGTGCAATGGAATGATTTGCCCAAGGAGATAAAGACAAGTGCCTCTGGGCCACATGAACATGTGAGGGTACCTACCCTAGGGGACACGGAAGAACATGTGAGGGTACTATAACCTAGGGGACACGGGGAGAACATGTGAGGGTACCTACCCTAGGGGACACGGGGAGAACATGTGAGGGTACCTACCCTAGGGGACACGGGTAGAACATGTGAGGGTACCTACCGTAGGGGACACGGGGAGAACATGTGAGGGTACCTACCCTAGGGGACACGGGGAGAACATGTGAGGGTACCTACCCTAGGGGACACGGGGAGAACATGTGAGGGTACCTACCCTAGGGCAGGGGTAGGCAACCTTTTTGACATGAAGTGCCATGATATTTTTCCTTGATACTCAGAGTGCCATAGTAATAAATTCCCTTAGTCAATAGTACATTTCCACGGTTTCCACATATTTCATTGTCCATTTTGTGTTGCTACATGTCATGCATATTTCCACATTAGAACAGTTATAAACTCAGTGCAATATGTCCACATTAAAACAGTTATAGACTCATAGTTTCACATCATGACAGAACAGACTCTTTTTGTTTTAAATAAAATAAATTAAAACTAAAAACTCAGTGCAATATTTTCAGAACAGTCTCTTGCTCTCCTTTTTAACTAAAATAAAATAAACATGAGTCATAGATCAGTGCAATATTTTCAGAAGTCTCTCTTTCTCTCTCTCTCTTTAACTAAAATAAAAAAACAGGACAGTGCAATATCTTGTTCAAAAAAAATAAGGCCATGTTGCAGCCTACAGAAAATAAAGAAAGCCTACCAGTCAGTCATTGTGATCCCTGGCCCTGTGTCCCTTTGCTAAGCTCTAGCTGTGAGGCGACAACACTACCGACTGTGCCACTGTCCCCCCTCTTGGTTTTGCTTTTTCATAAAGATTTAAACTTAATAAACAAATCAGTTCCATCGTTAAACCTCTCTTTTTCAATCATCACCACGGTCAAATCCTACCTCCCCCTAAAAACAGCTGGAGATGGTTATCCATGCTTTGATTTCATCAAGAATAGATTATTGCAACTCTTTGTATATTGGCATCGACCAGGCGTCACTCAGGCGTTTACAGCTAGTGCAGAACACAGCTGCCCGCTTTCTCACCGGCACTATAAAATATGTTATAGTGTATATTGTATAGTGTTATAGTGTATAGTGTTACAGTGTTATAGTGTTGTATATATTTATAGGAGGGTTGACATACTGTGAATCAGGAGGTCCAGGTTCGTTACTGAAGTCAGGTGGATTTCCTTTAGACCAGTCACTCTTCACAGACAGAAGGCTGGGAGTTGGAGACTCTGCTCTGTGGTGGACACTTCTGGAATCATACAGAAAGAAATAACAATACATAAACAACAGAGACCGTGAACAATACTACTAGAAAAAATACTAAGTAAATAACAGACGGTAATTAGCATAACAGTAGCTTGTATTCCATGTAGTACAAACGGTGCAATGGAATGATTTGCCCAAGGAGATAAAGACAAGTGCCTCTCTAAACACTTAAAACTTAGGTCAGGATTGAGAAGGCGTTTTTAGAATCCTGAATGGGTCTGTTGAATTGAGCAATTGTAACAGTTTTCTCCTTAACACATTCCTACCAGGATTACCTCATGCTTTTGTGAGGGTACCCTAGGGGACACGGGGAGAACATGTGAGGGTACCTACCCTAGGGGACACGGGGAGAACATGTGAGGGTACCTACCCTAGGGGACACGGGGAGAACATGTGAGGGTACCTACCCTAGGGGACACGGGGAGAACATGTGAGGGTACCTACCCTAGGGGACAGGGGGAGAACATGTGAGGGTACCTACCCTAGGGGACACGGGGAGAACATGTGAGGGTACCTACCCTAGGGGACATGGGGAGAACATGTGAGGGTACCTACCCTAGGGGACACGGGAAGAACGTGTGAGGGTACCTACCCTAGGGGACACGGGGAGAACATGTGAGGGTACCTACCCTAGGGGACACGGGGAGAACATGTGAGGGTACCTACCCTAGGGGACACGGGGAGAACATGTGAGGGTACCTACCCTAGGGGACACGGGGAGAACATGTGAGGGTACCTACCCTAGGGGACACGGGGAGAACATGTGAGGGTACCTACCCTAGGGCAGGGGTAGGCAACCTTTTTGACATGAAGTGCCATGATATTTTTCCTTGCTACTCAGAGTGCCATAGTAATAAATTCCCTTAGTCAATAGTACATTTCCTCGGTTTCCACATATTTCATTGTCCATTTTGTGTTGCTACATGTCATGCATATTTCCACATTAGAACAGTTATAAACTCAGTGCAATATGTCCACATTAAAACAGTTATAGACTCATAGTTTCACATCATGACAGAACAGACTCTTTTTGTTTTAAAAAAAATAAATTTAAACTAAAAACTCAGTGCAATATTTTCAGAACAGTCTCTTGCTCTCCTTTTTAACTAAAATAAAATAAACATGAGTCATAGATCAGTGCAATATTTTCAGAAGTCTCTCTTTCTCTCTCTCTCTTTAAGTAAAAAAAAAAACAGGACAGTGCAATATCTTGTTTAAAAAAATAAGAGCGAGGCCATGTTGCAGCCTACAGAAAATAAAGAAAGCCTACCAGTCAGTCATTGTGATCCCTGGCCCTGTGTTCCTTTGCTAAGCTCTAGCTGTGAGGCGACAACACTACCGACTGTGCCACTGTGCCCCCTCTTGGTTTTGCTTTTTCATAAAGATTTAAACTTAATAAACAAATCAGTTCCATCGTTAAACCTCTCTTTTTCAATCATCACCACGGTCAAATCCTACCTCCCCCTAAAAACAGCTGGAGATGGTTATCCATGCTTTGATTTCATCAAGAATAGATTATTGCAACTCTTTGTATATTGGCATCGACCAGGCGTCACTCAGGCGTTTACAGCTAGTGCAGAACACAGCTGCCCGCCTTCTCACCGGCACTATAAAATATGTTATAGTGTATATTGTATAGTGTTATAGTGTACAGTGTTATAGTGTTGTATATATTTATAGGAGGGTTGACATACTGTGAATCAGGAGGTCCAGGTTCGTTACTGAAGTCAGGAGGATTTCCTTTAGACCAGTCACTCTTCACAGACAGAAGGCTGGGAGTTGGAGACTCTGCTCTGTGGTAGACACTTCTGGAATCATACAGACAGAAATAACAATACATAAACAACAGAGACAGTGAATAATACTACTAGAAATAATACTAAGTAAATAACAGGACCATAGCCCTTACCCTACCGCCTACCCCCTTAGATAGCATTTCTGTAGACTTAGATAGCATTTGATACAGACTTATAGCATGTTATGTAGACAGCACTATAATTGCATTGTATGTAGTCATAGCACGCCATAGTACTAGGGCTGGGCGATTAATCGAATTTTAATCGAAATCGCGATTTTTGGATTTGGACGATTTAAAAAAAAGTTAATCGAAAATCGTTTTTCCCTTTAACTAGGGCATTTACGGTAAATCTCTCTCGCACCTGCCTGCAGGCTGCCGGGCTACCGTAGTTACTTCCTCCTCCCTCTGCCGCGCAGAGAGAAAAGCAGCGTTAGCATGTCTGCCAGGGGGAGCGATAGGAACAAGGATTTAGTTGCTAAAATAGGCTAGACAATGTCTGTCGTCTTGAAATGACTCGGCTTCTCCGTTTCGGATGTGGAGCAAACTACTCAGCGTTGTAAAAGTTGTGGATGCACACGCCGCTGTGCTTGTGTATGTTTTCCGGGTGCTGGAGCAGGTTGGGACGCTCGTGTTGCCTTCTCTCACAGGCACAGACTTTTTACGGGGACAGGTTTTAGTTCCGACATAGTGGAGGGTCGGTCCCTGTGGGAGAGTAGTGTGGGAGACGGCAGCACGCATGGAGAATGGACAGGCATAGTGGCGAGAGTAGCTCTGGTCCATAGCCCTGATGCTAATTCTACCCTAGCATTAGGGCTATGGACCAGAGCTAATCGGGCGAGTGGGACAGCTTTAATATCAATACCGTGTCCCGACCTACTGTCCCTTATTATCGTAAAGTTGGGTAGTGTACACTACTGTTTATTTTGCATCGAGGAGCCAATAGCCATGTGTGTCTGACTGTACGTCGTCTCGGCTAAAAACAAAGGGAAAGCCTGTCTTATGTTTCGCCGTACGACCTGTTGCATCAGCGTGCAAAAAAATAGCTGATCTGCAAGCTCACGACGTGTCGCCTCCGCAACACGCTGTGAGCTAGTAGATCGGCTATTTTCAGCACACGTAAAAATGGAGGATGAGACGTTCAGAAACTTTTGCCGTGACAGTACAAGCATCAGCTGTCACAAGTTGAAGAGATGATCATTATTTTTCACATGGCCCATATGACGAGACAGAATAAAAATGAAAAAGGATTAGGCCTACAGATTCAGTGGCATTTCACATTGCAAAGGGTGCAGGAAGAGTGGGCACCTAAACATTAAATTGGCTATTTTTTAAGAATTAATTTGGACATTTTGTAAACGTTTTCACTTTAATCCCAAAGGGGATTTATCTTTCTTTGTTTAAAAGGATCCCTGGCCAGACAAATATGCCTTAAAACACTATACTTGCCCTCTATAACTAAAAATAAAAACACCTTCAATATTGGTATTTCTTTCATAAAATAAAGTTGGGTAGTGTACACTGTTTATCTTTCACTCAATAGGAACTGCTCCTGTCCAAGTTGAGGTTGTCATATGACATACTGTATGTCCATGTGTGGTCCAGCCCCAGGGAATGCATGGCATGCACATGCTAATAAAAAGTATTTAAATATTGCTTTGATGCTCATATTATTCTTAGGAAGTATTAAGTTGTTTTTATTAGCATATGCATTCCATAGGGCTGGACCACACATGGACATATATCAACCTGCGATGGGAGCAGTCCCTATTGATTGAAAGATTATCCATTTATGAAAGAAATTAAATAGTGTTTTTATTTATTTTTATTCATAGAGGGCAAGTGTAATGTTTTAAGGCATATTTGTCTTTAGCCAGGGATCCTTTTAAGTTTTGGACTTTATTCCAATAGGAAAATTCACATTTGTTTGCGTAGTTAAAAAAAAAAAAAAAAAAACATTTTGAGACAATGTATTTATTTTACTGAAAAATAATCGAAACCGAAACCGAAATCGAGGTTTCAGAGAAAATAATCGAGGTTATTTTTTTGGGCAAAATCGTGCAGCCCTACATAGTACATATGTATAGTTTATATGTATAGCTTCATTATATAGATATTCCACTGTTACTTTCTTAGCTTACGCATGTTTCATGATAAATGGTTTTTATGTGACGTATTCCCATGCTTTTTTGTTCTTGCTTAATGTAAATCGCTCTGGATTAAGAGCGTCTGCTAAATGCCTAAATTGTAAATTGTAAATTGTAACAGACAGTAATTAGCATAACAGTAGCTTGTATTCCATGTAGTACAAACGGTGCAATGGAATGATTTGCCCAAGGAGATAAAGACAAGTGCCTCTCTAAACACTTAAAACTTAGGTCAGGATTGAGAAGGCGTTTTTAGAATCCTGAATGGGTCTGTTGAATTGAGCAATTGTAACAGTTATCTCCTTAACACATTCCGACCAGGATTACTGCATGTTTTTGTGAGGGTACCCTAGGGGACACGGGGAGAACATGTGAGGGTACCTACCCTAGGGGACACGGGGAGAACATGTGAGGGTACCTACCCTAGGGGACACGGGGAGAACATGTGAGGGTACCTACCCTAGGGGACACGGGGAGAACATGTGAGGGTACCTACCCTAGGGGACACGGGGAGAACATGAGGGTACCTACCCTAGGGGACACGGGGAGAACATGTGAGGGTACCTACCCTAGGGGACACGGGGAGAACATGAGGGTACCTACCAAACGGGGAACGGGGAGAACATGCAAACTCCACACAGAAAGGCCCTTTCGCCAACCCCGCCTCGGGTATGGGCACTGATGACTCAGAGGAGAGAACACGCCCCCAGCGCCCACAGCGGGAATCGAACCCAGGACCTTCTAGCTGTGAGGCGACAACACTACCGACTGTGCCACTGTCCCCCCTCTTGGTTTTATTTTTGATACAAGATTTTAAACTTAATAAACAAATCAGCTCCGTCGTTAAAACTCTCTTCTTCCAATCATCGCCACGGTCAAATCCTACCTCCCCCTAAAAACAGCTGGAGATGGTTATCCATGCTTTGATATAATCAAGAATAGATTATTGCAACTCTTTGTATATTGGCATCGACCAGGCGTCACTCAGGCGTTTACAGCTAGTGCAGAACACAGCTGACCGCCTTCTCACCGGCACTATAAAACCATTTCTGCCCCTCCCCATTAGATCTGCTCAGATAGATGCTATATAAATAAAGTTTGATTTGATTTGACTTGACTTGGAGTACACAATTCAGACACCAGATGGAGCAGTTGGTTGTAAAGGAGTTAATGTTCCAACCTTTGATCAGTAGAGTGGTGTCCATCTTTGAAGTCAATAAGTCCATGCATGGACGAGTCACTCTTCATGGAGACACAGCTGGGTACAGGAGAGACTGCTCTGTGACGATCAACCCTGTTAAAGATAAAGACAAAGAAAACTTTATTGTCCATTACATTTACCGGTACATAAAATGTAAATGTGTCTTTGGCACACCGGCAGTCAGTTACAACAATCACACATTACATAAAACACACAGATGCATTAAAAAAATACTATTTAAAATGCATTCACATAAACACAGCAACAGTGATCATGAACAGTGGGATTCAACGAGAGGATTTAGTTTATTTATAGCGAGTCATATCAGGCGTGGGCCGTGCAGAGAGACTCAAACCAGGATGTATCAAATAGATATAATACAGGTAGTTCTTCTGACCAAGCAATTGGTTGCAATAGGCTCTCCGGCCGTGCTGAAATTAGCACGACAGCACACCTAGCCGTAATATATTTTTAGAAAGGATCAGATTATAAATGTATCAGTTGTGCATCAGAGCAGCAGCAACATTGTCTTAGGAAACAATTTAAAGAATACATTACATGTTCAACTCGACTTCGTCTCGTTCAATAATCATAATTCAATAATCACGTTAAACCACACCCTCTCGTGTAATATTGCTTAATTAAACGTCATGCTATAATTATCCATACTAAATGCCTCCAAGCACCATTTGTGTTGTTTTTACTTTTACTGTCCACTACTGTCGTATAGGACCTTATATGTGACATTAATTTGCGTATTTATTGTATGTTGATTTTCTTGTATTTTATGGTATGACATATTTTATATATTTGTCCCTGTATTATATTGTATTTTGTTATTTTGCAATAGTATTTGCAAGGAATGTCACAGAAGCACTGTAACTTTAACCCATTTTGGGGCGGGAACCCCTTTTGGTGTTAGCATTACGTTATGCTTTAGCTATTGAAAAATAGCAGATCTACAAGCTCATAGCGTAGGTCTGCTATTTTTGAAAAATCGAAGAACGACTGACATAGAAACATAGCTTTTTCAGAAAACTGTCAGGATGTAGAAGACATTTTTTTAATCTGATCTCAGGTCAGAATGGGTTAAGAGTCACATGACTATGCAGCTGCTATCTGTTAAGATGATTACGTGCTGCTTTCCGATTGGTTGTTCTATACCTATGAAATGTATTTAGTGATGTCAGCCTATTCCGAGTCAGGTCGAAAGAGCCAAACGTCGTTGCGTTTGACATTAAATAAAAAGCTCTTGAATCAGCAGGTGACAGTGTGCGGGTTTGCAGAGGTCTCCCCTTCAAACAATGTCATTGGACAGTAGAATAAGCAATACGTTATCTGAAACTAAAACTGACTGATGGCAGGCAGAACATATTAAATCAGTGGTTGGGCAACTTTGACGATGGAGAGGGCCACTACATTTCCACACTCACTCCAGAGGGCCACATTGCTGTTGTAGCAAAAATAGTAGATCTACAAGCTCAAAACGCGTCGCACTGTGACGCGTTTTGAGCTTGTAGATCTGCTATTTTTTGCTATATTAGAATTGAAATCTTGATTTTCTTTTTTTGCTATTTTTTGAATTGGAATCCTGAAAATGTACATTTTTATGTCATTTCAAATGCCTCTAATTGCTTGTAATTAAAGCGGAATTGTAAACAGCTGAAACCAAAATTATCTCAGTATTCTGATATGTACCTGAGGGCCGCATTAAGTGAAGATGGGGAGGCCGCATGTGCCCCCCCCCCCCCCGGGGCCGCCAGTTGCCGTAATTATACATTACAATAATTAAACGTATAATTATAAATCTTGACTTGACTTCGCAGCGCCCCCGTTGAGGGCTTTTATGGTGGGGTAGGGGAAATAGCCCATAATGCGAGTGCGCTCCCGGTGTGCAACTGTGGATTTCCCAAACGAACCCAGTTTGAAAAAAGTAGCCGGGGCGCTCGGATAAAAATGCTTTTTATTAAACAACGCAACGAAAGGTAATGTTGTTCCTGAATGCTTGATCTGCTGTGAGAAGTTATCATATTGAATGAATGCTCATTATCAAACATGTATTTATTTAATCATTTTAAACCCCTTATCCCTAAACTTATTTTTTTTTACTATTTTGCTTAACATTTTTGAATAATTTAAATGGCCAGTCTACAAGCTCACAACGTGTCAATGTAGATTGGCTAGTTGAACTATTCAAAAATGTTAAATGGCAAAATGGCAAAGAAGTTTAGGGATAAGGGGTTTAGCAGTGACTGAAATGGAGCCCCTTATATCTAAACCACACCGAAGAGTCGGTTCGGGACAAAAGTTCTCTCATTGGCCTCACTCACACCTTTCGATCTAGCATGCAACATCGATGCAAGCTAGATGCAAGTGTCATGGCCGCCCCGATGCATTTCCAATGGAAGTAAGAAAGGAAAGGTACTATGTTTTTACCCAGGGTAAGGGCCGATTCATACTCCTATTTTACCGCTGTTTCGGCGCTGTAGTGCCGAAATGATTTCGGCTCGTCAGAAATTTTCAGTAGCACCGAAGAGCCGACTTTAGGACGGTACCCGCCCCCCCCGAACCTCAAATGACGTCACATTGTAGGCTCTACAGCGCCGAACCGACTTTTATTCGGCTCTAAAATAGGAGTATGAATCGGCCCTAACTGGACTAAGCTCAAGAACTTGTTTACAACCAGGCCCTGCTCATAGAACATTTCATGGTAGAGGTTCAATGCCTTGCTCAAAGGGCACTTCAGCGGTGGTAATTGTAATGTTCCTGTTCTATTTGATGTTTTTAATGGTGTGTTGTTTCTTTTGCTTTTATTCACTGCTGTAGCACTTTGAGATTCTTGCGAATGTAAAGTGCGTTATAAATAAAAACCATTATTATTATTATTATTATAAATGAGTGAATTCAAACCTTTCATCGCTCGGGTCGTCTCCGTCAGAAGCAGAACTCCCACTCATTTTCTCCATAGTGATATATTGTATTATCAGCTACAGTCAAATGTCGTCACAATCCAGTATTTAGTAAAGAGAACTTTTCTTCAATCATTGACAGCTAAAAAGTTTAAAACCTGTCAAGTAGACTTAGGACTAGTATACCTAGTAGTCAGTAGACTTAGGACTGAGTAGACTTAGTACTCAGTAGACTTAGTAGTCAGTAGACTTAGGACTGAGTAGACTTAGGACTGAGTACACTTAGTCAGTAGACTTAGTACTCAGTAGACTTAGGACTGAGTACTTTTTACTTGCTTGTAAGCTATGCTCCTCTAGAACCCACACTGTCTGTATGCCAATAATGTCAACCAGCGGTGGACAATTAAGTCCTCCGTTACAAGTAAAAGTATTTTTTTTGTGTGTATAGTCCACGTTGGTGTTTTCCTAACATTCCCTGACATTGTTGTGATTTGTTTTGTCTAGTATGAAGCTAAATGAATGGGACATTCTCCTCTGGCTCCATGCAGTGCTGCTCATCTCCTGATGACTCCTGGTAGAAAAGAGAAGATGAACAATATTTAGTGAATCATTTTAATCCATGTTGAATCTACAGTCCATATCTCTCATATCATAGCACTCTAAATTTAAAACACATTAACCCATTCTGGTTGGTGTTTTAGGGCGCACCGGAGCGCACTCGACCTATTGGTTTGCATTGCAGTGCGCGCCCTTAAGCATTATGTTATACTTTAGCTATTGAAAAATAGCAGATCTACAAGCTTGCGAGTGCCGCGCTTACGAGCTTGCAGGTCTGATATTTTTGAAAAATCGAAGAGCGACTGACATTTTTAGAATCTGATCTCAGGTCAGAATGGGTTATAAATCAGACCAGTGTGTGTGTGTCCAGTGGAAACCTCGTATGAATCCGATCTCAGGTCAGAATGGGTTAAACTATAAAAGTGTGCTCTGTGCCAGGCCAGGTTTTCTACCCTGGGCACACACATTCTGGAAGGCAGGTGTAGACAATTGGAATTTGTAATGGTACAGTATATTATTTGACTGACATGACTTCACATAAGTATAACTATTTCTGTGAGTTTTGGACACAAGCTGTAGTTGTATTTCAACATATTTTATTTACCATCCCTGTTCATAATAAATCCATAAAAAAATGCATCAAAACCTGAGGGCTCTATTGCGGGCTAAACCCCTTATCCCTAAACTACTTTGCTTTTTTGAAAAACATTTTTTAATAGTTCAAATAGCCGATCTACAAGCTCACAACGCCTCGATGTACAGTAGATAAATGCACATACATACATTTGGAGCATTGTCATGTTGGTAGTTGACAGTTAACAGCACACAACTTTGACCACTTGGGTGCGCACTTGAGTCTGTTTTCTTTTTTTGTCTGTCTCAGACTAATCATTGTGTATATTCCTGCACTATACCTGCATCGAGTGATCTTGGTACACAGAAGTTGATCTATTGAAGATTCTGACCTTCAAAGTACATCATTTTTGTTTTGATTGTATTGCTGTATTGTTGTATTGTTCTTTCTGCTTTGGCAATGTAAACGTATGTTTTCTCATGCCAATAAAGCCCTTTGAATTGAATTTAATTGAATTGTCTCAGTAATAAACTATGACATTCAGCCTACTGCTCAAGTAGTGTTGTTTTCGTCGGCTAAAACTGAGACGAAAAATGTTCATCGACTGCCTTTTTCCACTGACGAAAGTGAAAAACAGACAGGAAATATGTGTGAGTGTGTGAGTAATATAGTTTATAGTATGCATAGTTATCAGTAGGCTATTTGCACTGAACTTGGTACACAGTGTTGAAATCAAACACAGAAAATGGCTACTGCTACTGCAGCAGTAAACTAACACGCAGACGTGTTTACACAATTTCCAAACACATAATAACCAACTACAAAGGCATTCTGCAAACATCACATACTAAATTAAATATACTCTTTGAACCGATTAACTAGAACTTCAAAGTACTTACAGACAATATATGTCCAATTAAGGCAAAAGCATTAAAGAATAATTATCAGCGGACCATGCGCACGCAGCTCACTGTTCCGTCAGTACTGGGAAATGAGTTTCGTTTTACTGGAAATGCTCTGCTGAAGTTTCGTTTCACTTTCAGGGACTCACTTCCACCACTGGAGGGCAGTAAAAACCGTAAGAACTGTTACAATACACTTCACCTTTTAACTATTAACTTAATTAATTAAATGACAGGATTATTAAACATTTTTAAACTATGCATTTTAACCAAACTGCCATTCCAAAGGCAGCACAACAAATAAAAAGTAGACTAAAATGTAAGAAGGGACTAGTGGACAAGAGATCCAGTATAAGTTACAAGCTCACAACACGTTGTGAGCTTGTAAATCAGCTATTTTCAGCAATGAAAACACTACTACTACTACTACTACTATGCATAAATTAAGTTTAAATAAGAAGTAAGGCAAACCAAAATGTGCACACAAATAGATGCAATTAAAAAGCAATTTTCCTTTTAACAATCATTGTGAAATCACAGCAATCTGTTAATAAAGCATTAAAAAATAAAATAAAAATGAATTCCCTGCTTACTGAAATAACCATTATATGGCAACCTTTTTGGGCCGTGCACTGAAAATAGCCGATCTAGCGCGACACGTTCTGAGCTTGTAGATCTGATATTTTCAGCATGCAACCAAGTGCAAAATTACTTTTACTGGATCTCTTGTCCACTAGTCCCTTCCTAGCATTTTAGTCTATGTGAAGCCTTTACCACTATGCTAAACTCAATGAAGCACGGGCGTTAGCGCGATAATAAAATATTACTTTATTCTCACTCATTCCGCGCCTCCTCTCTCTCTTTCTCCCTCCCTCTCTCTCTCTCTCTCTCTCTGCCTGTCTGTCTGCACCGGTCTGCACGCGACACGCGTGAGTTCAACAGCGGCGGCGCGCTCACTGATCAACCCCGAAAAAAAGGAAACTGATTTCAACATCGGCTGTACATAAGTTTCCCTGGAGCTTTTTACAACTATGATGATGCATGCTGTGCATTGCTGTCGCTGAATCCACGGAGACAGCAGACACAACATAATATGGGGGACTGCGCCTCGTCCCCGACCCCAAACACGGTAAACTTGTTGAAAAATAGCTTCCAATAGCTTGTTATTTTGCGTGGAGTAGCGCTGTGTGCAGGCCATAGACTGTATGCAGGCCAGGCTACATACATGATCACCTCTGAGTAGCGCTGTGTGCAGGCCATAGGCTGTATGCAGGCCAGGCTACATACATGATCACCTCTGAGTAGCGCTGTGTGCAGGCCATAGACTGTATGCAGGCCAGGCTACATACATGATCACCTCTGAGTAGCGCTGTGTGCAGGCCATAGACTGTATGCAGGCCAGGCTACATACATGATCACCTCTGAGTAGCGCTGTGTGCAGGCCATAGACTGTATGCAGGCCAGGCTACATACATGATCGCCTCGAACAAAATACATCTCCCACGTGAAACCTGGTATATTCTTCGTCGTACGACGTGGTGTTGCGTGCTGAAAATATCAGATTTACAAGCTCACAACGCGTCGCGTCCACCACACGTTGTGAGCTTGTAGATCAGCACATGGAAATATGCAGGCTGAGACCTTTAGAAACTTTCCCCTTCACAATAAAAGCATATCAGCTTTCACATGTTCATTCCATATAAAGAAAAGACAGGAGGAAAGTGGGCAAAGATCATGAATTCGGTGGCATTTCACATTGCAAAAGGGTGCAGGAAGAGTGGGCAGTGGGCACCTCAGTGTTAAATATCCTTATTGGCCATTAGGTTGAACATGCCCATGCAGAAGGTAAGGGGTGTGTCTCATTTCTGTTTCATATACAGTAGCCAAATGATAATAACGATATGGAAAAATGCACTATAGGTTTATTCATTATAATATTGTCCTATAGAATGTGTGAGTGAGAAATATAACATGTTATCTGCTTAATTTAAGGCATTTATGCTTCAGCCAAGAAAGCCTTTGCTAGCCTTGGTGATGAGGTCATGTATTAATACAGCGCTGAGGCGCTATACAAAAAAAAGGTTGGTGCTACCTAATTTGTGGTGGCGCTACCAACTGAAAAGGTAGGTGGCGCCAGTGCTACCTACCTAAAGTTAGTCTGGAGCCCTGATTGTATACAGTATAAATATTTACAGTGTATATATTTATATCTCTCTCCCCAGCCCGGGGGTCGAACCTCGACCTCCCGGTGTCAGGGCGGACACTATAGTCTAACTGAAGGTGTGTGTCACCTTCACTCCCTGAAGGTGTGTGTCACAGTGTGTGTGTGTGTGTGTGTGTGTGTGTGTGTGTGTGTGTGTGTGTGTGTGTTTACGTGGCTGTTACGCAGCTGGTGCTCAGAGGGTTTGATTAGGCAACTCACCGCTGAATTCAGCGATTGACCAATCAGAATGAAGCATTCAACCAAGCCATGTGATAAACTGGTATAATGTAGACCTGCAGCAAGTCATGAAAAATGTTTGTTTGAATCTTTACCCGTCATGAATCCTGTCCGTCCATGGTTCTGGGTTCTGGTTCTGTTCTGTAGACTCTGGACTGGATCATAGAATGACTTCTGTGTCCTGGTTGGATAAAGTGGAGATGGGCGGAGAGACAGAGAGAGAGAGCCAGAGAGAGACAGAGAGAGAGAGACAGAGAGAGAGAGAGAGAGACAGAGAGAGAGAGCCAGAGAGAGACAGAGAGAGAGAGACAGAGAGAGAGAGAGAGAGAGAGACAGAGAGAGAGAGAGAGAGACAAGCAAAGAGAACCGGTTGTCAAACTGGTTGGTTACCTGTTTCACACAAACAACAGATCACGCCACGTCTACACAGAATGACAACAAGCCAAATGACGGCCCTTCCCACACTTAGAACGGTTGTATCTGCAGGTGTGTCTCGTCATTACCAAGCTAGATTTAGCTAGATTTCAATTCAATCCGTCTCTCTGTGTCTTACTTTGTTTGAGCACATAAAATAACAGTTAAAAAAACGATTAAAAAAAATACAAGTATAGTATACAAGACTGCATGGTGTATTTGAATTGCAAATTTTTATTTGCTACTTATTTGAGTGTGTGTGTGTGTGTGTGTGCGTGCGAGCGAGTGTGTGAGAGAGAGAGAGAGAGAGTGAGTGAGTGAGTGTGAGAGAGAGAGAGAGAGAGAGAGAGAGACAGAGAGAGAGAGAGAGAGAGAGAGAGAGAGAGAGAGCGCGTCCAAGCGTGTTTGAACTGTGAACACATGCAGAGTAATAAATACTGTGTTGTTCAAACTGTAGGTCAGTAATTATACCGTCTGTATCAGAGGTCAGTAGTTATTCTGTCTGTATCAGAGGTCAGTAGTTATTCTGTCTGTATCAGAGGTCAGTAGTTATACTGCCTGTATCAGAGGTCAGTAGTTATTCTGTCTGTATCAGAGGTCAGTAGTTATTCTGTCTGTATCAGAGGTCAGTAGTTATTCTGTCTGTATCAGAGGTCAGTAGTTATTCTGTCTGTATCAGAGGTCAGTAGTTATTCTGTCTGTATCAGAGGTCAGTAGTTATACTGCCTGTATCAGAGGTCAGTAGTTATACTGCCTGTATCAGAGGTCAGTAGTTATACTGCCTGTATCAGAGGTCAGTAGTTATTCTGTCTGTATCAGAGGTCAGTAGTTATTCTGTCTGTATCAGAGGTCAGTAGTTATACTGCCTGTATCAGAGGTCAGTAGTTATACTGTCTGTATCAGAGGTCAGTAGTTATTCTGTCTGTATCAGAGGTCAGTAGTTATTCTGCCTGTATCAGAGGTCAGTAGTTATTCTGTCTGTATCAGAGGTCAGTAGTTATACTGCCTGTATCAGAGGTCAGTAGTTATACTGACTGTATCAGAGGTCAGTAGTTATTCTGTCTGTATCAGAGGTCAGTAGTTATTCTGTCTGTATCAGAGGTCAGTAGTTATTCTGTCTGTATCAGAGGTCAGTAGTTATTCTGTCTGTATCAGAGGTCAGTAGTTATACTGCCTGTATCAGAGGTCAGTAGTTATTCTGTCTGTATCAGAGGTCAGTAGTTATACTGCCTGTATCAGAGGTCAGTAGTTATTCTGTCTGTATCAGAGGTCAGTAGTTATACTGACTGTATCAGAGGTCAGTAGTTATACTGTCTGTATCAGAGGTCAGTAGTTATTCTGTCTGTATCAGAGGTCAGTAGTTATTCTGTCTGTATCAGAGGTCAGTAGTTATTCTGTCTGTATCAGAGGTCAGTAGTTATTCTGTCTGTATCAGAGGTCAGTAGTTATTCTGTCTGTATCAGAGGTCAGTAGTTATACTGCCTGTATCAGAGGTCAGTAGTTATACTGCCTGTATCAGAGGTCAGTAGTTATTCTGTCTGTATCAGAGGTCAGTAGTTATTCTGTCTGTATCAGAGGTCAGTAGTTATTCTGTCTGTATCAGAGGTCAGTAGTTATACTGCCTGTATCAGAGGTCAGTAGTTATACCGTCTGTATCAGAGGTCAGTAGTTATTCTGTCTGTATCAGAGGTCAGTAGTTATTCTGTCTGTATCAGAGGTCTCAGTAGGATGTTAAACTCCGGAATGATTACAATCCATCTGATAAAAGTACTGGACATAATCCGTTTTAATGAAAGCTAGCATAACAAAACTCACACAAAAGGTCTAGTGAATTTGTATCGCTGCTGTATAATTGAAAGTGTCTTAACTGGCTGTATCACAGTGTGGTACGGTAACACGACCGCTCAGGATTGCAATAGGTTGCAGAGGACCGTTAAAACAGCAGCTAAAATCATCGGCACTACAGAATTACCACAGTCTCCATAACATCTACACCACTCGCTGTATGAAAAAAGCCCACAACATCATGGAAGACACCAGCCACCCCGCAAATACCCTGTTCAAACTACTCCCTTCCAAAAAGCGCTACCAGAGCATCACATCTCGTACCGCCCGTCTCAGTAACAGTTTTTACCCCCAGGCAGTCAGGCTGCTGAACAGCTGACCTCGAACTGTATTGCACTTCACTTCACTTGCACTTTTCTTTTCCTGTCTTTTTCTTGCACTATAGATGTTTGTTTATGTCCTGTGTATGTAAGACTGAGAGTGCTCTGAGCAAAATAAATGTCATTGTATGCACTCTGTATCTATACACATGACAAATAAACCTGAACCTGAACATATACGCTGAAGAAGTTAATCGACGTCGATACATAATATACTGTTAACTTACCTCGGATTGACTTTATCTTTTTATCCCAGGTGTAAAAGCGGAACACAGCGGTGGTGGGTGGACTTCCTGGTTCCCTGTGTGTGTCAAACAAACAGAAAGAGAACAAAAAGGGTCATAGTTTACTGAGGCCCGGGAACCCCTTTTGGTGTTTACTTTTAGCTATTGGAAAATAGCAGATCTACAAGCTCATAGCGCGGCACTCGAGTCGGTGCTTGTAGGTCTGCTGTTTTAGAAAAATAGGCAAATCTTTAAATACCGGTATGTATTCTTTTTTTTTCATCCCACGATTTTGTAACTAATTTTTCACCCCTGTGTCAATCATCTAATGTGATCCTGGGCTCTACACACCCAGAGCAACCTAGTCCCCATATATGGGGGACAAGGGGAGAGCAACCTAGTCCCCATATATGGGGGACAAGGGGAGAGCAACAGACTTGAACTCATGCTTCCTTCATGCCTGAGAGTCCAAGTTGCTCCTTTACACCTGACAGTCACAGGGGGGAGGTTCCCCTCCATCAGGCGCCCCGGCTAGCCAGGGGGAGGCAGTTTATGTATTCTTAACTCAAATCTTTGCTTCCAAATCACGAGCGCATATATTGGGCAACACGACCAGCGCAAAACATGATGTCAGCAAAACTGCTCAAAGTGTTAGTTCAGATTGTTGGACTCAAAGCATTTGTATTGTATTGTTGACCTATTTCTACCAGAGAGCAACTTTGGTTCAACTTTGACCCCTGCTCTGTCAGATGCAACTATAATATGTTGTTGTGCTGCTGGGGGCGTAGACTAGTTCTCTTCTTTAGACCAAATGCACGTTATCTCAGAGGATACTGATGCACTGATACATGGACACAACAAAGAGTTCCATGTGACAGAGGGCTCAAAGGGTGAATTGTTATGTTCATATCAAATAAATAAACGTAAACATAAATTAGATTTTCCCTTATATATATATATATATATATATATATATATATATATATATATATATATATATATATATATAGACCATAGGGCAGGGGTGGGCAACTGGCGGCCCTGGCGACCTTCACATAATGTGGCCCTCAGGTTAATATCAGAATACTGATACTGTATATTGGTTTCAGCTGTTTACTATTCAACAACATGCAAACATGACCCGCTTTTATTACTTCAGTCTAAAGTAGTAGTCTTAGTAGCTCATTGCTTCAACCCAAGTATAATTAAATGCATTTGAAATTGCATAAAAATGTTAATTTTCAGGATTCCAATTCAAAAATAGCAAAAAAATCAAGATTGCAATTTGAATATAGCAAAGATTGTAGATCAGTATTTTTGCTACGACAGTAATATATGGCCCATATATTAATATATGGCCCATATATTAATATATGGCCCTAGGGAGTGAGTGTGGAAATATAGTGGCCCTCTCCATCGTCAAAGTTGCCCAGCCCTGCCAGGGGTGGGCAACTTTGACGATGGAGAGGGCCACTGTATATTTCCACACTCACTCCAGAGGACCACGTTGCATAATTGTTGACGTGGCAAAAATAGCCGATCTACAAGCTTGTAGATCTGCTATTTTTGCTACATTTGAATTGAAATACTGGAAACAGAAATTGGCATTTTCTCTTTATTGGAATCCTGAAAAATTCAAATGAATTTAGTTATGTTAACTTTGTGTGAACTAAACATGTTGGGAGCATGAGCTGCATTAGCTGCATGAACATGTTATGTTAACTTTATGAACTAAACATGTTGGGAGCATGAGCTGCATGAGCTGCATGAACATGTTTGGAATTGTAAACAGCTGAAATCAATAACACATATTCTGATATTAACCTGAGGGCCGCATTAAGTGAAGCTGGGGGCCGCATGTGGCCCCCGGGCCGCCAGTTGCCCCATGTATACCGGCATAGACCTATATAAGGGAAAACCTTATATAACAATTAACAATTAACAATTCACCCTTTGTCAAGTCAAGTCCCGCCCATGGGAGTTAAATGCTGCAATTTATAAAAGTAGGTGTTCATTACATTGAGCATGACCTATACTTACATCACTGAGGTAGGAAATAGGAATACAAAAATGTTACGGTCACCTTATAGGTGAATCTGGCTCGGCCTCTGAACTGATAGGTCAACAATATACAAATGACACTAGCTTTGTGGAAGTGATACTTTTATTTTTAACCGTGACCCGCCCCCACCCCGTAAACCATTTTGGTGTTTTAAGCATTATTTATGTTATACTTTAGCTATGGAAAAATAGCAGCTCTACAAGCTCATATAGCGCTATATGTGAACAACTATAATGGGCTTATATACAGTTTACACAAAATGGTAGCCCCTCTCGGAACCCTCCGTAAAGCTTTGGACTTTAAGCTTTAAAAATGTCAGAAACTTTACTACCATTGGGTTCTGCTTGTGGGGCTAACAAAATGGCTGCTCTTGAAGAAGGCCTTGTTATGAGTTCTGAGTGACGCACATACATTATACGTTGTGTAAATAAAACGTGATAAATATAAACCCTTGCTCCGTTAAGTTTGTAAGCCTATATGGAACATGTATTTTAAGGATATATAGGCTATGGCTTATAGTTTAGTATACAAGGCTCCAGACCTCCCAAAACAAACTGGTCAGGCTCCTACTTGGCCTCACCCCCCGAACCCACCTCACCCCTGCCCACTTTGACAGGCTGGGATGGCTTAGGGTCGACGACAGAGTACAGCATCTTGCAATGGGTCTGGTCCACAAGATTAGATACACCACCAAGATACCCATGTACCTGTCTAAATACTTCCTTAATGTAAACGAAGTCCACACCCACAACACCAGAGGCAGTGCAACAAACCATGTACAACCCAGATTCGGCACAAACAAGGGACTAAATTATTTTCGCTCCTATGCGACCAAAATGTGGAACGCCCTACCAACAGTCATTAAGACATGTGAATCCCTTGACTCCTTCAAAACTGCTCTCAAAGGGCACCTACGGATGGCTGCAATTCGAAACTGGCCTCTGTAAAAGCTGAATGTTTATCTGGATTGTACTATGTTTTTGTATGGACGTGGTGTGTGCCTGCACATATGCACACATGGCATCAACGCATGGTGTTGTGTGCAGGCGCCCTACACTCTGTCTTTGTACTATGGATTGTACTATGTTTTTGTATGGACGTGGTGTTGGGTGCTTGCACATATGCACACATGGCATCAACGCATGGTGTTGTGTGCAGGCACCCTACACTCTGTCTTTCGTTTTCTTTTCTTTTATCCCCCTGTTCCCCTCACTGTATATATATATTTTTCCCTTTTCGCTTCCTATATGATGAATTCCTGTTCTGTTCTTTAACTACATAGAAGTGTCTATTTGTTTGTCTCTAAATGTTTTGATGAATTGAACAATGTGGACCCTGTTGTAAACAAGTGTAAGGCTTAATTGGGTCGTCCACTCACAGTTAACAGTCTTTGTATTGAGTTTGTGCTTGAAATGTACTGTAATTCTGCAAACTGTTAATAAAGATTTCAATCAATCAATCAATACATTTCATACATGCATGTATACAGTATAGGCTATTGTTAATCACGTTATACAGTGAACAGTCAATACTAACACAGTCCTTAAGTTATAAGCGCCGGTCCGGTCCAGCGCGCCCTGATCACAGCTATAAACTATAAGGTTTAAAAGTAGCTTGTATATATTTTAGCTACCTGTAGCTTAATTGTTGAGCAGAGCAGAGAGGACTCAGTCTCAGAGGAGGACAAAAAGATCGGTGAATGTTCTGTCTGTTTGTGTTTGGGGCGAGTCAGGGAACTAGGGAGGGAGGAGGAGACACGTAATGTAATCTGAGACTTCCTCATTCCTTGATTCCTCCCAAACTAGAAGAGCAGATCTACAAGCTCACAGCGCGTCGCGCCGCGCCGCGCTGTGAGCTTGTAGATCTCAGTAAAGGCTGGCTGGCTGGCTGGCTGGTTGGCTGACTGGCTGGCTGACTGCCTGGCTGCGACGGACGGTTAAAAACGACCTGCAGCACACAGTCATATATGATGAATTCCTGTTCTGTTCTTTAACTACATAGAAGTGTCTATTTGTTTGTCTCTAAATGTTTTGATGAATTGAACAATGTGGACCCTGTTGTAAACAAGTGTAAGGCTTAATTGGGTCGTCCACTCACAGTTAACAGTCTTTGTATTGAGTTTGTGCTTGAAATGTACTATAATTCTGCAAACTGTTAATAAAGATTTCAATCAATCAATCAATACATTTCATACATGTATGTATACAGTATAGGCTATTGTTAATCACGTTATACAGTGAACAGTCAATACTAACACAGTCCTTAAGTTATAAGCGCCGGTCCGGTCCAGCGCGCCCTGATCACAGCTATAAACTATAAGGTTTAAAAGTAGCTTGTATATATTTTAGCTACCTGTAGCTTAATTGTTGAGCAGAGCAGAGAGGACTCAGTCAGTCAGTCTCAGAGGAGGACAAAAAGATCGGTGAATGTTCTGTCTGTTTGTGTTTGGGGCGAGTCAGGGAACTAGGGAGGGAGGAGGAGACACGTAATGTAATCTGAGACTTCCTCATTCCTTGATTCCTCCCAAACTAGAAGAGCAGATCTACAAGCTCACAGCGCGTCGCGCCGCGCCGCGCTGTGAGCTTGTAGATCTCAGTAAAGGCTGGCTGGCTGGCTGGTTGGCTGGCTGGCTGGCTGGCTGGCTGGCTGGCTGGCTGGCTGGCTGACTGACTGGCTGGCTGGCTGATACTGCGACGGACGGTTAAAAACGACCTGCAGCACACCTAAATGCTCAGTATGTGACTGACTAGTACGGACGCGTTCGGAAATACCACACCGGAGCACACTCGCCTATTAGTTTGAGAGAGAGAGGGGAGGGGGGAGAGAGAGGGGGGGGGGGTGAGGGGGAGAGAGAGAGAGAGGGGGGTAGAGAGAGAAAGAGAGAGGGAGAGAGGGGAGGGGGGAGACCCGGGAGAGAGAGAGAGAGAGAGAGAGAGAGGGGGGGAGGGGTAGAGAGAGAAAGAGAGAGAGGGGGGAGAGAGAGAGAGAGAGAGAGAGAGGGGGAGGGGTAGAGAGCGAAAGAGAGAGAGGGGGGAGAGAGAGAGAGACCCACTGACCCAGTGACCCACTGTTTGAAAACATGACTAATGACAAAAAACTCCCATATCTGTTGGGTGAAGAACAACAATATGGCTGCGTCCGAAATCATTCCCTATGCCCCATATAGTGCACTACTTTGAGGTTCCGCCATTTTGTTATAGTGTCCGAATATGTAGTGAGCATTTTTGCACCCTAATCAAAGAGATTCTATATAAAGAGGCGACACTCTCATTAAACCCCATAGTAACAACCAGCGCCCAGTGCCTCCGCCATATTGGTGTGATGACGCAACTTCCGGTTGCTCTAAAAAACATGGGTGCGTTCGCAAATGCTCACCGGGAGCTCATTCTCGTATTAGTTTGCATTGCACAGTGCGCTCTTTCCGAACGCTTCCAAAAAGAGTCTTTGAAGTCATTCTATTCCACTTCTAAGATTATCCTCTCCCGCCGCCATCTTGGTGTGATGACGTCAAAGCGCTACCGATGCGCCATCTAGTGGTGATTCCAAATATTTGAGAGTGTCGCCTCTTTATATAGAATCTCTTTGCCCTAATGTAGTGGACTGAAGTATCCCACAATGCACCGGGAATTGTAGGGAGCATCCGATGGTCACTACAAAAACACAGCGAAGCAAATCTGCCCCATAATGCATTGCGCAAGCTCGCTCTTGAGCGCACATGCACGCGTTTGCGCACGTGCGCTGCTTCTGCATGCATGCGCTCATTGCGCTCCAACTCAGAAGATGCAGAAGTTGTACCAGCGAAAGAAATCAACACAAATGTACTTTTTAAACTTTCGTTTTCCCCTCTTTTCTTCCCTGGCGGATCTCGAAGCTACAGATCTCGAGACAAATGATCTGTGCATTTATTTGAAATTGTTTTATTTTATTTATAATAAATCTACTCATTTGCAATAGTATTACTAATCTGATTCATTGTATCACCCAGGCCCAGCGCATGACGTTAGGAGAGGAATCAGTTGCTTGCTGTAGAATATATTTGTGAGATTCTTTATCACAAACGTAGGATACATGCATGTGAGACACATATTAATTGTGTCCGAACATATGTTTTATTAATATTCATTAATTCCTGCCATGAAAATATAAAAAAAAAGATGCTATCTAACATTATTTCATTGAATTGCGATAAATGCATTAAAACTTCATTGTGTAGGCAGTCATTTATTGGACTGCTGTTTCTGTTAACACCAAACGTCCGTATTGTGAGCAGAGCTTGTAGATCGGCTACTTTTGGTAATTCTTTACCAAAAGTACCCAAGTAAAAGTATACAAGCTCACAACACGGACGTCGAGCGTTGCTTATAGATCGGCTATTTTTGCCGTATCCCCCCCGCCCCGGGATTAGCGGGGGTTCATGTGGTTAAGATTCAATCATGCTGCTGATATTTTCATATTATTGTCAAGGTTGTGCACTGTTTTCATATTGCTGGATAATGGATATAGCCTAATATTAATGTATTGATAATAATCATAGTACCATTAAAATAACCTTTTTATCATAGATATATAGGCCTAAATGCCTGCAAACATATTTTCATTAACTTATTTTTTCTTTATTCATTCATGAATTTAAAAATAACTTTACAAGCTGTCCTTGCAGGGAGGTGACAGCCTGCAGTCACTTATTTGATACAGTCTGTTCCTAGCGGAAATTCAGCAGCAGCGTTTTGATTGGTTTCTTGTTGTCAGTTGATTCTTCATATCCAAATGAGTGAAACGGCCGGGATGATTTGTTTATTTTTCAAACAGTTCTTTATGAGGCGATCTGAAAAAACCTAATGGGGATTTCATGCAAATAAAAAGTACATGAACCCGCGGAACTACAGCGCCCTCTATCGATATTGACGTCAGAGTCGGTGCTCCCCATACAGGGAGTATTGTCCGAAATCATCACTATGGGAGTAGGGAGTAGGGAACAACCCTAGCAATTCGGACGCAGCCTATGACTACATGTCACAACATGAGGGACAAATAAAAAAGCAACACTAAATGTGACCATTATCTTCACACACACACACACACTACACACACACACACACACACACACACACCACGGACACTTTAATACTGTACATTTTGATCATTTGCATGTTGTATTGTGTAAGCCAATGTTCTATTTGTATATTGATATTGTTTTGTGTTATATTTTGTATAGTTATTGTAGTTATACATTCATATCAATAAAGCTAATTGAATTGAAATTGAATTGAGAGGGAGAGAGAGAGCCCTTATTGGCCCCCACATAAACCCCTACTTGATACCAAACAATCAAGTTATAATCTTTTCAAAACAACAGGTTCTCTTTTTAACCATTCTTGATTTTAAACATTAAACGATTAGGGTTTTAACAATAGTGTTTTTAAACAAATACCTACATTAAATTATTGTAAACACTAATGTATTAAGGTCAACACTTTAAATATTTTTAAGAGAACATTATTATCTTACAGCAGTCTCAGCGTCAGTATCCAGATGATAATTATGTTTTGCAGCCAATTATTTCTACCACAACCAACCTGACTGTTAAACTACTGGGACTCGTAGTCTACAACATGGCTGCCCCCATTTGGAGGAAAAGTGTAGGAATTCAACGGCACAGTTTCCTTGTCAAAATGGAAGAGGGGAAACTGAAAAGGAGGGAACAGACTATCTAACTAATAAATCTCCTTTATTTCTTATACTTGTATCTTCTTTCTGTTAAATTTATTCACGCATTGTTGTATAATTTCTACAGAATTCTTGTTGATTGTTTAAATGGGGGCCGTTTGCACCAAGAAAGATTAAATAAAGTTTAGTTTAGTGTTAGGGATTTGTTGATCAAGGATTAATTTTAATTCGAGTTGTGTTGCACCACTTAATTTTAAGCATTGCTCAACAGATCTGTGATTAAATCCTTAACCTGTGATTAAAATCCATTAAACTGTGATTAAAACTTTAAACTGTGATTAATTCATGGATTAAACTTTGTTGTGTGTCCGCCATCTTGGTTTTGCGCTGTAAATAAACAGCAGCAGTCGTGAGCATCATTAGCATTACTATTTCATTCATATTTGAGAATGTTTAAATTATAGTGCCTGCAGCAAAAATATATATAATAATAAAAGTTGTCTCGCTCGCTAAAAAAAACAACAGACGTATGGTCACTCCGTGGTGCGTGGTAGGTTTATAGATCTGTTCCGTCGATCACACACACCACCACTTCCTCCGATAGTTTCCCAAACAACAATAAACATGTAGAGGTATGCTGCCATGTTGTTTTCAATTAAACCTCCTCTCCTGCTGGTTTAGAATTAATCCCTTATTGATACTTAAATCAAAGTTTAAAGTAGTGGTGCAACAGGATTGACATTAATCCAGGTTTACTTTGAAAATTAAAACCAAAAAACAAAACCAAGATTAAAAGGATGGTTTAAAACTAAACCGGATTAGTGAAAACTAGGTTTAAAGTTTGGTGCAACTGGATTAATAGATAAACCTTGATTTAAACCAGATTAAGGCTTAATCTTTCTTGGTGCAAATGGCCCACACTGCTTTAAAATACACGTCTATTTATGTTTCTTTGTAAATGTAATGTGGTCATTGTCCCCCACCTAGTGGACTCATTGTAGAACTACACTTTTAACTATACAGCGTTAATCTGACGCATCAGAAGTGACCAGACCACGTGGCTTGGCCTGTCCTTTGCATCGCCAGTCTCTCTCTCTCTCTCACACACACACACACACACACACACACACACACTCACACTTTCCCCTCACTGTATATGTTTCTTTTCCCTTTTTACCTCCTTTATGATGAATTCCTGTTCTGTTCTTTAACTATATAGAAGTGTCTATTTGTACGTCTCTAAATGTTTTTGATGAATTGAACAAAGTGGACCCTGTTGTAAACAAGTGTGTAATGCTTAATTGGGTCGTCCACTCACAGTTAAGTTAACAGTCTTTGTATTGTATTACTGTAATTCTGCAAACTGTTGATACATATTTCAATCAATAAAAACAAAAAAGCCATTTATTTGAACTATAACGTAAACCACCTGATCATAACGATAACTGCCCACGGGGTTGGTTGTACAGATAAGAAGCAAGGCAGAGACGTGGTTTTTAAGCAAAGTACAAAAAGGCTTTATTCAATTAGCAGATTGTTTTATGCATTTGGTCTCAAATATAATGGGAGTATATATGGAGGGGGGGCTAGGGGGCGCTGTCACCAGGGACGTGCAGAGAGTGGTAGAGGGGCAGGGGCTAAAATCCCCTTAGAGGGCACTAATTTGGACACAAATAGCAAAAAACAGCAGATCTACAAGCTCACAACGCTTCTAGCTGCGATGTGTTGAGAGCTTGTAGATCAGCTATTTTCAGGGTCGCATCCCAGCACTCTTTAGCTAGTGGAGATGCAGGTGTTTAACGACATGGATTTAGAGACAAATTAGTTCCAACGCAAAATGCTGCGTTCAAGTTGCAGGAGACTCCGGGGAAAAAAATTAGTAAATGCTGCATTCACGATGGTCTGGAGAGGGCAGTTGTTTTACAGACGGGGTAAAAGGGCAGGGGCTGAAGCCCCCTTTGATGTCTACGTGTACACGTCCCTGTATGGGCCAGTGCTGGGGAAGGGGGGTAGATGGGTGGGCCGGCTGGCCCAGGGGAGATGGGTGGGCCGGCTGGCCCAGGGGAGTGGCACCCCAATATCTCTCATAGCAAACCACAATGAATTAAATCATAGCAAACACAAGGTTTACCAAAAAGCACATGGGGGCCACAAAAGAGTGTGGGCACCCCCTGCTCTATAGGCTGTACAGCTCATAGCCTCATACGTGCGTGCTGCGTGCACTGACACACACACACACACACACACACACACACACACACACACACACACACACACACACACACACACACACGCAGGCCTAGACGAGCTGCCTACTCATCACACATTCTGCAGGGGATGTGGTCACGCTGGCTGTGCTGTACTGACTATAGCTACACTCTACCGTGTTATGTGTGTGTGCGTGTGTGTGTGTGTGTGTGTGCATGCCATGTGCATGCTCCATGGGGCATAGCATAAGCGTGTGGTTTGGGCATTTGTAGAGAGACATTTAGTTTCCTTGTTTAACAATGTGTCAATGTGGTCAGCCTGACAGCGCTGTGTGCTTCACTGCACACAGAACCACATCTAAGTGTTGGAGACAGCACGGTGTAAAGAACATTTTAAAACCTCCACTGCTTGTAAAACAATCACTAGTTATGAATGCATTTACGTAAACAAGCTTGAATGAATGCTTCAGTACAATGATTATAACTATAGTTCAATAATTGAATATCTGATCTCAAAATCAATGATATCAGATAAAGGGCCCCCCCCCCCACCCCCACCCGTTATACCTGCAGCCACCAAAAGAACCTGGAAATCAATAGTTTTTTGTAGCCATTTATTAAATATATATATATATATATATATATTGTATGTGTAGCATGGTGGTATGAATTAGAATAGCCAACAATGACTCTGAAGGGATTAGGCCCCTAGGAAATAGTTTTGGGGGAAAATCTATATAGTGAACTATAACGTACAGTAAACCACCTGATCATAACGATAACTGCCCACGGGGTTGGTTGTACAGATAAGAAGCAAGGCAGAGACGTGGTTTTTAAGCAAAGTACAAACAGGCTTTATTCAATTAGCAGATTGTTTTATGCATTTGGTCTCATCATCATCATCATCAGCAACGCTTATGGAATACTTTCATTGCCAAAAGGAAATACTTTGTTTTGTTTAAGTAGCCGTGTAATTAGTGGGATAATGCATGAGGTGGTGGTTGAAATAAACACCTGGGCCTGGGCCTTTCTGTGTGGAGTTTGCATGTTCTCCCCGTGTCCCCTAGGGTAGGTACCCTCACAAAAACATGCAGTAATCCTGGTCTCTAAACTGCCTCCCCCTGGTCAGCCGGGGCGCCTGATGGAGGGGAAAGGAACTGGTTGGAATAACGTGTTCCTTCCACACGCTACGTCCAACCAGGGAAACTCCCCCCTGTCAGGTGTAAAGGAGCAACTTGGACACTCAGGCATGAAGGGAGCATGAGTTAAGTCCGTTGCTCTCCCCTTGTCCCCCATATATGGGGACTAGGTTGGCGGAGGGTGTGTAGAGCCCAGGATCACAGTAGATGATTGGCACAGGGGTGAAAAATGGGTTACAAAATTGTGGGATAAAAAATATATTATAGAAAAAAAATAAACACCTGGACTTGGTCTCTGTGTTCAATCATCCTGCCGGGCGTTACTGCGACCACCGCAGCCTCACACATTAACCCTTGCATCCCTTATTAGAGAGCATTTTACACAGACTTAGTTTTTAGCATTTCATGTAGACATCATGATAGTACTTTAAAGTAAACATGTACAGTTTCATTATTCCACTGTTACGTTCTGCATGTTTCATTGATAACTACTTCTTTATGTATATGTGATGTATTGTATGTATGTATTGTATGGGATGTATTGTATGTATGTTTTGCATGTGATGTATTGTATGTATGTATTGTATGTGATGTATTGCCATGCTTTTATGTTCTTGCTTATTGTAAATCGCTCTGGATTAAAGGACCACTTCACCACTTTTCAACCTATCTTCATATAATAGGTCCGCACTAATAATCATGATAAAATGGCACGATTCTTTTCTACTCAGTCTGTGTCTCATAGGAGGGCTGTGGGCAGTTTAGAATCATCATTAGGCAGATCTTTTTTTAACATTTTTGTTTTTTACATTTTCTTTTGATTTTCATTATCGTGAGAACGATGCATTTTCGCATTGCAACTTTTCAGAACTAGAAAGCCTGTAGTTTCTATTAGCTTGTATTCGCCATCGATGATGTCACTGGAGGACGGTTTCTGAACTGCCCACAGCCCTCATATGAGACGCAGACAGAGTAGAAAAAAAAATATTATTAGTGAGTACTTATTATATGAAGATAGGTTGAAAAGTGGTGAAGTGGTCCTTTAAGAGCGTCTGATAAATGATTACATTGTAAATTGCATACAGTAGCAGTGGTGTTATTGTCTAACTCTAACTCCTGTACTGTACACAGCCACGTTGGTGCGATTCACAGCAGCATAATGGCCTCCTCCCTTTGATTAACAAACAGAACAACAATGAAACAAACAAACAAACAAAAGAAGAAGATAATCATGATCAGAGCAACAACACCCCAGTGTGGACTTCGTGGCCGGGGGGAAAACTTTGGAAGATATTAAGGTAAAATAATACTAGATAAGAATTATTACAACTTACCACTGTGTTTGTAGGAGACACTGGGGAGCCACGGGATTGTCCTATAAAAACCAAATACACATAAAGATGATCAGATTATCAGGCTGTATTCATAAGGTTTATCCAGCTGGACACATTCAGGAGGACTGCTGTTTCTTTAAGCCATGATTTTGTAACCCAGTGTCAATTATCTAATGTAATCCTGGGGCGCTACACTTCCTCTACAACCTGGGGAGAGCAGCGGACTGACCTCATGCTTCCTTCTATGCATGAGGAGTCCAAGCTGCTTCTTTTCACCTGACAGGGGGGAATTTCCCCATTCTTTTTATTTACTTTTATTATTTTTTTTAAGTGTTTGACAATCATCAAGCTGTAAAGACACAATGAGACAGTAACATGTTGACATACTACTACAAAAATGCATAATCGACAAATTATTATTGATTAGCGATTCATATCATCTTGATGCAACATTGCATGTTTGCTAGTGAGCAAGGAAATATCAGATTGCTGTTGGATGTTAAATGACACTAATGACGAAATAGATAGATAGATTGATAGAAGGAACTGTTTGTGCCAATAACCTTTTCCTTTAACATTTTATGTTATGTTATAAAACATGATAAATGTAGTCATCATGGCCTCATTAATATGACAAAACAAAACTAGCGATTGCTAAGTAAAGATCACACTCTGCAGAAAGTATTCATACCTCCGTGATCTTTTCTCCATGACCTCCATCCAAGGAGCAGAGTGGACATCCACAGGAGGACATTAGAAACCACCAACACAATGATGACACCAACAATGACGGTTGGATTGAAGTGATGTGGACGTTCACGTTCTGAAATGATTAGTGCACGTTCTGAAATGATTAGTGCACGTTCACCAGTTCAGATGAGAACATTGAACGACCACCATCATTTCTACTGACACTCTGCACGTGCAAAACATAATACTTGACTTTTTGTAAACAACCTATTATTACTGATGAATCTGGACCTGCTGGCTCTGTGTGCATGCAGGTGACAGGAGCAGGAGTCAGGACAACGGTGGACTGGACTCACCCTCTCAATGAATCAGGCAGAGAAGTTTCCGTTCAGTCTTAGATTTGTACCACAGTTTTATTGATACAAACAGACTCAGCTTACAAGGCCGTAGGATCAAAGGCCCACATATATGGAGACATATACAAGCATAGTCCAACTCAAATTCAACTATCGTTCCTATATGTCACACCGTTTAACAAAAGTGTATAGCCTTTATAGGCCTACTGTGAAACTTGGAACTCCCTCCTCACGGGGGGTGTCAGTATTTTACTGTTAATTGCTCCCCTAATAAAGGCTCTGTTTTCTCAGGTTGCCTCATAAATAACTCTAGTATCTTCACTGTGAGCAAGTTAACCAAATTAGCAATAGTCTGTACTTAGTAACAGCTGTCTCTGTAGTCCTATTTGTGACCTCTTACCCAGGTTTCTCTGCGTGAAACACATAGGCTGAAAACCTATGTGTACAATTATGACATGTTATTAGGCATAAGCTATCAAAATATACATCATTACCTAAACATAATTCACCGTATGTACATTTATTTACCTTGGCCATTCAGTGTCGTTCCATTTCCAGAGGTCTCTCCCACAGAGGTCTCTCCCAGCTCCTCTCCTTTGGAAGGTAATCATCATTACAGTTATAATCATGATCGCCCATGTCTGTGTACTTCAACGTGAGACACAGTGTACTCGATATGTATTGTGTACTGCCTGATCTGTAGCATACTGTATAGTTAGGCTACGAGAGACATCTGAGACAGCAAGGTCAGCCTTGCTGCAGTTAGCGGTTATTATGTCTGATATCTTGTTGTCACGTCATTACGATCCAGCACTATATATGTTCCCTGTCAGAACCACACACCACCCAGCCTGGTTCTGTCAGAACCACACACCACCCAGCCTGGTTCTGTCAGAACCACACACCACCCAGCCTGCACACACTACCAGTCTGTCAGAACCACACACCACCCAGCCTGCACACACTACCTGTCTGTCAGAACCACACACCACCCAGCCTGGTTCTGTCAGAACCACACACCACCCAGCCTGGTTCTGTCAGAACCACACACCACCCAGCCTGGTTCTGTCAGAACCACACACCACCCAGCCTGCACACACTACCTGTCTGTCAGAACCACACACCACCCAGCCTGCACACACTACCCGTCTGTCAGAACCAGACGAGGGTCCAGTATTTAGAGTTTACAACAATTACTAACTGTTCTTTTCTGATAGAATAACATTTACTTCATATCCTTCAAACCTAAATTATACTACAGAGAAAAACATACCTTGTATCTCTAGGAAGGTTCCTGTTCCAACCTCAAGGAAACCCACACCCATTACTCCACAGATGTACGTTCCAGTGTCCTCTGCTTTCATATTCTTTATTTTAAGATAAGCTGAATTAACTTGGTTGTCTGTCTCTACAACAACACGACCCTCTTTGTCACAAGGATAAATGCCGGTGTATTTTGATATTACACATTGTTTAGCTAAAGTATTCGCTGCTGTCAATTTGTACCATACATAATGTGTACTATACGAGAGTAACGAGACTTCAACGTGACATTGAAGGGTAACTTCCTGGCCCAGCTGCGCTGCCTGGTGTGGAAGTGGCTGAGAGATACTCGCTTGTTGAGCCACACCTGAAACACATACGTTAAAAACATTTACAGTATGGGGTTTGAGATAATGTTATTTTGGACAATGTATTGTTCTGCAAACTCGAGTTTCATATAACAAATGTATACGAGACAAGTGAGTTATAACTCCCATAAATATTCAGTATACATTCAAAACGATCCTCTTACATTTTTATACATGTAGTGTATATGGAATCATACAGATGCAACTCTATTGCTGTGAATACTTACAGGAGCAGATTAGAAGAAACGCTACAAAGTATTCCATCCTTGTCCTTCTTTGGTCCACTGCTGTCACTGCTGTGTGCTTCACTGTGACTGGCTGCTGGTGACTCTATTGTCATTGTGTGAGTTCCTGTCAGCTCGTCTGATTGCCTCAGCGGCTTCATCCTGCACTTCATTTGATTGGCTGCTCAGAACCAGGATGTTGTATGAAACACACACATAGTGGAATCTCTGTATGGATGTTTTCAGAAGCTTTAAATGACATTAACACGTCACGTGATAATAAGGTATGAAAGTATCTACAAATCAAGATGCATGTTTGAAATGACAGATATGGCTTTAAAAGTAAAAGGACAGAATTAGAACAACGAACTGGATGTCACTTGCAGGACATTTAAGACAGTAGAAGCTTGGATAGACCAAAGAGGAAAAGTCCACACTGGCAAAAGAGAAAAGACTGAGACAGTCCAAGACATATATTATGAACCAAAAAAAATGAAATGTTGAAATGAAAATATATAAAATATACAGTACACATTGCAATAATGATATTGTTGTGGTGACAAATGGAAACAAGCCATAGCTTTCTTGGGTTATAAAATCCTCTTAGCAGACCTTGTATTGAACTGTAGGCTACGTTCCTATGCTTTTTTCCGCAAACTGTTTATAAAGTAATCAATATATGGAGGTATATATGCAGCTAAAGGCTGGGCTCTCAACAGTTGGGCGATCAATTTAGAGACAAATCAAAAGCAGTTGAGCTGCTTATAAGTTGTTAAAATAAGTGCAGACAAATTGAATTTGATTTAATTCATGGCTCTATAGTTGATTGACTTTGAGACGTTTCCTCAATGTGGACGTGGTGCAACAGGTGCAAGTTGCAACGACCTTTGCAGGAAACCATGGCATCGCATTTATTGCACTTTGCGTGCTCAGCCTCAGAGTCATTTCCCTCTCCGTTAACCACACTCTCTCCGCGGTGGTGAGCGCTCGCTGAATGCACAGAACAGAACAGTGGTATCCGCCCCACTCACTCACTCACTCATCACAGAACAGAACAGTGGTATCCGCCAC
Organism: Protomyctophum bolini; assembly: GCF_963924005.1. Classification (NCBI taxonomy): domain Eukaryota; kingdom Metazoa; phylum Chordata; class Actinopteri; order Myctophiformes; family Myctophidae; genus Protomyctophum; species Protomyctophum bolini. Next base: position 29,050,921 of record NC_137884.1, on the reverse strand, counting down.
ACTCACTCACTCATCACAGAACAGAACAGTGGTATCCGCCCCACTCACTCACTCACTCATCACAGAACAGAACAGTGGTATCCGCCACACTCACTCACTCATCACAGAACAGAACAGTGGTATCCGCCCCACTCACTCACTCACTCATCACAGAACAGTGGTATCCGCCCCACTCACTCACTCACTCATCACAGAACAGAACAGTGGTATCCGCCCCACTCACTCACTCACTCATCACAGAACAGATGATGACCTGGGGATCGAACCCCGACCTCCCAGTCTCAGGGCGGACGCTCTAACCACAAGGCCACTGAGCTGGGGATCGAACCCCGACCTCCCAGTCTCAGGGCGGACACTCTAACCACAAGGCCACTGAGCTGGGGATCGAACCCCGACCTCCCAGTCTCAGGGCGGACGCTCTAACCACAAGGCCACTGAGCCGTGGATCGAACCCCGACCTCCCAGTCTCAGGGCGGACACTCTAACCACAAGGCCACTGAGCCGGGGATCGAACCCCGACCTCCCAGTCTCAGGGCGGACGCTCTAACCACAAGGCCACTGAGCCGTGGATCGAACCCCGACCTCCCAGTCTCAGGGCGGACGCTCTAACCACGAGGCCACTGAGCCGGGGATCGAACCCCGACCTCCCAGTCTCAGGACGGACGCTCTAACCACGAGGCCACTGAGCCGGGGATCGAACCCCGACCTCCCAGTCTCAGGGCGGACGCTCTAACCACGAGGCCACTGAGCCGGGGATCGAACCCCGACCTCCCAGTCTCAGGGCGGACGCTCTAACCACGAGGCCACTGAGCCGGGGATCGAACCCCGACCTCCCAGTCTCAGGGCGGACGCTCTAACCACGAGGCCACTGAGCCGGGGATCGAACCCCGACCTCCCAGTCTCAGGGCGGACACTCTAACCACAAAGATTTTAAACTTAATAAACAAATCAGTTCCGTTGTTAAAACTCTCTTCTTCCAATCATCACCACGGTCAAATCCTACCTCCCCCTAAAAACAGCTGGAGATGGTTATCCATGCTTTGATTTAATCAAGAATAGATTATTGCAACTCTTTGTATATTGGCATCGACCAGGCGTCACTCAGGCGTTTACAGCTAGTGCAGAACACAGCTGCCCGCCTTCTCACCGGCACTATAAAATATGTTATAGTGTAAATTGTATAGTGTTACAGTGTTATAGTGTTGTATATATTTATAGGAGGGTTGACATACTGTGAATCAGGAGGTCCAGGTTCGTTACTGAAGTCAGGAGGATTTCCTTTAGACCAGTCACTCTTCACAGACAGAAGGCTGGGAGTTGGAGACTCTGCTCTGTGGTGGACACTTCTGGAATCATACAGACAGAAATAACAATACATAAACAACAGAGACAGTGAATAATACTATTAGAAATAATACTAAGTAAATAACAGACATTAATTAGCATAACAGTAGCTTGTTTTCCATGTAGTACAAACGGTGCAATGGAATGATTTGCCCAAGGAGATAAAGACAAGTGCCTCTCTAAACACTTAAAACTTAGGTCAGGATTGAGAAGGCGTTTTTAGAATCCTGAATGGGTCTGTTGAATTGAGCAATTGTAACAGTTATCTCCTTAACACATTCCTACCAGGATTACTGCATGTTTTTGTGAGGGTACCTACCCTAGGGGACACGAGGAGAACATGTGAGGGTACCTACCCTAGGGGACACGGGGAGAACATGTGAGGGTACCTACCCTAGGGGACACGGGGAGAACATGTGAGGGTACCTACCCTAGGGGACACGGGGAGAACATGTGAGGGTACCTACCCTAGGGGAAACGGGGAGAACATGTGAGGGTACCTACCCTAGGGGACACAGGGAGAACATGTGAGGGTACTATACCCTAGGGGAAACGGGGAGAACATACAAACTCCACACAGAAAGGCCGTTTCGCCAACCCCGCCTCGGGTATGGGCTCTGATGACGCAGAGGCGAGAACACGCCCCCAGCGCCCAAAGCGGGAATCGAACCCAGGACCTTCTAGCTGTGAGGCGACAACACTACCGACTGTGCCACTGTCCCCCCTCTTGGTTTTATTTTTGATAAAGATTTTAAACTTAATAAACAAATCAGCTCCGTCGTTAAAACTCTCTTCTTCCAATCATCGCCACGGTCAAATCCTACCTCCCCCTAAAAACAGCTGGAGATGGTTATCCATGCTTTGATTTCATCAAGAATAGATTATTGCAACTCTTTGTATATTGGCATCGACCAGGCGTCACTCAGGCGTTTACAGCTAGTGCAGAACACAGCTGCCCGCCTTCTCACAGTCACTATAAAATATGTTATAGTGTATATTGTATATTGTATAGTGTTATAGTGTTGTATATATTTATAGGAGGGTTGACATACTGTGAATCAGGAGGTCCAGGTTCGTTACTGAAGTCAGGAGGATTTCCTTTAGACCAGTCACTCTTCACAGACAGAAGGCTGGGAGTTGGAGACTCTGCTCTGTGGTGGACACTTCTGGAATCATACAGACAGAAATAACAATACATAAACAACAGAGACAGTGAATAATACTACTAGAAATAATACTAAGTAAATAACAGACAGTAATTAGCATAACAGTAGCTTGTATTCCATGTAGTACAAACGGTGCAATGGAACGATTTGCCCAAGGAGATAAAGACAAGTGCCTCTCTAAACACTTAGGCCCTCATTTATCAACCGTGCGTACGCCAAAATATGGGTGCACGACGAAATTGCCGACATTTTCGACATTTACCATTTCCGGCAAAGCTTGAAATTGAACTTGACAACGTTCAAAATCCACGTCTGCTCCGCAGCTGGCGTACGCTTTTTCCTTGGCTGTTTTTCTGTCTTACACAAGCGGAGCAGCATTGTCTGAACTGCTGACACGCTGTCACAGGCATCTAAACTTATATTTTCACTCCTAAAATGTTAATATAAAACGGTATGTGTATGTAAAAAAAAAAAAGGGAGAGATTTCCAACTTTACAAGTAATTAAAATCGCGCAATTAAAAACAATATAACATGTTTACAATGTATTAGTTTGTGCTTAATCAAACAGTGCTTTACTGGCCTTGTTATGCAAGTGATTTTGGAGCGCATGCGGTGATGCGGCATATGTGATTATGATATTATAAAAAAAAGGCATAAATGGACTGCACGCCTTTATTTCCAAGTGACAATGACAAGCATACAGCTTGCCTATTTGTAGTAAGTACTAGCAGGCTATAGGCGTAAGGGGCTTAATCATTCACCATTTAAATAAGTGCTTAGACAGGTTTTGACAGTTTTGACAGTTCAGATAAAAGCGAGATCATTTTCGGGGGTCGGGAGGACGGGACGTGCGTCGCCAACACATACCAGCACACATGCAAGCGGCAAGCCTTCATCCATATGTTTATGATTCGTTCATCAATGATCAAATCACTACATAAACGTTGATTATGACTGCCTTGACGACATGATAGCCTATCTCTCATGCAGGCATCACTGAGTCACCCACAGGACTTTAATATCACAGCAGTGCGCAGTATCACGCCTTCGCCGTGCACTGCGCACGAATGGGTAAAATGTATATAGGCCAGCCTACAAACTAATTCCATTCATGGCGATGCGATGTCGATGTACGTGTCATGCAGGTGCGTGCGTGGACATGACAGCAAGGCAAGCGAGGTGAGAGGGAAACAGACAGGGTAGGCCTACAACTTTATTTAATTCATGCAGGTGTTCGTTCTTTATTTATTTAACAAGTGTGTGTGTGTGTGTGTGTGTGTGTGTGTGTGTGTGTGTGTGTGTCACTGTGTGTGTGTGTATGACAGAGGTGGGTGAGGCGGGCAGCAAGGCACGGGAGAAACCTTTTTTACATGGTTTCCATGGTTCCCACAGGTCGTATTTCATGTGTTCAGTCGCAAAAACGAGGGCGAGGCTTGATTTCATAGGGCGTGCCAGATAGATTTCAGCCGTCACAATTATTAACGTCAGAACGAAATTAAGGAAGGATCAGCTGTTTGCGATCACTTTATAAATGCCGTGGCGACGTGGGTGTACTACGAAACCTGCACTCGAATCTGTGGCAGATTTTACACTCGATTGATAAATGAGGGCCTTAAAACTTAGGTCAGGATTGAGAAGGCGTTTTTAGAATCCTGAATGGGTCTGTTGAATTGAGCAATTGGAATATTGATGGAAGGACATAAAACCAGCAGTACTCGAGGTCCTGGAAGGACATAAAACCAGCAGTACTCGAGGTCCTGGAAGGACATAAAACCAGCAGTACATTTTCACAAAAAGAAAAAAGTATAGTGTAGACAGTAGATGAATTTGAGTAATTATGTAATTTGTTTTACTGGTTTGGTTTTACTCCACTGGCACAGACTGTAAATGGAAAACTACAGAAATCGACATCCATAAATTATCCACATATTTCCCCATCATGCTGCACATATTCTGACCCAAGAGGGCCAAGACCATCACAAACAACAGTCTTTGTATCGAGTTGTGCTTGAAATGTAGGCCTACTGTAATTCTGCAAACTGTAAATAAATATTTCAATCAATCAAACAACAACCTCCTCAATCACCCAACAAGATGACATGCACTGCACTGCATACATTATAGGCTAGTTAATCAATAAACGGGTATATGGACCTGCCTGGGTGGCAATGCATCACGTCCTCAGAAGTCAGAACGGATCAACAACCACAAGAGTAGACTGTCTGGACCCTAGCTCTGGTCCAGAGCTATCTGGACCCTAGCCCCGCAAGCAGAACCCGAATGTAGTAAAGTTTCTGACACTTTGATTACTTTACACATTGGGTCCTGCTCCACGCTGGGCTGACGCCAGTTACGCACACACAAATACAATGTAAACACGCCATGAGAAACGAATCTGCGCGCTTTTACCATGTTTATTCATGTGTTGACATACGAATGTGCGAACTATAAGTACCTTACATACCATACCGACACATCTCCTGTGTCACGGAAGCCGTTAAGTATTTTTAATCCATGATTGATTAAAAATGTCGCTTCTTCCTACCTTGTTTATTGACACCTCATTGTACCGCCTATCTGGCTAGCTAGTGGTGCTACAGCTATGACGGAGCAGATCAGAGGCAGGGACGTAGCCCGCAAAGCCAACCGCACATCGGGAGGCGGTACAATAAACGGTAAATAAACAAGAAGAAATCAAAGCGACATTTTTAATCAAACATGGATTAAAAATACTTAACGGCTTCCGCGACACAGGAGATTTTATCAGAGGTATGTAAGGTACTTATAGTTCGCACATTCATAAACAAACACAATAAAAAGCGCGGTAATAGCGCGCCGATCGAAGAAAGGTTGAGTTTGTTTATATCCGCGTTCCAACAATCGCATTGGAAAATCTTAGCATGACCAGGGACCCTACGTAAAGCGACAATCAAATTTCAAATTTCTATCTGGACCCCAGACCCAGAACCATGAAGCCAAGAGAAAGAAAGGGATCGGCCTAGCCGCAATTTGCAACTCTAGATTTGTTATAATAATGGGATGAATGAATCTAGAGTTGCAATACCCTCCATTGTCTCCCCACTCTGCGTTTGCGACCTGCTCGTCTTAAACGACGTTAAACTCACCAACATTGCAGCTGTAGGGCAAGCTTGAATTATCCTCTTTCAATCTGCCGAGCTTGTTTTTCATAACAATCCCCCGTAGACATTGTTGTTATGAGATACTTTCTGTCAAGACATTCTGTGCAAGAGTTTGGAAGCACTCGTCGTATGTCACTGAACGGCCCTGCGTAACACCTGTTTCGAATTTGCACATAATGCAGGAGGCAGCGGCGCGACCAGTTAACAAAAACGAGTGCTTCCAAACTGCAACACTTAGAAAAAGAATCACCTGCAGAGGATGTCTTGACAGAAAGTATCTCATAACATGTCTAATTTTCATGAAAAACAAGCTCGGCAGATTGAAAGAGGATAATTCAAGCTAGCCCTACAGATGCAATGTTGGTGAGTTTAACGTCGTTTAAGACAAGCAGATCGCAAACGCAATTGGATGAAATGGGGAGTCAATGGAGGGTACCGTATTGCAACTCTAGATTAATCCTAGCCCCTCTCGGAACCCCCTGGGTCAGCCCAATCCGAACCGAACCGGGCTGACCCGTAGGGTTCCTGGTCACGCTAAGATTTTTCAATGCGATTGTTGGGACGCGGATATACACAAACTCATAGTTTAGTCGATCGGCGCGGTATTACGACGCTTTTTATTGTGTTTGTTTACGGATGTGCGAACTATAAGTACCTTACATACCTCTGATAAAATCTCCTGTGTCGCGGAAGCCGTTAAGTATTTTTAATCCATGTTTGATTAAAAATGTCGCTTTGATTTCTTCTTGTTTATTTACCGTTTATTGTACCGCCTCCCGATGTGCGGTTGGCTTTGCGGGCTATGTCCCTGCCTTTGATCTGCTCCGTCATAGCTGTAGCACCACTAGCTAGCCAGATAGGCGGTACAATGAGGTGTCAATAAACAAGGTAGGAAGAAGCGACATTTTTAATCAATCATGGATTAAAAATACTTAACGGCTTCCGCGACACAGGAGATGTGTCGGTATGGTATGTAAGGTACTTATAGTTCGCACATTCGTATGTCAATACATGAATAACCATGGTAAAAGCGCGCAGAAGTCCGTCTCATGGCGTGTTTACATTGTATTTGTTTGTGCGTAACTGGCGACAGCCCAGCGTGAAGCAGGACCCAATGCAGTAAAGTCATAAAAGTGTCAGAAACTTTACTACATTCGGGTTCTGCTTGCGGGGCTAGATTAATCCCATTATAAAACAAATCTAGAGTTGCAAATAGCGGCTTAGGGATCGGCCCTAGAATCAGTAGAATGACATGCGTTATGATGCGTATAGCAGGATAGAGAAGCAGAACCATAATAATAGAGAAGACAGTGTTGCTGCCCCATATGTACATGCGCCAGCTGGCGTAATGAAAGTAAACGTGACTGTAGTGTAGTGTGTGTAACCATGGTGTTGTTGATATAGTGCAGGAGAGCTTGTATCATTTCGTGTATACTTTTGTATTATCAATGGTGCTTCTTAATGTTATTATTTCTTACCTTTGTATTGTTGTGTCTCAGACAGTCTCACACAGAACTGTATCTTTCTAAATCAAACTGCTGTGCTGCCTCTGTGTGTGGGCGACCGACTACTAATTACTATAGCCTCGCGTCACCTGGCTTTCCAACATGGCCCGGGCGACTCAATAATGAAGATATAAATCAATGTGGAACTATACGTTGTGAGCTTGTATATCTCATTCTCCGCAGTAGGCGACTATAGGCCTACAGTGAAACTACGTGAGCTTGTATATCTCATTCTCCGCAGTAGGAGACTACAAATGAACGCATGTAGTCTATAGTTCTGTTTGTTTGGGACAGCTCGGAAACAGCAGCGTTTTGACACAGAGAAATGTTTGTGAAGGTTGAGGCTTGACAGAAAGCAGCCGTCCCTATGCTGCCCTCATGTGGAGAGAGCCTGCAGTTGCAACCTGTAGCCAAGCCTGACAACAAACAGCACAGATTGTTTAAACTTTTAAGGGATATTTCACTTAAAAAAAAAAGATTTACTGTTTTTAGACACATATCTGAGACCCTGTAGTGTAGATTGACTGTTTTTAGACACATATCTGAGACCCTGTAGTGTAGATTGACTGTTTTTAGACACATATCTGAGACCCTGTAGTGTAGATTGACTGTTTTTAGACACATATCTGAGACCCTGTAGTGTAGATTGACTGTTTTTATCTGGATGTTCGCCTGCTGTGATGTGAATTGGGATGCCAGGGTTCCTGTATATGTGGATTATACGTTTCTAGCAATTAACACAGTAAAATCCTCAGTGTTTATTTAATTCATCAGAGTGCACAAATATAACCAAATGGACCCCTTTCGGTTACATTTGTACAGTTAGATTTCAATTAACATTGAGGATTTTTACTGTAACCAGAGAGTGAGTAATGATTGTGCTGGTTAAATCAGTCTTTCCCAAAATTAGATTAAATCTGCCTCATTTGTGTCTGTTTCCTACAACATCTATATATATATATATATATATTTAAATAAATATTAAAGACATGTTTAAATAAATATTTAAAATAGCCGATTTGTAGATCGGCTATAGTATTTTTTCACAGTTTTTTTAATTGGGCTTACGTGGTTTTGGTGTTTTAACTAGCATTACGATATACTTTAGCTTTAGCTATTGAAAAATAACAGATTTACAAGCCGGTGCCGAACCACTGGCCTATAGTATCGCTTATTACATGGCTTGGTTGAATGCTTGATTCTGATTGGTCAATGGCTGAATTCAGCAGGTCTGTTTGTGAGTACATACAGGTTTAATGTTTGTTTTTAGTTCAGTGTTTGTTTTAAAAACGCCATTAGTACTAACGCCACTAACCCTAACCCTTGACAACGAAGGGAAAATGTACGTCATCTTGTCCCTAAACACAAACATTAAATGCCATTAACAATAAAGAGAATGCCAAATGTGAATCCAGCCTGCGACAGATGTGGCCAGTCGCCGGCCACTCTAGCTCATATGTTCTGGCATTGCACAAAACTAAGATCATATTGGCAAAGTATATTTAAATCACTGTCAGACATTGTTGAAAGACCTTTTGACCCGGATCCACTAACAGCAAT